>NW_010972898.1:8289738-8626205 GCF_000737465.1 Haliaeetus leucocephalus
GCATCCCAAAAAAAAAAAAAAATAACCAAAAAAACCCCCCCCCCCCCCCCCCCCCCGCCAAACCCACCCAAATCCAAACCCCAAGCATTGTTAAGAAGTATTAGGAATAGGCAAAAAAAGGGTACATCACTGTGCTGCTGCAGGTAATCTGGAATTTGCTGGTGTTGTAAATACCATCTGAAGCTTTGGAGTTTGATCACTTTCCCTTTCGTTGCTCTTCCACTTCACCTCCCCAAATACCCCTGAAATCAGCTCTATGGAAAGAGAACACCTGCATCCTCATGATGCTTCTCTGACCAAGTAGAAATAGCTTCTACTGCAGGTTTAGTTAAACACACTAGGAGTCCTGAGCCTGAGAGAGAGACAATGGATGAAGAGGAGAGGTGGACAAGGTAGCAAGCTTAAAACAAATAAACAGAAAAACCCTAGTGAATGGCATGGACGAAGTGGTTCGGCTAGTTGCTGTGTCCCATGTTATATGAATAATCAGTGAACCAAATGAAGGGGCAGTAGGCTTCCTCGTCAACAGATGCTGTGGATGATAAAAGTTATTTGAGTTCAAGGGGTAGTGGAGAAGTTCACAGAAGAGAAATCTCTTGAAGAGTTACTTAATATGAGGAAACCACATCTAGCTAGGGAAGTTCCCGAGGGAGAAGCATCTTGCCTGCTCTATTTTTACTCTTCCTTAGGCAACCACTTGGGGTTGCAGGGGAAGATGGGATCCTGGGCTAGATAAATTTGATCTGGCCCAGTATGGACACTCCTGTGTTTTGGAAAGGTCACATCCCACGAAAGCTCTTTTAACTTCTGTAGATCTATGATAGTCTTGCTTCTTGGAGGAGTGTATGGAAGAAATCAGACCCAGATTTTATGGAAGTAATTAATTTGATTTGCTAGAGCAGTCAAGCAATCTACCATCGCTAAGCTTTAGCAAGTATGGAACGTGACATGCAGAGGTATCTGAAAAGATGAATAAAATCATGGTAGGGAAGGAATATAAATCTCTTAATCTAGGCCAGTATCTGACTACTTCTATAGGTGACCAGCTTGTGTAATCATAGGGGAAAAATATTATTATGAGTTCTTAGGAATTTAACATTTGATGATTTTTTTTTTCATCAAACCATTTGAAATTTTAGTAAAAGCTTCATAAGAATAATAAATAAGAATGGCTGAAATTCTCTTCAAATTCTCTTCAAGTAAGCTGGCACATTTATTTGCATGTACTATATTCAGCATCATTACTTAAAACCTACTTTTGCTCTAAAAAGATCAGTTAATTTAAGAGGTTTTGTTACTGATTTTGGCATGGGTAATGTAACTGTAAGATCGCACATCAGATGGTTATACAGAAGGTACACCCACCCAGATTGAATAAGCACAGAATAAGATGCATCAGTAATGATACTCCTCTGCTATGCTCGTCCTGCAAAATGCTTACTTTGTGCAGTGACAGAAAATGTGCAAAACATTTTATTCTTTGAAATCTGAGATCACTTCTTGTATTGAATGTTGACTGCTGTTGAAAAATCATACAGAAGTCACTTAGCACTGGTGATTTACTAATATTGCCATTTCATTGCGATGTTTTCATTCCTTCAAGAAGAAAAAAAATCTCTTGCAAAAGGATACTTTTTATAAAGAAAATTTTGTCTTTCTGAAGCATTTTCCTCTGAGCTGCGACCGTATTCCTTAGTGTAATTCAGTTTTTCTAATACTGTTTGAATAATTTGTGAATGTATTCAACAGGCTAGTTTTAATTATTAAATCACCTATACAGAAATCTCCACTTATCCAGGTGGTGTAGTCAGGCTGCAGTGGTGATCATCACCAAAATGATGTGACTGCATTTGTAAATTACTACTTCTATTTTTTGTTCAGTATTCTTTTTCATTGATAGGCGTTTTAAATCTGTGAATCCTGGGACTGATGGCACCAAACATGGTACCCAAGCAAGTGTTCCCAAGCTTTGTTTGCTTGGGTATGGCATGAGCGGTGAGTGCACAGTAGCTGAGAGCAGAGCCTGAGGCTGAGTACACGGGAGGATGCATCCAGCTCATCATCTGGCTTTCCAGCACCGCTTTCGAAGAGCGTGCTGGTTCAGACCCTCAAAATAAACCAAGGCTGGTACTCCATGCTTATGCTGTGTCAGGTTTCTGCCAAAGTCACTTGATAAACTTCCTTCCTTTAACGAACAGCATGAGTTTTATCAGGAGAAAAGCTGGAATTAGGTGCTGGTGCTTCTTGGTTTTCTCAGAAAGTGTATTTACATGAAAGGGTGGGAGAAGGCTGGACAAGGTAAAAACTGAAAAGAATCTGAATCCAAAGGGGATTAAAAGCTCCATGCTCAAACTAGAGCTTAATCTGAGTGGTTGAAAAATCTTTACTGAACTCAAACTTGAACTGAAGTAGGGCTGAGAAGAGATAGGAAATCTTAATCTTCAGAATGAATTTAACACATGGAATAAGCTCACTTCTTAGGACTTTTTTTTTTTTTTTTAGGTTTTACTATATATCATTTCCCAAAGGATTAATTTTACAGAGAAAGTGCAATGGCTTGAAAAACTGTCTAAATAGGAATACAAACTGACCATAACAATATATGAGGAGAATAAAAGACAAAGGCTTGGTTCAAGTACGAACACATAAGCGAAAATGCTGAAGTACAAGTAGGTCAAAAACCAGTGAACGCTTCTTCCCAAGTAGCATGGTTTGTGAAGAAAAAGGAGTCCACTGGTGCTGGGATTACATAGCTTCCCTTCATTTTACTTGATTGGAGGTAGGTCTGCATGATAAGGTCTGCTGGGTTGGCTTAACACCTGAGCTATGGGAACAGCAGCCTCTTCTGCTAATACTGCAAGCACTGACTCAGAGCTGTGTCCCACCGCGGTGCGTCTGGAGCGTGGGTTGTAGGCACCTGTGACTGTGTCCTGCTGGAGTAACATCACATGACAGCTTTCTCCCTCACCCATCTCTCCCTTTCCACAAGAGCTTCAGTATTTCTGTACTGTGCTCCTTGGTGTAGCTATCTAACCTGAGCTCTGCCTAAATTACTGTGTTCTTCTACAGAACTTGTTAGAGGACAATGTAGTGAGGACAAAAGAAATTGCAGCAAGATTTGATTCAAAGCTAATGTGAAAGAATCAAGCCCTTTATTTCTTTTGTTAACTGTGATGGAGAAATGGATCTCAGCTGGTCACTAGTATTAGAGAAGCATTGCAATTTATTGTCACCATCACCGAAATGCATTTTCTCACTTTCAGATACAACACTTCATATGGCAGAATGGTTTGTATTTGTGTACCTACAGCTTTTGGGGTTTTTTTTCGGGTCCAAGAGGAGCCTCAATTGAAAGTTTCTGTATTAGCTTAGTTCTGGTTCAGGGGAGGTGGGGAAGCAGTGAACACTGGAGATTTCTCCTTGTCTCCTGTTGCCCAGGAATGTGTTTGTGTGGTTTCCATCATGTAAAAATGACATATAGCTGTCTGATCAGTCAGAGGAGAGAGAGAAGCTTGCTTTTATCTGCCGGGGAAGGAATCTTTTTGATGGACATGTACCAAAGGCATGCGTACCTTATAGAAGGAGCTTTTGTTTGCCGAATTTTTGTCAGGAAAGCAAATATGTTCAAGCTCCTAGAAACTGTTTGGTCAAGCTTAATTGCATGTAGGTTTTGGCATACAACATTTAATGGAACATGTTTCTGTTATTTGTGCATCTGTAGTCACAGCAGAGTCTGGGCTCCTTACGAGCTGAAATAAGGAGCAGTGAAAACAGTGGAAGAAAACTACTAAACAGTGTTTTTTCTACCCTCACCCATGAGAGAGTACTCCAGCTAATTACTTCAGGTTACTTCAGCTCTTGGTACTGTGACTTCTTTGTTAATGCTTTATATTTAATTATGAAGACTCCCTCCAGTTTCAAAACAAGTGTATTAAGATTAATCTTTACCTGTAAAATATTCTAGAATCTGCTTTTACTGTAAATGAAGAAAGGGTAGCATCTTCTCAGTTTCTAGTTCCTTGGCCGTAGGTGGTCCGCGTGCCACTGCTGCCGTCATTCAGAATAGCCTTCTGATAACTCTTCAGCTAATTTGGGATACCCGGTGAAGATGCTTTCTTGCTGTTTTCAGTCTCCATTGCTCAGATGTCTCTGCCAGGCAACTCACAAAACAAACAGCAACTCAGGTCAGCCTCAAAGAGTGCATGCTTTGAAGTAGAGGGCAGGTGATGATTATAAAAGGTTAGTCTTTAATGGTATTACAAAAGGTATCTCTAGAGGTTTCCATGTATTTGCCTATTAAAGTGTGTAATGCCCTGAATCTTACATAAAAAAAATAATTAGTGGGTAATTACCTTGTACTTTCCTTGGTGGTGGAGGATATAGCAGAAATTAGTTTATAGCCAGGACTTGAAAGTGTGTGGCTCTTTTTTTAAGTGATGGTCAACACAGCAAGGTACAGGGACAAATACAAGAGTATAAGACAAACTGGGTACGGATGGTCAACTTAAAAGCCTTGTAGAAGAGAGAGGGCAAAAAAAAGAAGTTGGCTCATTAAACAAAGCAAATTGCAGTCCATTCTAATCCTTGTACCTGCAATAAAATGAAAAATTATTTAAGAGAGTAAATACTGTGATATTGTGTTCATTGGATAATTCCATGTTTAATTTTTCATAGAGAACTGCTTTTTGGTTTGACTAAAGCTCTCTTACCACTGGTGGTACTCCCTGGCCAGTCTTCAACTTGTGAAAGCACTTTGGCAAGGCTCGGTTGTACCCATGAAACACAGGATCCTCTATGCAAGCCAAAATTAGCAAAAATAAATGCCTTTTGAAGAAAGCAGAATTTCAAAACAGTTTTTATTTCTGTAAGTTGCTCTGGAATCATGAGTGGGTTAGTGAACATATTTTTGAGGGGAATTGGTATGACACTCAAAATGAGTGTATTTGAGATTATACACATCGTAAATTATCACAGAATTAATTTAAATGTGCATTTATGTATTTTAAAAGGCCCGTGTACTTCACATCCAATCTGCTGATTTCTATGCTATCAGCATTTATCAATGCTAAAATTTCAATGTCACTGCTTAAAAAGAGAAGCTGTTTGGGAGTGCTTTTGAAAGTAGTTTGTTTTTTCTCTTTGCAATGAATGATACCTCTGCTTTTAATTTACTATTCTTTTCCTGGTAGCTTTCCTTTTTGAAGCATTGCCTGGGTTTTGTTGGTAACTTTATTATTCAAAAAAGTTCAAATATATTCACCTGTGTACCTATCCTGTGTCTGTTTAGGGTTTTTCCTTCAGGGACTTAAGTAATAACTATGTGACTTTTAATAATAGTTCAAATAATTACATACTTGAAATTCTGTCCAGAGTTCATGCAACAGTTATGGTTTTCTTTACCTAGTAAAAGCTTCCACAGATTCTTTCCTACCTGAAAAAAATTTTGGGGTGCATACTTTTACCTGTGTTCAGCGTGCTCTTTTCCAAGCAAAGAGCTTTAAATGTAGTGTGGCAGAAGACTTCACATTCATCTTCTTTCTCTTTGAGCAATAAATATCTGACTACTGCAGTGGTTCTGAATCAGTGTCTTCCAATAAATTAGCATCAAACAGATGGCTGATCTGTTATATCATGAGTTGTTTTTGATAGTACTGATTTATATTACTAAAGATGAGGCTTGCATAACTTACACTGCAGTATAAGCTCTTTCTGAGTATCTTAGAAAACTTGTACACTGTACTACTCTTCCATAAATGTATTTCATTGATGATGAAGACTGTTGCATGTCTTTGTACCTTCACTTGCTAAAACATCAACAATGATTTTTATTAGATTTATTTAAAAAATCTATACTCTAGCAGGTTAGTTGAGCCACTAACTGCATCTACAATGAAATGGAGAGAGAGGATAATATGTTAAGAGCACTTCAGCTACTTTTTCATGGCCTTCACCTATCTAATGCTATGCAGCAAGAAAGTGAAAATACATTGCAAAAAAACCTTGAAGTGTTGTGTGGGTAATGTGGTCAACAGTTTGCCATCTGGCAACCAAACGTGATGTTAACGCTCAAGGTTATCTCCCATGTATGCTATCTGTGGGTCAAAGGGTGAAAGTATTTCCATCCCGTTCTTTTCTCCTGTACTTTATGGTGGTTGCCTTCCTGTCAAGGAGCAGCTGAGTTTTGCTGCAGTTTGACAACCTATTCCTAACCCATCAGCAGAGACTGATTTATCCTTTCCTTATTGGAGGATGCTATTGGTTATTCTTCCATTGCACTGAGTTAATTCCTTCTTGTAGCTCTGCTAGCCTGGAGGTGAAAAAGAGGGCAGACCTTGGAAGTTATTGAGTCTCACTGTTGCAAAGTGCATGTTGATGATGAGACCTCTGAGATGGCTTCTTGTGTGATTCTTCCCCAATAGTAATTTGTCTGAGGTAGGCTACACTAATTAAGTGTATCAAGAGAAGAAACATCCAATTAGTTTTATCGAGCTGCCTTTGCATTTCTTATCCTGTCTAGATTATCAGTCTTAATTTGGGAATAATAAGGTCTTGGCTTTTCACTGAATTGTAAAACAGTGAATATAGTGACACCACTGTTGTTGGGATATCTGAATCAAATAGGACTGAAAACTTGAGATGTCTATGGCTGCTTCCATAGGTACACTTCCAAGGTAGCAGGTCTGGATTTAGCAGTCACTAATGCAGCATGCATACTGTCCCTTATGAAGCTGAGCCTCATAGCAAAGTGGTGCTATTGACATACTTTGCAGTTTAACCATTAGTTTGATTTAATCTTTGCAATAATGATTGCCGTTCACGGGGTCTTCAAGAAACCCTTAGTCTTCAGAAGCTGTGGATTCCTAGATGAGAGTCTCAAGGTTTTTGTTAACCTTATCTGCATCAAAAAAACTGCCTGGTCTTTGTGTAGAAATGATGAGGATTGTTGGGGAAAGCATTTGTAGAATAGCCTCTTCCAGAGCCCAAGGGTTACTTTTGTGTTATCCTGGCTCTGCAGTTTGATTGACTTCTGGGAAGAATAGCTTACAACCACCGTGTGTGTTTTAAGGAGCCTACTTCTCCAGCGCTTCATCTGGCTAGACAGTTGGTGAAATTCTGCAGATGGCTAACTGTAGTTTCCAAGAGTTGGTGCATATAGTATCTCCTTTCTCATGAGAAGGAAGATTCCTAATTTAGCATTTACTCATGCGCTCATTAAAGATGTTGGGAATATTGCCATGGCCTCACTTGGAGCGGAATCGGATCGTTTTGTTCCACTCCCTCCCTGCCACCAGACTTAGCTGTAATAGCTTGTTGGAGCATTTTGGTGGTGTCTTAATTGGTGTATTAAGCTTTTTTTTTTTCCCTCAGTCATCAGTTCTGTGGTACAAATTACATACTTCATGACTACCAGTGAAAGAGAGGTGTGAGATCATCTGTAGCTCCCTGGCTGAGATTGTTTTCCCATATCATTAATTTTGTTCAAGTTTTTATTCTCAGACTCCTCTAACTTTACAACAGAAACTCTCAAGTGACTAATAGCATGTTTGGTTTCAGTAGGTTGGGATGCTCAGAACTGATGTAAATTCTCCAACTTCAGAGGTATATGGTCAGACTAGCTTAACTTTTCTCCCCCTCCCCGCCCGAGCTCTTCCCCTTTTTGCCTCCCACACAGGCTTTCTAACATTCTGGCAAAGCAAGTATTTGGACTTTTACCCATTCTCTCACTTTGCAGTAAAGAAGCATTCATTTTTCCAACATTAAAAACTTGGCCAGAAAATCTGGCCAAAAAAGTTTAATGTTTTGAGCAAATGTTTAAAAATACCCTCTTGACTTGGCTGCTCTAAGTAGCCTTAAAGCACTGTTGTCCACTGGGGTGGACAAATTCTTTTTCCCCCAAAAAAGCTAATAAAAAAAGGTAATACTTATTCAGTAATATCGACAGCAACAAATTGAATTTAGTCATTTCAAATGTTACAGAAACAAATCTGAAGCCATAAGGAACCTGAATTAGAATAGTTATGTCTTTAAGGAGGTCCCTTACGTGTCAATGTTACAGGAGCTGAGGATGGGGAGGTAAGAATTGTAGCAAATATGGAAAATAATATCTGCTTATCTTGGATCTTGTCTGTTCCCCAAAGTAAAAGGGTAATTTTTTTCTAAGAGTAGTACAATTTGTGAATTTTACTTGATTTTTGTATCTTGTTTTTGTTTTAAATTGTGTTGCTGTTTCACGTCATGTCTTCTGGGAGAGCTGGTTCAAGGGAATACATCCTCTTTCAGTATTTTTTTCTGATAAGGCTGAATAGATGAACATTTGACTCTGCATTAATTGAAGTGCTCTTTTCTGGTTCTAAATATGTCTTCACAATGAAGGCAGATCAAGAAAACATAGGAAATGATAAACTTCAGTTGTATCTGTTTACCTCGCTTAGGTTGATGCATATATGCCCAAAAGAAAATAGAGAACTGACTTCAATAGAGAGAAATCAGGTTCAGTCTGTGTTTCATACTTTTGTGGTCGGTGTGATGAGCGATGATGTTGTGCCCTGTGTTGCTAGGGCAACCCAAAGAAACATAGAGAGAATACGGCAAAATTTCAAAAAGGAAGCATTATAATTTCTTCCGCGCTTCTTATTTGCTTGTGTAATATTTTGCCAAAATATTACTGAGGAAACCCAGTAGTCCTTTAAATAGTTTTTATTCCAAATGTAGAGACTAAACTAAATGATGCAGTCATGCAGTAGTGATTTATTTCTACTTAAGGACAAATTCCAACATCACTTTAACTTGTTTCCAAAGTCTTTATCATGGAATAAACTGCGCTTACCTTGTACCTCCATTTTGTCATCTTCGCTATGTCCATCTCTATAAATAAATCTAAATTCTTTCCAAAATCTTAGCTCTGTGACACTTGCCCAAAAGCTGTGCTTTTAGTAATCCCCCTTTAAACTGCTAAAGCATTATTTGTTTAATAATATGACAAAAGTTGAGAACTAAAAGAGGGGCTGGGGTAGACACTGTCCCAATTCTCTGTCCTCCTGTACAGCAGTTTGACCAGCACTACATTGGAATTGCTCTAGGGGGAAAAACTGAGCCATCAGAAATCTGCAAAGTGACTCCCAGGTGCTGCATATCCCACATACCCCCAAAATGCAGGGGGTTTGTCTCATCTCAGGAGGATATATCCATCCTCATGCGTATACCTGGCATTTATGGGTCTTGGCTCCCCTGAAGAGATGGTGACTGGAGTGGACTGAAGTCTGGATTACTTCCCACTCGTGGGCCATGGATAGGGCATCTGTAGTTTCTGCTGTTAACCCTGAGTCACCGCTGCACTGAATTGTTTTCTGTGTATGTGTTAGAACAACAGCAACTGAGCAGATAACCTATTTGGGCTGGTGAAACTCAATGTTAGCACAGGTGTGAACACAGCAATACCCGATATAAGTTACTGTCAGTCATCTTTTTTTCTTTATCAGCATATATTGCCAAATATCTGGTATAAATTATACAGTATAAACTTGAGTTATGGGGTTTTATCTTTTTTGCACACCCCGAGAAATTCAATAAACCTTGCTAATGAGTGTTACAAGCTGTAGTAAACTTTTGCTTATACACAAGGCACTTGTACATCACCACCTGTTTGCCTGACACAAAAATAACAAAGGATTACATTTACCAAATCTTTCCCTAGGCATAGACCAAGGGAGGAGATTGAATGCAGGAGGTTTGGTTTGTTTTTCTCCTCTCTGATTATAGAGGCTATAAAAATATCTCTGTCTCTCTGAGCAAGCAAAGTTGTATAACCTGCCAAATCCTAGCTCCTCCCGAGGGATCATCTGTGAATGCTTTATCCAAATTGAACAATTGTATTAATCCTGGGGGTCGAGGGTAAGAGAGTGCACATGGGCAGTTGCTATGGAGTAGTTGGTAGATGGAAAATTTTTTACCCTGACTTACCTTGCAGTAACTTGTTTATCCGTACCCAGAGTTGGTGCAGAGGTGTCTGAGCAATGCTTAGAGGGAATAAATGAGTCAGTATTGAGGACTACTCTACAAAATTATCTCTGGTATCTGCCTGTGGGAAGAGGGGATGTTGAAATACTCCAGTTAGGTGTTAAGAGTGGGAGTAAAAAGGACAACAATTTTGGAAATACTTGATTTAATAATGGCAAGGAGGCATCAGGCAATAGAGAAAGTGAATTTCAGTATTGTCTTGAAAAATGCTAACTGTGAGTTGCCATGGTTGCTGCAGCTTAGCTAAAGCAAATAATATACTTTAAACAGAATATCTTCTGGTAAAAAGCTGTTGAACAATTTCTGTGCTAGTTAACAGCTGCACCTTCGTGTGTTTTTCTATATATTTCTAAAAACTTACAGAATTGCACTTAATTGCCTATTTTGATACTTATTTTTCAGATTGACTCCCCAGATGTAGCAACTATTCCTTTTGGAAGGAATGCTAGCACAATTGTGTGTTCCCCATATGGATTTCTCTTCAAATTAATGTACAAAATTTACACAATATGGTCTAGTTTTGTGGAGGGGAATGAAGGTAAAGGATCCTCAGAACTAAATGCAAGAGAAGTTAACGTAGGTGGTGATCCTGATAGTCAACAGGATGAGCTCAAGTCTGTTGATTCTTGGGAGGGGGGAATGTCAAATCTCTAAATTTTGAGAAGGTACAAGGAGGAAAGAAGGTAGAAGTGGTAACATTTAGTATAATCCTGGTGCAAGGGTCAATTGAATTATGTACAGGTTAAAAAAAAAAAAAGGGCAACAGGGAGATAGGAGGAGGAGAGACTCAGCAAATATGCTCCAAGTTCTAAAGACCAATACTTTGGAAGTTATAAAAATCTATAGGGTGTATAAGTAGTGATATGATAGCTAGCTGTCAATCTATTTAAATTGCTGTGTATTTCGAAGTGTTTTTTTCTTTAAGAAAAATTAATTTCACCTCTGAAATTCAAACACCCTCTTGAATGTGAACAAACTGTTTGATTTCCTTTGAGAACTCCTAACATTCTGTGCAAGCTTGGAGTCAACTCCGCAACTTCTTTGTGCAGAGAGTCCATCATTTCTCATGCAAGTCAATGGATGTTCTCATGCTTCTGGGCCAAAGTATATGGCATGTGACTGGTAGCTTTCAGAAATAAAATACCCACTATTTATTTTTGCACAGGTACCAGTCTAGACCTGAAATTTAAAGTGACCAATACAAACTGGGGAAAAATTCTAGATTTGCCCTGGAAAAAAACAAACAAACAAAACAATAGAAGAAATACCCAGTTTAATTACTTGTAATTAGTGAAGCTGCTGACTTTTAGGTTTTTTAGGAATGGAGTAAGAAAAAGACACAAAAGGGGACCAGTCAACAAAGCTACACTAATTATTAGAAATATTTTAATTTTCTTTAATACAGCTTAATATATGAGCAGGAAGCTGCAGGATCCTATCAGTCTCCTCTTTTTTCTGCAAGTGGTTGCTGCAGCAATGCTCCATCCCTCTTCCCCTGCCCACCCCTGACACGAGAGCCAAGGAGTGCTCAGGTAATCAGCCAGGCTCCTCTGCAGAGGCTTGTTCTTCTGGAGATTGTTTTGGGCGTTTTATTTTTATTTTTTATTTGACAGGTATGCCTTCTGCCCTACACTATCCTGAATACTATTTTTCTCCTTGGGAGAGCCTGTAGATTAGACTGGGATACGAGGAAGCCGTCAGAGGTGGACCACCCAGGGAGGAGTCGGAAAAGAGTGTGAGGAAGTGGATAATGTTAGTGTCTGGTGACTTGCTGGGGCTGATGCACGCTTCTAGAAGTGCCTGGTTTTGTTTTGATAAGGGATTTAAGAATAGTGTGGAAGCATAATGTGTGAGATCAGCAAGGAAGCGCCATGCTCAAGAGGCGGTATGAAAGGACGGGCTCTGAGGCGATGGACGGGGACGCGTTCCCACGGAGGGCGTTGGCCGGCTGCGTTCCCTCTCCGCCTTTCCCCTCTTGGGCATCTCTTCTCCACCCCTCAGCCCCTTCATTCGTAGGCGAGGGCGCGAGGTGGGGACAGGCTGCTCGGTCGTCAGGGCCCACAGGGCTCCTTGCTGCCAGCTGGTGGTTTTGTAGGGGCGTGGAGAAAGGCTTTCAGCATCGTTTTATACCTGACTCTGTGTGCCGTTACGATGTAAGTGGCGTTGGGTCTGGTGGATACGTTGCTATGGAAAATACATGTGCTTTTTATAGTCAAATAGAGAGAAAGGTGCATTTCCAAAAGCTGTTCTCAAATGTTGCGGCCATAACCTGACCGTTTTATTTCCAGCAATCTTGGCAGTGAACTGTGGCTTCTCGGGGTTGAGTGTCAGTTCACTCAGAATCCAAGTGCCGGAGGAATGTCCTCATGTTTCTGTACCCATGTGACAACCCCATCTTCCACTGGAGCCTTTCTATTCTCAGCAGCGCATGGGAATTCAGTGAAATCCGATAACGGCAATATTAATAGCAGTTGAGTAGGTGGTCAAAGAGCTTGAAATTTAGCACAGGCCCTGCTGCTAGTTGGACAGCTGGCGTTCGTCTCCTGCACAGCATACCTCAGCAAGGGTGGTATCGGCTCCACACGAATCCTCCGACGTCCTCCTCAGAAGCGTAAGTGAAGCTGGTTGGCGTCGGGCTGGAGCGCCTGGAGCTCTGCGAGGAGCTCGGCAGTGGGCTTGTTCTACAGCCTGCTCCTCCGCTCTGGCTCCCAGGCCAGGCCACGGCTCTTCCAAGTCCTTCAGAGGGCATCTGGGAGGTGGAACTGCCGCCTCAGTGGATGGAATTCAAAGGGAGAGCACCGATACTGCTTTTGAAATGGACATCTGTTCAGGTCCTGTGTTCGTGAGATCTGTAGTACAGAGGGAGGGATGGAGAACAGACAGCTTTGGCAGCTGTGGGGGTTTCTGGAGTATTTGTCACCAGAGAAAGGGTTTGGCACTGGGCAGGGTGCATTTGTCACTGGCACATGCCTTTCTGTCAGTGGGAGTGTCTCCGTCCCTTCTTTCTCCCCATAAATGGGTTCAGATTTGTCTTATCTCTTTGGGCATGACCACATGGCCTCTTCTCGGCAGATAGTCCTCATTTAAGGAGGGGGATACTTTTTTCTTTTTTTTCTTTTTTTTTTTTCTTTTTTTTTTTTTTTTTTTTTTTAAATCATGGGTTGATATCTATATTTTAAATATGTTTCTGTATGAGAAACAGACCCTCAGAAAGCTAGGCTTTCTGAACGAGGTGCTGTAAAATCATCTTCCAGAATTTTGCTCAGGCTTCTGGTACCTTGGATTTGGTCTTGAGCTCACGTTGGTGTTCAGCCTGGAAAATAACAGTGAAGTGTCAAAGTAGATTTAACATCATGAGTTGCTAGATGCTGGAATTTAATACATATTAGGATGTGGAGAAACCAAACCGTATAAGGTGTTAGGAAAGTAAAATCCAAACTATTGAGTTTATTTGTTAGAAGTTTTGAAATAAGTCAAACCTAAATGGCACTTAAAATGTACTGCTTTTTTGTAAGGAGGCACTGGAGAGGGGTCTGTGTAAGTGTCAGCATTGCCAGTGGATATATATTTCATAACTGGTTAAAAGTGTAGTTCATGATTTCTTAAAGTACTGTGGTCGGCTAGCTACTGTAAGGTACAATACATTCATTATACAGTATTTTTTTAATTTTTTTTTTTAAATACCTCGAAGTGCATTGAAGTAACACTAGGAAGCTTTCCTCACTCCTCGGAGCTAAGCGTCAGCAGGTGAACGGGAAGCACAGAGCATCTCTGGCTGGGGTTTTGTCACACGGGGACTCTCACGGTGCTGACGTATGGAGCAGGGTCCTCTTCCACTGAGCCCCCTGCCCGCTCCACTGCAGCAACACGTTGCCTCTGCTGCAGTGCTTACGCAGGCGCTTGCATGAGCATGCTCTAAAACAGATGAGCAAGTTAATTTGGGGTTTGAATATGTATATTAGAAAAACCCAAATGAAGGAACGGGCACAGCCCTCTGGTCCTGCTGCACAATGTGGAACCGCAGTGTGATTCAGAGTCCTGTTGGCATAACCACAGGGCAGCAAACAGGAGTGGCTGGAAGGGAAAGGGAGACCAGGAAATCCTTAAGCTAGAGCTGCTGCCAAAGCCTTTGTATTGTTGGGCTAGGGCCTTGGTGACTAGTTTTGCTATTTAACCTTGAGCAAACAGCAGAGCGGAGAATAATTTGCTTGAGCTGTGGCTCAGCGTGCTGACCTGGCGTGTCACTTTTTTTTTTTTATTCTTGTAGAGTGGTCCTTGTAAGAGAAATATCCATCGGTCTGTGCTGGCTAGTCTGTGAATATGCATCGTGTTCAGTCGTAACAGAGGTATTTGGTCTCTAAGCGTATCACCTACTAACAAGTGAGAGCTATTTCTGTCCCATTTGTCTTTTTTCTGTTTGCTAAAGGATTGACGTAGGTGAGATGATTTGTACAGAAGGTATTGTTTCTCCACGTGTGGTTATTTCACATCTTTTTGCATCAGTTTTCAACTTGGAATCATGCAGTTGTGCTTCATAATTATTATAACTCCCACATATTGTTATCTCATGGCCTTTAGACTTTCATGGTATGTTTGATAGATATTTTCTAGGATGGCTAATCTTGAGGTTGTACATAAACTATTATTGAAACCACTGCCAACAGTTAAGGTTCATGCTCTGTGAATTAAAAGTTGTACTTTTTAGATTTTGAGACCCCTTTGTTAGCTGGGGTTGACATAGGGGTTAGGTTAGGTAACATCAAGGATGAGCATTGCTTTTCTTTTGAACTTCAGAATGAATGCTAAAATCTGAGACCGTGGGAGGAGCAGATGAAGTATTAAGAATAAAATTCTTTCTGCAAGATCTTAACCATTCTCCTTAGCAGCTTCCTTTGCTTAGCTGAGACATCTTTAAAGAAGTTGCATTGTTAGTGAAAGGACATATAAAAACTTCGGGAAAGACAGAGAAGGTAATGTTTGAAATGACACAACGTGATTTAGTAAGTAGTGTTGCATTGCCATTTGGAGAGGAACCTGCTTCTTTCAGCAGATTGTTTTTAAGATGCAGCCTTGTCTGTGCCCTCCTAAGCAAAGTAGCAGACTGCTTATAACTTTCAGCATAATGGCACTCATTTTTTCAAGCCAGAAATTAGGTTACACAAAATAATATTTTCATAAAGTATATAGTCTGTGCCAAGTGGGCTGTGTGACGATTTTGGATGAAAACGTGAAAAAGCAGACTTCTTTCGCAGTTGCCTGATACAGGATTGGCATTTATGTGCATTGATGAAGATACTTCAGCAAGTGGGTTACCCCTTCAATTCCTATAATAGCTTTTGTAGGACAAATGTCTCTACAAGCAGTGCTGTGTGTGCACTTCAATGCTATAGACTTATGTTCAAAATAAGATTATAATTGTCCAGGAGTGTTTAAAAAGCTTAAAGGCTACATTGCTGAAGTTCTTGCACTCCATCTTCTAACTGATTTCTTCAAATACAGTGTGCGAAACTGAGTGTTTCAGCCCTGTGTATTTAGAACCAGACTTGTGAAGGGGAGCAGAGGTGGGAGCAGGAGCTTGCTGTTGGGTAGCATCAGGTTGTCAGAGAAGGTGGGGTCATGCCTCTCACAGCAGCAAAGAACTTGCTATGCTTGAAGTTAGTGCCTCTGTCTTGTCCCCTGCTATGAACTGTAGTTGTTCAGAGCTATACACAAGACCCCGGTTGAATTCTTTGCATAGTACTGCATAGTATTTACATTTTGATAACAGTATGTGAAGGAGAACTTCTACTTAATATAATTATTTCATTTTGAGTTTTCATTTACTGCAATTGAGTTAAAAATTTGCTTTCTTTTTTTTTTTGATGCTCACAGGAAAAAGTCATTCCTCTTAAAAGCCTTCAGTTTGTATCATGCTTCTATCCAACAGATATTTGCTCAGCTATTTTAAATGCAGTGTACTGGAGAGTAACTTGGCAATGGCTTATGCACATAAGCTCAGAAGTGCATTGTGAGCTTGGCCAGGTTGTACATATAAAAGGCTCTTATTTCACTCCGAGAACGTCAGCAAATGCATCCAAACTGCACCTTCTGCAAGTTGCATGCCTCAGAGGAGAAGCAGCTGTGAAGTTTGTAGGTGACAAATGACTTCTAAGGCCTTCCAGTAAGATAACAGCATTGCTTCTTTATTCAGGATTTTCTTCTGGCAAAACATTATATACCTGTGGTTTTACACGGATTTTAGGACAGTACATTCATCATCCAGAATCCTCTTCCTTTTCTTTGGTTAAGTGCCATCGAAGAATTAATATATGCCTATATAAATGAGGAACTGATTGTTCCAGATTAGCAGGGGTTTTCTTGTTTTGTTTTTTCTTCTGCTCAGACTGTGTCTATTGTGACAAATTGCTGAAAAGGTTTAGAGACCAATAGGTGTAGTTCAGAGAAGGAGAGCAGTAATGAAAGTGAAGAAACTTTGCTCACAAAGAGTAAACAACTTGTCCATTTGCTTCTGTTGTTAGCCAAGCAAACATGTGAATGGAGTACGGTCTGTCATTTGAGTGTGTGATATATCTTCCTGCCTGCATGTTGGGTCTCAGCTGTGCCTGTTGGTTTACCTGAAAGTCCTTAGTTTTGCATTGTTTATAGCCCAGGTACACAGGCCTAGTGTATTTATGGTTACTCTGGTATAGAAAATATACTGAAATATGAAGACAGCTGAATGTTGCTCCTATTGCAAATGGTTGACCTAAATGATCCAAGAGAACTTGTGGAAAGCAGAAGTGGACATCGTCATGTTCAGTCACGTAGCTTTGCTCTACATGAAGGTTGGTAACCTCTTGGATAGAGGCTACAGCTGACTAAGGGCAGAGTTTTTCACTCCTTACTAGGCTGCTGAAGTTTGGAAGCAAACTTTAAGGCATCCTTAGCAAGGGCATGCATGGCGTCTGCTTTTATAATTGCAAATGACAGCAGAAATTCTGCTAAAGGGAAGGCTTCTAGACCTTGAAGGTGTAACGAATGTAAACCTTTAAAATGCTGTCCATTGGGTATGGGAAGTGTAATGTTGATACGTGCCACCACCAGAATAATTTTTCATCCTCTGCTTGGGAAACCAACCTGTCTCTAGTCAGCACATTAGATCATAGCCATGGTGTGCCCTGCGGCACGGACATTGGGAAAGAAATCCACATACTGCAGAAAAGAAAGAGGAAATTTTTTTCAAAAATAGTCTCCAGTGAAAAAAGAACACCACTGTGTTTCGGAAGGGTTGTTTTTTTCCAAAACAAAAAAGTGTAAATATTTCACATTAAAGGAGAAGGGTTCCTCCTTATCCATGAGAAGGGTTACTGACTACAAAGCCGGTAGCATCTCTGGCATGTGATACTAAGGAAGCTGCAGGCGAGGACTGTGGAGGTCAGATCCACCTCAGGACTTGGTGCTCCTGGCAGCCGGATTTCTTTGTGGTGCAGGGACAGGCAAAGCAATTACAGCCGCACCGAGCGGGAGCGGGCACTCTCAAACTAGAAGGAAAGAGAAGGAGGGATGGTCTGTGTCCCTGGCGGTTGTCATGTTGCATCGAATATTGTATTTCCATGAAGAGTGCCAGCTATGCTGACCAGGCCCTGTCATCATTTTGCTAACTTGTGACTGTCCCCTAAACAGTTTATTCTAGCTTTTCCCTGCAGCTTTTTGACTAGCTCGATCCTAGACGGCCAGAAACAGGATAGGTGCCCTGATACATCGTTGGTCTGACCTCTGCGTAGGTCTTTCTGCCACCGTATGTTAATGCTCTGCTTTTTTGTTTGAACCCCTTCACTGTGCTGTGTGTGAAGCTTGCCGCTGAACCACCCCTGAACCAACAGTGTCTGGGGCAGATGGAAGGTTGTTTTGGTGTATTTAAGCCATTTGCCCTTCCATAATGGCTGGCAGTGCGCGCAGGAGTGTTGTTCAGCTGCTCTCTATAGTCCAGCCCTGAATATTTGTACTTGAGGACTGAGTCTGTGGTACCCCACCTCTGTCAGGAGGCTCCCATCTGAAAAGTTTCTTCTTGTTCTTAAAATGAGCAGGAGGAGAACGGGACCACTGTGAGCGTGCGTTGGTGCACTTCCAAGGTGTGCCACAAATTGGCTATTTATAAAAAAAAAAAAAAAAAGCTTAATAATGTTAGTGATTGCATATTTATTTAATATTTTTTGAGAAATGGGTATCTTGCATAAAAGCAAACCAAACCCCTCCTTCCAGCCCAACAACATCTCTCTCCAGATGTCCCAGTTTCAGTTGCTTGGGTTTTTTGTCTGAAAAATTCTCTCTGGGCTGAAGTGTTTTCTGTGTCTGAGGCAAATATTTTAGGAAACATAGTACAGTCAGGGAAACTAACAATTAAATCTACTTTCATATGGAACTGAAGGTCTTCCTGGCTAATAGAGGCTATGTTTCCCAAAGTCTTGGGAAGTCATTAGCTTGTTTTTCACTTTTATTTTGTTGGTAACTAAAAACATTAGCTAATTAAAAAAGCCTAGAGCCTTTCCAAGTACCTCTCAAATCAGAAACTATAATAGATCAGCTAGTTTCTCACTTTATATGTAATGATTGAAATAGTACAGAGTTACGGCTATGAATTCAAAGTGAAATGCTTTTTCTTTATTTTGGAACAGTCATAGTTGAATATTTTATACTGGCCTCCTAACTGGGCTTCAAATCTTTTAAATCTTGAATAATAATTAAATTTTAAGTCAGATATTTTATAACTTTTTGTTTTGTTTTTCTCATTCCCTGCCCTGCTTCAGACCGGAGGAGACCAACAGAAGAGTGAAAAATGTAAGACACATCTACTTCAATGCTTTCTGAAACAATTTCACACTAATTCTGATTAAATACTTTTAAAACACTTCTTCTCATGGCACTATCATGTTTACCTTATTCTTCAGCTGTTCATTTATCTGATGCAAAGTAGTGCCATCTTACGATGATCTCTACGCAGCTTTCTTTCCCAAATAAATGTAATAATTAAAAACAGTACTTATATCTGCTTACTTGAGATACATGAGATGCATCATAACACTCTTTTAATTGGTTTTGATGGAGATCATAGCTAATACTGTAAAAAAGATTTTACAATTCATTGTGGAAGACATTTCTAACAGCATGCTGAGATTTTTATACTGGTACATGGTATGAAAGGAAAGAAATTAAGTTTGTATTCGTGTTTGTTTGTTTGTTTCGGTTTAGGTTTTGATTACATTATACTGGCTTGGGAGAAAAGCTCAAAGTAACCCTCATTATAATGGTCCATACCTTAATCTCAAAGCATTTGAGAAGTTATTAGGGCAAGCATTGACTAAGGTAAGGAATCCAAAAAGAATAGTAAACAAATAGCCTGAATTTTATAGTTTGCTATACATTACAGCATCAACTCTAAAAAGTCTCTTGGGGGTTTAATTTTATTCTTGGTTTGGAGAACATAGTTGTTTGTTTTGCTTGCTATCAAAGTCCATGTGAAAGGAATGCTTTTTAGCTTACACTGGTTCTTCTGCTGCCCATACAATCATGAAATTGAGAATCCATCTGCTTTGGTTGGTGTGGTAGTTTCTGAAGAGCCCTGCCTTCATTTCCTTTTGGCTGAGATAAGAGAAATTTAAGACCTTGTGTTGAATCTCCTATCCAAGCTGTTGTATATGTTGGTTTTAGGGGTTTGCAATAGTCTTTGTTAAAGTTTGTTTGTGCACTCGAAATGCATTTTAAAATTTTTGAGTGAAAACTCACGAGCAGGACTTGCTTCTTACATTATTGTAAAAGACCTTTCAAAACTTACTCTCGTAGGCACTTGAAGAGTCCAGCCACCTGAACAGAAGTGGCAGGGATAGTGGGTACGGTGATATTTGGTACGTTGACCGGGGAGAGCCCTTTTCGTCTTCAGCTAGCCATAAAAGAGACGATTCCTTTGATAGCTTGGACTCTCTTGGTTCAAGATCCTCAACAAGCTTTTCATCAGATATAACCTTGAAAGGTGGCAGTGAAGGTATGTTTTCCTTTTTTAAATCTTTTGTTGACACATGTCTTACAAGTGTGGGAGAAGACACTGTATGGACCTAGTACTTTGGGTGCCCAGTACTTAAATAGGCTTGAAAGGCAACTCTAGTTTTGCAACTGCTAATGTTGCATTTTGCTTAAGCAAATATTGACCTTTAACAGTTGGTAGAAACAAAGTAATGCTCACATGAATTTTCCTAGGAAGTGTTGCTGAGACTCTTGATGTCACTGCTGCATTAGGGTGTGTGTATGTACAGAGTATTTTCCCATAGTTCAGGAAGGGGAATTGTTAGAATTCAGATCCTGATGGGATCACCTAAAATTCAAAAGTTGCAAAAGTCTCTTGCCTTGTTCCTAGTCTGGGTATGTCAAACCTCTGTCTCTTCACTCTATTTGTGAATATTCAATAGGGTTTTTTCCCAACTAGGTTAAAAACTGAATAGTAGGTATTACTTTAGATAGTTTGTCAGGGAAAGAAAGGTAACAAGAAGGCAGTTGGTGACATTGGATCCCTACAGCTGTACTCTAACCTGTGTTTCTCTCCCAGTTCTAAAATTCAATACAAAATTGTAGTCTAACTTAGTTATAAAAATAGTGAGCTTTTGGATTTTGTTCCATGTGCATAACAAAATCATTGGGTAGAGGCCACATGGAGCATTTCTGATCTGAGCAAAGCAGCATGTAGGCATGCTACATATCGGATGTGATGTGGGCTTCTACTGGGTGTTAATCCAGTGAGATGAGCATGTTGCTATACTATTTGCTGGTAACTTGTCTTTGTTAGTAAATTTGAGTGGCAAGTAAGCTTTTAACTGAAAACTTCTGTGCTGTTTTACATCTTCAGTCTAGAGGTTAGCGCTTAGTTTCCTGCAGGGAGCAGTGACAGTGAAAGAATGGAACAAACGTCGCAGGGGTGTGCAAACCAAACTCAGCTTAATGGGCCTTACCACAGCTTTGCCACAAACTTCTAAAAATATCTCTCCTACTGTCCTGTCAGTAGCTCAGCAAATTTGCAGCCGAAATATCCCGAATATGGAGTTAAATTGATTTTAGAGGATTGTGGTGCAAGTTCTAGCTAGAAGCTTGTGTCTAGAGAATAATGTTTGTGCCTTCCCTTTTCTCCCTTTTCTTCTAAGGTTGCGACAGTGACACAGACTTGGAACTGCCTTTCAAAATGCATGACTCCCATAAAGATGACAGGTCTTACCGCAGGATTTCTGTGATTGAACCAAAACCTACCACTGACTTCAATCGCTTCTTACCCAACAAAAACAAGCAGACGGCGTATGTGCCAGCACCCTTAAGGAAGAAGAGGACAGAGAAGAATGAGGACAACAGGAGGAGCTGGGCAAGTCCCGTCTTCACCGAGGCAGATGGAACATTCTCAAGGTACTGGTGTGTGGTCTTAGTAAAGCGGACTTTGGTTTAGGACTTTTTAAATAAGTGATTTCTTTATTGGTTAAAGAAAAGCTGCTGTTGCTGCAATACAAAGTAAAGTATTTGAGTTTCCGTATTTTAACGGGGAGGGGATGTTTTGGTGTGGTTGTGTGGTTGTTTTTTTCTTTTGGTTTTGTTTTTTAACTTCGTTCCACATAACTAGTTTTCTGGTGTTTGAGTAATGTTTTGAGGCTGGTCAGACTCCAGATAGAGGGGATTTAAATGATGTTAAATGCAGGCTCACGAGAGACAGACTCTACAGTTCTAGTTTTTCATTCAAGTCTTCCAAAATACGGTGATGAATTTCAGTTGTCCAGCTTCTTGGTGCATACAGATGAGATTAGTGGGCAGTTCTTGGGTTTCATCATTGCCTTCATGACTTCACTGTCTTCATTCTGTTCCTGTTTTGGTCAACCTCAGTGGATGTGAAAGGAATCCCGTAGCTTCCTGCCAAAATAGCAGAGCAGAGAGTGGGCTCACAAATCCGGCTTCCCTCCAGATGATCTATGAGTATGGCAGTGGCTCTGATTCAGAAGATGAAAGAAGGGTGCCTGACGTGGTTATGGATGACTTAGCAAAACGTAGATTTCTAGTAAAAAAGAGCCCTGTAAACTCTGCTGCACCTGGACATCGTTTCGTGTTGCGCAATGACTCTCCTAAATCTTGCTCACAAGAAAGTTATCCAGCTGGTCCACTAGCTGCAATGCTTGAACCACTGAGGTCAGAGATACTAATCCAAGATCCAGTAACTATTGTATTACCTAAATCGCAGTCCATAAATAACTCCATAAAGTTAGCCTTCTAATCGGCATTTTAACACAGCTGATAATTTGTTATGCCTTTTCTGTCAAACTTCGTATTGTTGTCGGAGGCGATAGGGTGCTGATATAACCATTTAACTTTTTTTTTTTTTAATCGATTTTATTATTTCTGGTGCTGCAGTGATGGAATTGAGAACTAATTTGCTTTATTCATGAGATTGAACTCCTGAGCCAAAAAGCATGTCTCTTTGCATACTTTATGTCAAGTTGCTCCTAAAATATCTTAACTGATTGGGTATTTTGAACAGTAACCAGAGGAGGCAGAGGCAGTTGGATACTAAAGAGGAAAACAAACCAAGAGTTAACATTCCTTCAGAATTATCTGGGTATTTTGATGAGGACGAGGAAGAAGAAATAGGCATCCCAAACATTGAAAAAGATGATCTATATTTTCGCAAGCTAAGTTCTTCAGCGGCAAATACAGTTGTTGCTTTTGACAAATTTCTTCCTAAGTTTTGGACTCCAGAAGAAGAATTGCTTTGGAAAAAAATCAGGAAATCCTCTTTCAAACCCTGGTATAAAGAGATTCAAGGGTTCAGGTGCGTTTTCATGCATGCCCCTGTTTCTCTCCTGTGTGCAAAACCTATAAATAAAGTGTAGTTGTATGACTTTATTTTTCATTTTTATTGCCAATGTAGCAGCAGGATATGCTTTCTCTTTGTTTTTTTTTTTATTT
The DNA here is from genome assembly GCF_000737465.1 of Haliaeetus leucocephalus. Classification (NCBI taxonomy): domain Eukaryota; kingdom Metazoa; phylum Chordata; class Aves; order Accipitriformes; family Accipitridae; genus Haliaeetus; species Haliaeetus leucocephalus. Next base: position 8,312,719 of record NW_010972898.1, read on the forward strand.
TAGAAAATAATTGAAATATTATTTTCATTGCACTGTTGCCACTGTGCATTTTACTCAATTGACTACACTTTGTGGTTTTGTTTGTTGTTTTTGTTTTTTTTTTTTCCCCTCTGCTCATTCTTTGTGCTGCTGCACAGTAGAAAGAAATCAGATTCTGAGGATGAGGAATTTGCTTACAAACAAAGCTCTGCCATTGTTGCTAATCAACCAAGACCAAGTTTTGACTGGAACAGCAGTTGCAGAAGGGATCAGAACTATAAGCCAGCTGCTGAATATGTGGGAAGCTCATTGTCACAGATTGCAGAAGGAAAAATCTTGGAGGCTTCTGATCAGCCCAGGTTGATATTGCTGCATGAGCTGTACTCTTGCTGCATCAAAAAGAAATGGCTGGATATGCAACAGCTAAATGAAATTAAACCACGTCCTGTGATGTCGCGCTTCTTTGGTTATTACTATTTTGGTTGGTTTTTGGTTGGTTTTTGGTTTTTTTTAAATGTAGCCATAAGTTGCTGGTCTTCTGAAACATGTAAATGCAAAAGTGTAACATGCTGCGTGGGGTTACTAGCTTTGTGTGTGAGCATGTAAGCGTGCTGTTTCTGAGCAGGTCAGTATGCCGTACTACCTTTATGTTGGTTGATGTGTGCTGTGCTACAGTTAGTGGTGGTGAATGCCAAGTGGTGTAGTTGCTCGGGATACTTCCAGTCTAAACCAAATGTGTATCACAATAAATACTGATCTGCTTGTCTCTTGCTAGTTAATGATATTTTTACTTCCCTCCTTTTGTTTTATATGCTTCAGTCAGTTTTCGTTACTTCAGGCCCTGCAAAAATACTCTGACTACTTGTCTTCTGAAACGAAGACCAAAATTGATCCTTCTTCTGGCCCTAGGCTCATAAAATGTAGAAAGAATATTTCCTTTGTACCAGGATGCAAGCAAGGAGATGCGGAAAATGGATATCTGTATCCAGATTTAGAAAATGATGACTTGTTCGTTCGGAAAACTGGGGCTTTCCATGTGAATCAAGTTGTTCTTCAAGACCCCTGGTATTTTAAAAAATTCTCTGAGCAGGAGCCTCCCCTAGAGGGTGAGATAATTCTGCAACCCAGAGAAGGCCAACCTGTAATTCCAGATTTGGAAAGGGATGACATGATTTTCCGTAAAATCCTCTCTCAGAAAAAAGAGGTGCCTTTATCGGGCGCTCCAGACAAGTATCACCCAGCACTCTTTCCTGATCCGTGGAGTCTTCCGGAGGAGATCCGGTCCAAATTTCTATGTTTACTTGAAAAAACTACGACACTGGAGGAAAGAAAGAGCAACGGCAGAGTGCTGTCGCCGTCTGCCCGCCATAAGAAGGACGATATGCTGACCCGCAAGATTGAATCTTGGAAGGTGGGAAGCAACGTCCAGCCAGTAAATTTCATCCCGGGTCCGTGCAGTGAAGAAGACTGGAAGAAGTGGGAAGCGATCAGGGAGGCCAGCAAAGTTAGACACAAGAAACGGCAGATGGTGGAGAGGTCAGGTGGTGTCCTGCACGGATTGCGCTTGAGTGCAGTTGAACCCTTTCTATTCAGAAAAGCATCGTCTTGTGCTGAACCATTCGTAGAGTGCCAATCTGCTATTTGTTCGTGGCATCCTGGACAAGCTTTTTATTTGCTTTGAATAGAAGCTCATGACTGCAATACCATATTTTCAACAAAAAAATTACAATGTTTTCTAGTTTTAGGCTGCTATTTTAGAGAAAATATATTACCATTTCTTCAGGCTCAAAGTTCTGCATAAGTTTCTTTCCATGGTTGAACAGGAATAGTGATTATTCAAAAGGCTGTGGAGGCTAGAAATATTTTCTTTTATTCCTCAGTGTAATTAGTAAAAATATTTCTGAAACACATGAATGCTTTAATGACAAATTCTGGAAATGGGCATTCTGATATTCTTGCTTGCACCTAAGTTTGAAAATGCCTGTAAACTGTCCTGACACAGTTTTGAGATAGATGAGGTGAAAAAAAATACTAGTGTTGTTTTGCCCACCCAAAGTCACGGTGCATGCAAGTTGTGTGTCCATGTAATATTAAATTCCACTGCGACATATTTTATTCTGCCAGTATTTCCCCCCTGCTTTCATACAGTCCTGATTAATACTTTCCCTAATCCTTTCCTGGTATACTCAAAATTTCTCTTCTCTGACTGAATACTGTTTTTTAACTATCTCCTAGCTCTCCTTTGGATTTTTTTACTTACTGGGGAAGAGTGGGGTTTCGAATGTTTCCTTAGCTCTGAAAATACGGCATTGCAAGTTGCAGTTCTCCCAGCTGTGCATCATTACTTTGTGACTAAGGCACTTCCATGTTCCTGTTGATACTTCGATGTTGGTGCATTTAATATTTAAGCTTAATACTGTTAACAAAATGCAAGCTTCACTGAGGAATATTTCTGAAGTGCTTGAAAATATTTCACATTTTAAGAATTCATTCAATAGAATAAAATACTCATATTCAAGAATACTAAAAATCCTCTTGAATCACACTGGATTAATTTGGTTCTCCACTTAATGTGCTAAACTTCTATATAGGGCCTTTTATTCTTATCCGTTCCCAGTATTACTTTCATTTAGTATCAGAAATGGTCGAAGTAACAAGAAAACAGCCTCTGTAAGCCAGGCTTCTTGTTGGGAATCAAGCTGGCATTAATTTTCATTTCTTGAAATGAGTATCTTTTGAGCATCATGCTGTTTAGCAGCACTGGACTAAGTGGTGCAGAATTAATACAAGGCTCTATTTGTGCAGTATTGCTGAATCAGAAGCATTGGAAACTTGCAGGCCACCTCGTTCTAGCAGTTTTCTGCCCGACTTACACATCATGCAAGTCCTGATGTGTTTTTTGACTAGTGTCAGATCTCCAATGTGCTATTCCATGCTGGTTGGTCCTCAAGCTTTCAGTTTCCCCTTCACTTAGTGTGAGCGCTGGTGTATTGGTGGTGTTAATGTTGTTATGAATATCAAAACACTGAATCTTTTCTCTTTTGGTTTCTGATTTCTCAGACTGTTTCAAAAGCTTTCTGATGAGCAAGGGTAAGTTTTGGGTTTGTTTTGTTTTGTTTTGTTTTTTACAAAAGCTTGAAAGATCATAACGCTATTTTTGCCTGTTATTTAAATTTTCATGCATGCACAGTAGCTAAAAACTCATGCTGACAGCAACTTGTGCATGCTGCTTTGTTCTGTGCTTAGGCAATTTATGTAATGAATGTAAGACTAAAAGCTATGCGTCTGGCAAAAGTTTTCTCTGGCAACTATGGTATCCACGTCATGGTTATCAGATAGATAACCATCAAATAGAATCTGAAAATAATTAATGACATGGTGTTTATCATGGGAGTGATGAATGTTCTGTGGTTATTTTATGTACTCCAGGTTATTGAATCTTCAGTGGTAAACTTATTGGTTAGTGCCATATGAGCTTAGGTCTTGTTTACCATGTACTGTGACTCAAAAAGAAATATTTTTCCACTTAACTGTGTGATGGCATGTTAAGTATTTGGTTTATGCATGGTGTTCTAAATTTTTTTTTTTTTTAACATACATTTATTTATTTATTTATTTTCACCCTGAGGCAAAACCTGGTAAATGACTAAACACTTCCAGAAAAAGCAAAAAAATGTTTCAGAATAAGTTAGATGTTAGGGGAGGGAGACTCAGAAGGCTCAAGTCACTAGTTAGTTTTTGAAGTTAACACTAGAATTGAAACCAACATCCTGTTCCTTGGTATGAATATACCCTTACTTAAGATATATTGTATTTAGGTCTAGATTTTCCTATTTTGTTGCAGGAAGATATAGAAACTCAAGAGAAGGAAAAGGAAATCTTGCATGACTAGGGTTTCTTGAACAAATCTGGAGCGATTTTGGTACTTAGGTATAGTGTGGTTACCCAAAACCATTTCTATATGTAATATAATTTAACCATTAAAAAAAGGGGAAATGAGAGAGAACTGTACAAGGAAAGAGTTTCTGCAGTTGTGACCAGGAGGTTTTTCACTAAATTTGGCATCCTTCCCATTCAGAAAACAAACAAGCAAACAGGTATAATGAGTTAATGTCCTAGCCTTTATTTCTAGAGGCCAGAGTCCAAAGTCTTGTGTTACCAATGGAAGTGAGTTGGGCCTCTTGGGAGGAAGTGCGAGAGTCTGGTTTGTTAGTTCAGAGCTCTCTTGGTATGTAAGAGATCAGAGTAAGGCCCTGTGCTGAATCAGTTTTGTTTTTAACCTGATTTTCCATTGTATCAGATAAGTGCCACATTTTCAAGTCCTGTTAGAACTTGGTTACATCCCTCTGTCATTCAGGTTTTGTTTGGATAAATGCAAACAAAAGTATTTTTGAAAAAATAAAAATAAAACCCAAAAGCCTAGCTTTCCTTTTACATTACAGCATTGAACCTTATGGTGAAACACCTGCATTTTGCTTGGTGTCTCAGAGGCTTGTGGTCAGCACGGAGCAGGAGTCCTGTCCTATACGTGAATTAAAAGTCCTGTTATGTTTATCACTGCAGTGTGAAAGAATAAAGGAGAAAATAGCATTGGAGAGAGTTGGAAAAAGCATGAAAGGTGAGCTTTGAGGAATTTAGATTAAAGGGAACTGGTGAGTAGGAGTTCATGGGGGAACTTGTAGTTGTATTGAAGAACTTAGTAAGATGGTGGCTGTGTTAGCCATCCCAGCTTGGATGGAGAATATCAGGGAGGCTTGGGGAGGAGTAATGTAAGATAGTGGGGCCCATGACATGCATGAACTGAGCATTTAACAGTGCATTACTTTTATATTTTAGAAATGTGCATCAATAACTGACTTGAGGAAAGAACAGGAGGTGATTCTGGGGCTGTTAATGGAGAGAAGAAGTGAAAGGATGGGAATTTGGACTTGAGGAGGGGGGGGATGCATTTTAGGTCAAAGAAAGGAGCAAGGTCAATAAAGAGAGTAACAAGTTTAAACAGAAGTAGCAGTCAGGTACAAGGAGCTCAACGGGAATGGCCAGCATGGAGCTGCTATAGAGCTGCTTATTCCCTTAACCTGATTTTATTTGCTCAAATATGCAACTACTGACTCAAGTGCTGGCATTAGAGCACGTCCCAGCCTCGCTCGTTCAGCTGCCTGTGTGTTTCCTGCTCTATTCGAAATAACACTCAAGAGTGCTCAGTTGTACTAATACAAATCTCTCTCTCAAAGGTTTCACTTGCGTAAATGATGGCTAAGATGTGATGAAGCCAAGTACTCTTTTTCTTTCTAGGAGTAAATCTTTGAATGATGTCAGCGCAGAGGAGCTGCAGTCATTGCGCAAAATCCGTTACGAAGAGCTGCAAAGGATAAAAGAACAGTTACAAGAACAAGATCTAAAGTGGCAAGAAGTAAGTACTCCTCTTCACCTCTCCTCACATGTCCCGCTGAAGGGCTGGCTGCCACCTACCTTCAGTGTCCCTAGAAAACAGGCTTTGGCATGTGGGCAGCAATTTATGGGGCTGTCTTCTAAAACAATCCATCTCATGCAACTACTAGGGATTTGGGGGATGACTGTTTAATGTAGAACTGAAATTATTTTAAGTATCATCATAAGTATCCAATTAATGCTTCAGGATAAGACTTGGGTGTATTGTAATAAAGCCTTCAGGCTTGATTTCTGTGGACATAAAGAAAAGTTAGGGTACAGTTTCATGTGTTATCTGAAATTGTGAATACTTTTTTTGTGGTACAATTGGAATACCTGAGTATTGGACCCTTTGGGAGAAGGAAGGGAAATAATATTTCCTTGTGCAAATTCTTGAGGCTCCTGTCCCCTAGTAACTCTGTCTTAAATCCAACTTGTAAAGTGATGTGGTAGTTTTGTACAGCATCGTAAGGGTATCTGAAGACCTTTTCTTTCTTACTCAAATCACTGCTTGACAATGATTACCAACAAGAAGCTGAAATTAAGAACAGAGCACCAAGCAAGAAGTTTATAGTTGTTTATTTAATGCCATCTCAATTCTAATATTCAGTACTTCTCTTAACTCAGCTCTGGTATTTCATGGAGAATATTGCCAGTTCATATTGTGGTTTTACAGAAATGGAGAAAAATATAGACATATATGTTTTCAATTTAGAATTTAAGGCATATTTATTCTCAAGCTAATGTATCAGTCTAACACAGTAGTTATTTGGGAAAAAACAAACAAACAAACATACTCCAAAGTCTACAACAAAGAAATACACATGGCATTTGCATTAGTTTTCAACCTTGTGTCATTGGGTGAAGTTTTCTAGAATAAAATTGAAAATGTTAAAGGGAAGGAAAAAAGGCAAAACACGTACTTTTCCACTTGTAGTTCAGTAATGACAATTGTTAACTTTAACAGACAGTGAGGCTGTAACCCTAACTGAAATATGAGAACCCCTTTATCATTTAGGAGGAAGGTGCATGAAAATGTGGCTGCCGTGCAGACGTGCAAATAAAATCAGGGCAGTAAGTAGCATGTGCTGGTATGCCTCTGTAGATTTATGAGATCTTGAGAAAATTTGATTGTATATGTTCATGTTATTCTTGTAGGATCTAGCAAAATGGAAGAATCGTAGAAAGAGCTTCACTTCCGAATTGCAAAAGAAAAAGGAAGAGAGAGAAGAAATAGAAAGGAGAGCCTCTGAGGTGTCTGAAAGGAGTACCAAGTCACTGAAAGAAATGCAGCAGGAGAGGTAATGACCCTAATGGGAGTATTGTGTTGAAGAACTTAAATCTGAGCATTTTTATTCCCTTGAATTCTTGAGCAGCTTTTACTAGCAAGTTGCAATTGATTTTGCAGAGATCTCAACAATTTTAGTTGCAAATTATAGTGTAGAAATCTAGGCAATTGAAGGGCAGAATATGGTCTACTAATGCATTGTTTTCACAGAATGTTAAACGGTTTTGCTCTATAAATGTTGTTTTACTCTGCTATCCATTAATAAATGTATCGAGAAGTCAGTATTTGTATCCACTTTAAAGAGGTTAAAACAGTAGTGTCGAACTGGATAATTACCTTTTTAATTCTTGGATCAGCTTAACTATTTCTCTTTCTTCTACCACTGCATTTGTTATTCTTTCAGCCACCCTGAATAAATACAGCCAGAATTTTAATGTATATCGCAGAGCTGTAAACTCTTACTTGATTTCCGCTCTATCCCCAATTGTTCCTCTGGGTTTTTACAGAACAAGATTCTCTCCAAAGAGTAGAAAGTGTAGACTGAGTAGCACAGGACCATTTCTACTGGGGACAGGGGTTTTGTTTGTTTGTTTGTTTGTTTAAGATGCATGTATGACTAAGGTGAAGGGAATATGCACATGGCATGTATTCATAAAACAAGTTTAAATGAGTCTTAATACAGAATGGTTTGACTTTCAGTATTTCCTTTCCTATTTGTGAAAAAATTAGTCTCTTGAATAAAAATGTGGATGCTGATTGTATTGAATGTCCAGTATCATCAGAATCTTCAAAAGGGTGTGGTAAAGATTATCTCTGTGGTGGTTGTTCCTTTATGACAAAGGAATGAATAGCAAAAAAACCCCAAACCAATCTGAACTTCTGGACACCATCTTATTTTGTGATCTAAAGTTCAGTATAGCACTTTCATAGAGCAGACGCATCAGCAGAGCTATACAGTTCAGGCAGTGTTACAGGACTACCTTCTTCCCATTCTTTCCTCAATAAAATCTGAATTTCTGTGGATATGTAACTTGAATAGCTATGTCATTTTCTTGGCAGAGAGATTTCTGTCACGGTGGCAACCTGATAATGTGACAGTAGTATGCCTGAGTGTTATGGGAGTGTTGAAACGGGGAGGAGGGGGAAGAAGGTAGATTTAAAAATATATTAAAATAGTAATATTTTTAAATTATTCCATCCATTTTCATTTAATGGAGATGTGTTTCTTGAGTAGTCGAAAGACTCAGGGCCCACCTGTTTGTCAGGTCACTTTGGTATTTTAACACCTCTGTCCCCATAGGGAGGACAGAGATCAAGACTCCTACGGGCAGCGAAAACATGATCGCAGATGGACGCATTCGCTGAACGACGATGTGTTTAGTGAAGAAAAAGCACCTTCCACACGGTCAGCAGCAAAAGATTACCTTTTGGAAGATGCCTCCTACAGCACGAAGGACAGCAAAAGCGGGTATGCCGCACAACTGCGCAAGGAGAACCTGCCGGAGAGCTCGGCCGCTCATGAAGCTCCTGCTCTGCCAAAGAGCCTGGCAGAGGAGCAGAGCTCGGCTCTTTTGTCTACCCGCTACTCGGTGAATGCTCAAACTGGGTCAGCTCAGGTTTCAGCTTCTCTCCCGAGAAGTTACCAGAAAACCGATACCTCTAGGTTAACATCTGTGGTTACACCAAGACCTTTTGGTGTCCACTCAAGAGGAATCTCGTCACTTCCACGGTCGTTCACGGTAAAATTCCGCTTCATTCCCAAAGTTTGTAAAAGTTGGTGTCTTGGGTAGCTGGGGGGACAGTAGAGTTTTAACATCTGTTGTTTTTTTAAAAAATAATCTGCTGTTTGATGAATGCTGTGATAATAGAGCAGGCAATTCTGTCGTGGCTTTAGATGTTTACTCGTGTTTCTATACTTAAAGGCACTCCTAGAAGTAAGGCTGATAAATATATTTGGTAGAATAATCTTTTTATTACTTGTAGTAAGTCTCCTTAGTGTTCCTTATCAAAAAACCTGCCTTCCTCAGATGTAATTGTCTGAACCTAATTTAACATAATTGTTAGACAAATTTTTCAGGTGATACAAGTTTCTTCTGCTCTGCAGACTTTGGTGAAATAGAAATTTTATGCTAGCCTAAACTTTGCCTGCTCAGTAAAGCACTGAAACACAGAAATTGATTTTTATACCTACCCTGATTACTATGTCAATTTTCATAGCTTTGTCCTAAATGCTTATTTGTCTCAATTTAAAAAATGGTGAGAATGCAGATCATTCTAAGCAGATGTTTTTAACAAGTTTATCATAAAAAGTCTGGACTATTTATTCTGGAAACACTTCAAGAGAAAAAAAAATACATTGCTCTTTAAAGTGGGTAATTAGTAATGGATACAATAACCAGAATTTGCATGAAAGAAAGAGGGGGTTTTGTTAAATATTTGTTAAATATTGCTGAAAGATTCGGGATTTTTTTTTTAAAGCGCATACTTACCAAACTGTCATTTTTGTCCTAGATGGATGATACCCAGAAATACAATGGAGAAATAGAGAAAGCTAAAAGAACTCACACTTTGTTCACTAGCAGTTCGTTTTCACAACCGGACTCCGCACACCCTCTCTCCGCAAACACATTCAGAAGCAGAGGTGAGGAGGAGGAGGAGGAAAAAGAAGGTGTTCAGTCAACACCTTCTCCTAGTTTGGCATTACCTGTAAAATCTCAAGACCAAGATGCTGGAAGCAGTATTCTTAAACCAGAGTATTGCTCTCCTCCTGATTCTCTTTCACTTGCATCTTCTGCAGAAAATGTGAGTCTGCCAGAGCCTGAGGATTCAAAACCCCTGGTAAGTGTGGAAATAACGTGATTACTTAGTGTAACTGAATGCTACAGCAGAGTAAAAGAAAAAATATAAAAATACATCTAATGCAAGTATTTTTTGGTAGTAAGACAACAGCTCAGAAAACTGCTATTTCCTTTGCTGTAATTCAGGGGAAAGAGAATATTTGGAAAGAAAATAATTGCTTGTTTTGCTGCATTTTTTTCCCCATCCTTTATATGTCCTGGGCTTAATTTTATTTCTCATTCTAATTCAAAATAGTTATTCTAAATATTGTTTGAAGCTTGCAAAGTTTTTGTTATTCTCCAAATTAGCACATTGAGCGCACAATCAGGTATGTCAGTTAGATGAATGATCTGAGCTGCTGTAGCATTCATTTGCACTTTTAAACTGGTGGTGGAAAATAAAGATCCACTTTTCAAAGGCCAGCCTTAAACATTAGTATCATACTATCCTTTTTTGTGGCTTGAGCCCCCTCTTTTTTTTTAAAGTAGTATTTACTTGAAATTAATCTAATTAATGTTCACATTAATGAATTTTAAAGAAAATCACCATCTCTGTGTATGTGCTTGTCTAAGAGTTGGGTCTTTCAGTGTTTTTTTTTAATATGTATGTTCAAGTGCTGTTTTCTCCAATTAATCACACGTTTCACATGTGAAAAATGACCAGCAATACCTTTAATTGTCACTACCTTTCTGTAATATCTAATGATGTGGTTCATACCCCTTGACAGATTAGAGATTAACTCTTTGCATTCCTGATGCTGCTGTAAAAGTTAATTGTTCAGTTGCTTGGGTGAGGATCATAAGACCTTGGATGCTGATTTATGAAATTGCTTCCCACACCAGCTTTTTATAAATTCAGTCACTTTGAACCATTCTTCTTCCTAATCACTTATGGAAAAGGAATGCATTTTAGTTTAATATTCCTGATACCCCATGGTGATTGCAATGGAATTGCCATAATTTTTTGAAACTGTGATTGTTGTAGAACAGATCATGATCATTTTATTTTTTTTCTATGTTGTAGCAAAAAACAGGCAGAGGAATTGCTGTTCTAATCAGTGGAAACAGATTAGATATGGGTTCTTTGTATCACTTTAAGCAAGACAAATGAGAACAAAATGTACTAGGTCCATTTTTTTTTCCCTGTCATTAGTCACAAGATTATAAATTGTACTTCCTGCAAATAAGTAATGTGTTTTTTAAAAAAAAAAAAATTAAGAAAACAAATTCAAAAAAGCTTGTGTTGTACCTCAAACAAGCTAAAACATAAAGAATGCAAGTTCCATTTCGCATGTTTGTAAATCATTGCCAGAGTTGAGAGATTGATATAGTTCACTAGTCATCAGGGCAATAACACCAGGTTTGTGGAGTAGTAAGTGTTTTGGAGATGACCTGTCCAAATGATGAAGTACAGTGTACAAAGTCGCATTACTCCTCTGACAAGAGGTAGGTTTGAAGAAGAGCCGGGCTGGGATGGTGGAAATAAAAATAACAACAGTAATTTCCAGGAACACACTCAAATTCAAAAGCTTTATATGTGCTGTAGCCCAGTGTGCTAATCTGTTTTATTAGTAGATTACTATCAGCGTTACTCACCTAAGGACTTGGGTTGTATGGGAGCTTTTGCAAGCTAGTAGCTATGTTTTGACGAAGAGACTTAATTTCTACCCTGGGCTTGTAACAAGGAGTGTTTTGCCAGGAACATTCCTGTAACGGGAGGTGAAATGTCAGGATGTTGCCTTGCCAATGTTGTTGTCTTCTGCGCCCAGCACTCGGGTACTGCTGAAGCCTCCTCTGGCTGTGTCCTGCCCAGAGACTCTGGGTAACTACAGCTGCTTGTACTGAGCTCCCTGCAGCTGCCTGTTGCATCCTACCAACCAACATAGGAGCTTTGGGGAATTGGCTTAGATACCTAGACTTCTAAATATTTTAAGTTAGGCAAAATGAATCCCCCCCTTCAGGAAAGCTGGTTCGCTAGGCAACTAAAGTGTAGGTGTACACTTAGTACACCAAATTTAGTACATATGTGGGTGTTTCCTTCATTGCATGCGTTGCTGGAATATATCTATTTTAACAGTGTTTGACAGAAAAAGTCTAAAATATTTTCTTTCCTTTTAGAACAATGTCAGTTCCATACTAACGAAGTAAATAGCGTGCATTTGGGCATTTTAATTGTTTTTTAATGAGTTCACGTTAAAATGTTAATGTATGCAACACATGTTCATGATATATCGTGGGACTGAACGCACGTGTTGCAAAATGTTTTCCCAATCAAATGTTTCTGTAGTTTACAATGGTAATGTTGGGTTTTCATTTAGATTTTGAAAGCATCTTGAAAGTCCCCTAGAATGGAAGATCTGGATTCTAGCTAATTCTGGAATTAGTTTTATTATCTAAGGTCTCCATTACAAAATCTATAGCAAGCTAGTAGTATTTCACAGAAAATTAAAAAAGGTGATTGTTCACCCAAGTAAACCTAGTTGCAGCATTGAGCTTAAAGGAAATTGATGATGCCTGCTGTAGGATGTGTGAGGAAAAAAATACTATGATTTACTGTTATCTAGCTTTTTCACATCTCTGTTTGACTGATACTCTCTCAGGAGATAGTGCGTTCCACAAATTCACAAGACTGTGCATGAAGACCCATTTAGGGTTTTAGTTTCCTCAAATTTCTTACATTTTGTAGCATCGTGTTAGGAAACATCTAAAATAAGAGAGGTACACAGCTAAATATATATGTAGAGAAAATACAAATGTGAACTGAAAAATGTACCTGTTTGAATAAAACAAATTAGTTACTTAACTGCCTTCATTGCTGTTTCCTTTGTCTATAGTGCTAATAATAGATGATTAAAGTGCACATTGTGAGCAGTCTTACTTATTTAGAGGATAAACTTTCCCTCATTTCGATTCCTGTGATACCAGATACTGTAGTGTCATGTTTTATTTTTCAGGAACAGTACAGTGATATGAGAATCAGTATAAACCAGAGACCTGGCCACAGTCGCAGCTTTGGGTTTACAACAAATTGGAGTTCTTCAGGGGCATTTGTACATACAGTTGAAGAAGGTAAATGTGTATTAACTGTACAAATTTTTGTTCTTGTGTTTAGTTTACAGAGACTTCTAATTAAGGCATTTGCTGTTAAGAATGTTGCAAATATTTAAAAAACTTGGGTGGAGAATTGAAAAATCAATATTTAGTTTGCTAATGTATTTCTGTGAAACCTCATCTCTTGAAACAAGTTGAATTCAGAAATACTAAACCGGCATTTTCTTGGTCAAGGACATACTATAACCACTGAAAAGGCACAAACGTGATCACTCAAACATTCATCAAGCCTGTTACAGAACAGTAGTAAGGGGCACATACAGACTTTTAATACTGAGATTGTTCCTTTCAGCTAAGTTTAAAAGATTTCACTTTGTATGGTTTGTAAACATATGCAGAGGAAATTTAGGAGTTAATATTTTTATTTTAATTTCACCTTTCTTAGCCACGTTGAATTTTGGAGACAATTAATATTTTTCAGCAGTTGCAACTTCTAAATTGATTTCCAGTGCAGGTTTTTTTTCAGATGTGTTTAATACTGTGGAAAAGCAAAGATTTTTGTCTTGAACATAAAGTTTATTTCTAAGCTTTAGTAGTCTTCTGCAGAGAACAAGCTTAGTTTTCTTAATTAAAAAAAAAAAACAAACAAAAAAACAACAAAACCCCAAGCAAATAACATGTAAGGCTTGTTTTCTGAACAGTCATATTTCCCATTGCCGGTAATACTTGAAGACTACTTAATTGTGCCCTTTCTTCCAGCTAACACAAGATCATCCTGAGAAAGGAGAAATAACTGGAAACTTCTCATTTAGTTTACCCTTCATTATGCTTTCCAGCAAGGAAAAAAAATACCATTTAACAGTACTACTGAGCAGCCTTGATTTTTTTTTTTTTCTTTTCCTTTTCTTTTCCTTTTCATTTCATAGTCAATTTTTAGTCTTCTCTTCACTATAGCTGGATACTTAGAATCATAGAATCATTTAGGTTGGAAAAGACCTTCAAGATCGAGTCCAACCATCATCCATGCCCACTAAACCATGTTCTGGAGTACCCCTTCTACATACTTTTTGAATACCTCCAGGGATGGTGACTCAACCGCTTCCCTGGGCAGCCTATTCCAATGTGTGACAACCCTCTCAGTAAAGAAATTTTTCCTAATATCTAACCTAAATCTCCCTTGCCTCAACTTGAGGCCATTTCCTCCTGTCATCTCCAGCTACCTGACAGAAAAGACCAGCACCCACCTCGCTACAACCCCCCTTCAGGTAGTTGTAGAGAGCGATAAGGTCTCCCCTCAGCCTCCTCTTTTCTAGACTAAACAGCCCCAGCTCCCTCAGCCGCTCCTCATAAGACTTGTGCTCCAGGCCCCTCACCAACTCAGTTGCCCTCCTCTGAACATGCTCCAGCAGCTCAATGTCTTTCCTGTAGTGAGGGGCCCAAAACTGAACACAGTAAATTAGATTGTAACCATTAATAATCACTTTGTGTGAAGAATAACTTTCCATTTACTTTCCCTGCTGCTAGGTTTCTGGCTTAATTTTGTTATTTGGAGAGGCAGAGGACTGTCTCTTCGCACTGCCAGCTGTGAATGAGAAACCTGAGGGTAGTGAATGTTCCTGCTGGTCATTCGCAAAGGTCCAAGTGAGCTCTATCCCCAGCTCTGTAGGCTAGGAAAAGATGAAGGCCTTGTGACTGTTATCTTGTTTATACTTTATTAGCATTCTCGCAAGGAGGGGCGCAAAGTATAAAGATTGAATGGAGCATGGGCTGCATCTTGGTATTCGTGTTTATAGCATGTATTTAACATCTTTTTTTCAACAACTGACTCATGTTGTATCCTTGTTCAATAGCTGTAGCTTCCTTTAAAGGAACAAAGGATGAAAGAGGTAGACAGCCCATTGAAAGAGTAAGGTGTGTTTTCAGTTGGGCACTTCCAAATGTCGTGTTTCCTTTTTTTAAGGGTAAGTCATAGGATGCTTCAGGTTGGAAGGGACCTTGGAAGACGACCTAGAGTAAACCCCTGCTCAAAAAAGTGTTAAGACTTAATTCAGAGTAGGTTGCCTAAGGCCTTACCCAGGTGGGTCTGAAACCCTCCAAGGATGGAGGCTGCACAGCCTCTCTAGGCAGTGTGCTCCAATGGATAATTACCCTCACAGAGAAAATTTTTCCCATATATCCAGCCAGACCATCCCTCGTCTCAGTTCATAACCACTGTGCTGTGTTCTCCTGCCATGGATTTCAATGAAGAGCAGGCTTTCCCTTCTTACTGACCTCCCTGTAGGTACTGGAGTTGGGAGAACTGCTCTTAGGTCCCCCCGCAGACTCTCTTCTCCAGGTTGAACAAGCCTTGTTCCTCACAGGGCAAGTGGTCCAGCCCCAACAATCCCAATGGCCTCCTGTGAACTTGCCCCAGTTTATTGATGTCTGTCTTAGAGTGGGACAACGGAGCTGGATGCAGTCTTGTCAATATGGCATAACAAGTGCTGAGTGAATGGGATAGTCACTTCCCTTGATCTGCTGGTCATGCAGGCATTCATGTGGCCCTGGGTATTGATAGCCCCATGACTGCCAGGGGCTGCTGCTGCCTCACATTTAGCTGAGAGTCCACCAGGACCTCTCCAGCCCATCAGCCCCCAGCCTGTAGCATCACTGGGGTTAGTCCATCCCAGGAGCTGAGCTCTGTATTTGCCTGTGTTGAATGTCAGGTTCCTGCACTGAATGGCAGCCCTGCCCTCCAGCGTATCAGCCACCCGCTCCCTTTTTGTGTGGTTTGCAAACTTGATGAGGGTGTGTTTCACCTCCTCCCCTTCCTGGTTGTTAGTGAACATGTTAGAGAGGACAGGTTCCACCATACACCTCTGGGGAGCTCCACTTGTAACCCGCCTCCAGGCTGAGTATGAACCATTAACCACCACCCATTGAGCCTGACAGCCCAGCCAGTTTTTCACCCATCTGGTCACTCTGCCCTGTAGACAATACTATCCCAACTTTGATACCAGGATACTGTGGAAGATCATGTCAAAAGCCTTATTAAAGACAAGGTGGATGGTATCCGCCACTCTCCCTTCATCCACAGATTCAGTAATGTCATCACTGAAAACAACCAGGTTGATCAAGTGTGATTTAGGCTTGGAAAATCCTTACCAACTGTTCCCAGTCACCTTTTTCTCTTCCTTGAGGCCAGAAGTAGCTTCCAGGAAGACTTTCTCTGACTATCTTGACATACTTGTCATTCTAACTAGCGATATGATTTTCTTCAGGTGATAACTTGCATTTCTCTTTTTACTACTTACAAGTGACACTGTATCCTGCATATGCTTTTCCTTCAAAAAAATAAAACTACTTGGGAAGCAAAATTAACTTCTTATAAGTGTTCTCAAAGAGCTTAATTAGAGTTAAGCTCCTAACACAGGTTTCAGTGAGGCCCCTTTACTACATAAAAAAGATGATAATGCTCATTTTTTACTGGAATTTTCAACCTTTACACTAAAAATTAGGTAAACAGAGAAAGCCTTGAAGTCATTAGTCTAGACATTGTTCTGCCAGCTTCCCCACTGCTGTATAATCTTTATTGTTTCAGTCCTTTCCCTTTCACCCACCCTACTTGCAATCATTTTTTTTGAGATGGTGTTGATGTAGGAGTGCACAGGTCTGTGGTCAAATGCTTGCAGGCATGTAGGACAAAGTAAATTTGACCCACTTCCTTCAAGGTTTAATTTTTTGTGTGACTGAGCTAGTATTTATCTGTTGTAATAACAACAGATGGGGATAGGTTAGAGATAACTAAATACGTATGGAAAATGAGTGAGTATTTGGTTGGATTTGTTTTCATTGGGAGCTAGTAAAAAAGAAAAATCTTCTACCTTCAGGGAAACTTAAGAAAAACCAGAAATACATGTTTTTATATAATGTAAAGGAGCTGGACAGAGAAAAAGAACTGGTACCATACAACTTTTGGCACCTGAATTGCCAGCTAATCTCTGTAGGCTTCTTTGGAGGTGAGTGAGAGTAGAAGCCTAATATAGGAGCTCTGGTTTGCACTCTTGAGAAGCCCTTCCATTCGCAGACTGCAAAGGCAGTAGAGGAAGAGCAGCTGGCAAAGTTACGTGCCAAAAATTGAGCAGTGTAAGTTGTCCTGGCTCTGGTAGGTCTCTACATGCAATCCAGAGACTGCTCCTATTCATCCAAATCTGTATGGTTGGGGTATAGTCTGGATGTGTTTTTCTGGTGATATTATAGGAGGAACCATGCAATCTCAAATTCTCTTCCTTTCCTAAAACCTGAGTTGGTAGCCCACTTTTCCTTTCATATGCTTAGCATAACTGAGCCAAGGTATACTGTTCTCATCTCTGAGCTGGGTCTCATCCCAGTCAAATTATCTGAGTAAAATGAGCACCACCTTTTTTGGTTTCTAAGGCTTGTTCTGTCACAACAGAAAACAGGGAAATTATCACTTCTGATGACTCTCCTTGAGCCTAAAGCATTCCTTATACCATGAGCATAAAAGTTCTGTCTACATGTGGTCAAACTATATGGTACTAAAGATCTTAAATTTTGAAATCAGACACAATTCCAAATGTTATATGATGTTGTTGAAAATAGTAACTTCAGTGGTAGTATCTTCAATAGTATCCTTAACAGTACCTTCAGTTAATAGATTTAAAAATCTATTAATTTTTTACATCTTCTTGGCTCTAAGGAGATGCTTTTTTTTCCAGTTTAACTGTTGCCTGTGTTTTCTTCCTCCAGCTGAAAACCCTACATTTTATTCTATAAT
This sequence comes from Haliaeetus leucocephalus, assembly GCF_000737465.1. Lineage (NCBI taxonomy): Eukaryota > Metazoa > Chordata > Aves > Accipitriformes > Accipitridae > Haliaeetus > Haliaeetus leucocephalus. Next base: position 8,330,081 of record NW_010972898.1, read on the forward strand.
ATCATTTAAAAGTAATTGGTGTGTTTTGAAAATTTTACTGATAGCTGCTAATGGAGTTTTTAGTCCATACTTTAAAAAGAATGCAGAAAAACAGAACATGGAACTATGGTCTTCCAGCACAGTAGTTAGCATTGGATTTTTTTTGTAAACGATGATGGATCACTGGTTGGTGCATTATTAGGAAGCATAGCATTTCTTCATTTCTTAACTTCCTCTGGTGCCAGGAATATTAAAAGCTATCTGAATCCTTAGTGGATGATCCAGACTTCTAGCAGCACTTTACTAGTGAATCAGTAGAAGGTCAGGGCAAAGCATACGATGTCTAAATTCTTCTGCCATGCTTGTCCGCCTTTGTTTCTGATACTGTAATATGGCATTGTTCTTGGTATATTTTAAACAAGATGTGTGGATTTCACTACTTACTTTGGAAAACGCTCCCATTGTGTAATTCAAATTTGGTTTATTTTATTAACATGGGGATTTATTGTGCAGTCTTTAACTACATTTTCACTTAGCTTTCCCATTTTTCTATTCTGCTAAGGGAGTAATTGTTAATGGAAGAACCATTAAAATGTAATTCATAAAATCTTACTTAGGGAAGTCTGAGTTTCTCAGCTCATCCATTTTCTGAATTAAATAGAAAAAAAGTTTATTAACTGCTCCCATATGTTCTCAGTCCTTAGGCTAGTGCGATCACCTGCCAATGTTTAGTAGTAGACAAAAAAGAGTATAAAGTACAGCCTGTCTTGCAAAGTATCAGTAGAATTCAAAGTCCAAGCTGCAATAAAATTTGCTCCTAATTGACAAAAATAAATAGAATCCAGAGAATTCTAATGGGGCAGCACCCAGCAATATCTTGAGTCCAATTACCAGTCAATTCAGAGATAACAAACTATTCTAGCAAAGCAATAGAGCAGCCTGTTCTTGTCAGTAGAGCCTGGAAAATGTAAATAAGAATATGAGAAGGCCAGCTACTATTAGAATTAACAAAGCGGAGGCTGTTTTTTGGGCAAATAAAAGGATTACCCAAACATTGGCTGAATTTCAGCTAATTGTTGGCTACAGACACTGTGGTGTGCACGCGCTTTCTCTCACTATCCCAGATGATAAAGGTGAGTTAGTGGAGGCAGGAGTGGGCCCAGAGGCTGTTTATTAAATGGGCTAGCCAGAATGTGAATGCTTGCAAGTCCAAAAGACTGATGTCCTTTGTCATTTTCCTAAGTTTCAAATTGAAACATTACTTTGATATTGAGTTTACTGAGCTTCTATTCACAGTGCAGTAGATTTTTCAAAGACTTTCTGAATATCCACCAAAAAAAAATTCATTCAGTCTCGACTGTGGTAAAAAATAATTGTGAATGGAGATACAATTTTATTTTTCTTCTGCTTTCTGCAGGTAGCCCTGCAGCACTTTGTCAGCTGCATGTAGATGATGAGATCATTGCTATCAATGGCACAAAGGTGTCACGTATGGACTATTGTCAGTGGGAAGAAGCCATCAGCAGAGCACTAGAAACTGGAAACCTGGTCATGGATGTCAGACGATATGGAAAGAATGGTGAGTTGTTTCGTCGGGCAGATACAGTATGCTCTGTAAGGCAAATAAGCTTTGTCTCTGCTGTACCTGACAGCTGAGTCCTTATTACCCTTACAGTAGTAATATGTATCTAAGCTAAAGTAGTTTACTAGCACGTCTGTTGCATTTTAACACAACTTGGCTATTTTCTAACTACTTGTGCACTAGAAATGTCTTGACAAGCAAGTCTACAAAGCATTGAACTACTGACCTCTCTTGTGCTCTGGCCTGTTTCTGAGAGGATACACAAGTTAAAAAAGCATGTAACCACCACACAAGGGAATATAATGTTTTCTTTCCTGCCATGCCACAAAAAAAAAGGAGGGGCTAGTGTCTAGAGGAAAGTAATTTTTAGAGCCTCTCTCCTTCAGTCAGCAGCTCCTTTTTTCATTAGGGAAGGAAGTTCTTGTGTTCCTTTTTCCAGGGAGTGTTTTGGGTGGCGTATGAACTTGTGAGTGTGTAGCACCTCTGTGCTATGATTTTGACCATTGACTCAAATATTATGATGCTGTAATCTCTCCAGAATGGTACTACCTGTTCTGGCTAGTGAGGGTTTCCATCCTGGCTGAAGGCTTTGTAGTATCTCTAGAGTTGCCATGGGTTTGGTCAGGATACCCTTTCGAAGTCCCAAAAGAATTTTCCAGAGTTGGAACTGTGACCAATGACTTCTTTCACATTATAAAGACAAAACATTATTTTAGTGGGAAGCGAGGTAGAATAAGTTGCCAGCAAGTGGGGGAAAAAATAGTGAGGTGGGTAAGAGGCAGGAAACAAATCACAACTTATACAGGGCCTAGCACAAACAAAGAGTAAAATTAGTGGAGAGCTCATTGAATAAATTTTAGGGAGTTGGTGGGAGAAATGATGGAGTCTGAGAGAAGATTGATTTGTCTTCACCTCATCAGTTTTGCTAGTTTAGTTTAGACTGCCTTTTTTTTTTGCCCTCTGTGTGTTTCCTGAGGAGCATGGTGAAAATGACACTTCCCTGGACAGTGTATGAGTCAAACTGTACCTTTTGTGAGTAAAGCTGGAAGAATTTCCTCAATCCTTACTAATGCTAATGAAATAGTTTCCAATGAATACTAATTGCTCTGTAATGTTGAGCTTCCATAGTCCATGTTAGCAAAACTTCTAGTAAACTTTTACCTGGCTTATGACTAATACTTGCATTTGTGGGGAAGGCGGTCTGCTCATAAAAGCCCTTTTTCCTGTCTTCACAAATTCCACCTGATTTGTGTCTCTCCCTCTTCTGTTATGTGGTTTTTTTTGTGTTATTTTAATGTGTTTTCACTAACTCTTGTTCTGTTCTTTGACATTACTGTCTACATTAATTTCTTGATCCTCCACACACCAAAAAGACTGGGGCAAAGACCAGCCTTCCCTGCCACATGTAAGGCATAAAATCCTCAATCTCACCAGTATGGCTACCAACATTATAGGTACATCTGAAAATAAATGGATTGATGCAACTTCTGGAGAACACGTTTCAAATGTTTCCACCATATCAACAAAAAGAGATTTCTCCAGCAGCCTTCAAAGTTCTGTAAGTATGTTTTTGAAGGGTCATGGGATTTGGGGGTAGGAAAAAAGTAAAAATGTAATGCCCTGGTAGGGGGAGGATGGAGAAAAGACCCTGGAAATCTTATTTTTACTTGTTTTGCTTAAGGAATATGTAGGATACTGCAAATACAGAGATGTAGCTGTGTACGTATTAAGGTAAATAAGATGTTTTAAAGACTTGCTACTGTCCATTCATGAGTGGATGCTGCTAAGTGATAAGTATTAAAATATGCACAGACTATGTTTTAACGAAACTGTATAGAGTGTTTATTCTGTAGAAAAGACTTTTACCTCCCGTATTAGTGCAAATGAAAGTTGCAGCCCCAAAGCACAAGTGTATATGCGCTTTCAAGTAACACCCTGCCTGCCAAGGAGCTGAAATAGGAAGATCTCAGCTTCTGGTGTTTTCTTGCAAACTAACGGTTTTTATTTCTGCCACCAATTCACAGCTGGTTATTGATCCCCTCAAATGCCTGCAGTCAGGAAGTTTCAGATAGTTTTGTATCTTTCTGTGGAAAGTGTTCTGAAGTGTTTCATGATACACAGTTCCTGTTAGGGGGGACCTGTAGTTGGATAAACTTCCACAAATCTAATGAGTGTAAGCCCTATATTTTTTTTTCAGGATACAGAAACAAAATTGATAAATGGAGTGCAAGGAGATCTTAGCTCTAATGATCAAAGAGGTAAACCACTGTTGCTTTTCATCTGCTAATTGTGTGGGTTTGGAACAAGCACAGACACTAAACCTGTAATCATTGCAAGCTTTATACAGTGGGCGAAGCAAGACTTTAATGAACTGGAAGCTAGATAGGTATCACAGTGATCTAGTTGCATCCAAACTGGGTGTAGTTTGCTTCCACCATGTGCTAGGCAGTTGGAGAACTGACAACAAAGCAGTAACAACCCCCCCCATCTCTGCATTAGTGGTTGTAAATTTACTGTGTCGTAGGGGGTGAAAGAGAAAGAGAAGGCAAGCAATTTATTGTAATTGCAACTGCACTGTGTGGAGACTGAGTCAGTATGAGTATCAATTTATTTCAGTGTCCCGGAAGAGTGTAAAGAGTATTCAACTTTTTTTTTCTTTTTTTTTCCTTTTTCAGTTGTGAGGCTTTGGGGGTAGTGGTTGTTTTACTATTATTATTTTACTTTTATTCCTGGAGAATGATATTGATGGTATGAATAATAATTACTTACGATGCTGTAAACAGTTATAGCCTTACTTGATGACAGTGAGAGAAACCAGGTACGTATACTTCCTAATGGAACAATAATCCTTAAATGGGAGCTTTGGATTTCATTTTATCTTGAATGCATGTGGCCATGTATAAAAGAGTTCCCCCAAGAGATCAGTTGCCCTCTGGAGATGCCTTTCTGATGGCCTTAAATGGTGATTAGGCTCCTAAATCCAATTTGGCATCTCAGCTGAGAGGCTTAAATTAGACAGGGAGAGTCTGAGTCCAAGTTTGACACTTGTCTGTTGTTATGGTTGGACATCGTTAGTGATAAAATGAAATACTAATCAGTGTATGAAGTAACCTACTAAAAACTGTATTTGTTATGAAAGTTAAGACTTCCTTTGTGTTTCAGGGGCTTTTTATTTTTCTGAAGTGATGTTGCTGTAGATTGGAGGTCTAACAAAAGTTTCTTATCCAGTGGTGATAGTCATTTAAAAAAAAATAAGACAGACAGCACCTCGTTGACTTGTTTGTATTCTTTGTATTTTTCAAATAGCATCTGAACCTATTTCTTTGAAAAACTTAAAAAGGCGGTCACAATTTTTTGAACAAGGTAAACCAAAGAGCTAACATTTCATGTACTTCCATGAAATTTTCTGCTGTACACTCTTCCTAACAAGTCTGGTGCTGGGTACTATACCTCTTCGGCATTGTCTGTTGCAGTTACAACGAAGCAACATAATTAATTTCCCTTCTTTCCCCAGGGTCATCAGGTTATTCTTACAATTCATGGGTCTACCTTTGTGGTAATGGGTCTTTGTGTGTTCTCTTATCTCTATAGCTGTTTAAATCTATTCTATGTTGTTCATACTTTTTTTTTCACTGGGTACAAGCAAGAAGGGTAGCACACTCTGTTCAGGTTTGCTACTACCTACAAAACAAGAATAACGTTGAATATTCCAGCAGAGGCTTAGCACAGTTCTCAAAGAGCTGTTGATAAAATACTTAACTCTGGATTTGAGTTTATCTTGAGTTGCAGCTCTGTGCTTTCATCTAAATTGGTGGGAAAAGGCAGCTGCTGGCTTTCCACTATGTCATGATGTCACAAGATCCCAAGAAGACTGATATAAATTTTGAATTGAATATGCTAGCTTTTAAAGGCAAAAAATGAGGCACTCAATTTTGGTTTTGTAGGTTGCTTTTTGGTGTTTTGCATGTCACAACTCACATACTTCCACTAATGTTGTATGTCTAATGCTGTCTTCAGACTATGTATGCCTTGCTGTTTTGCTGTAGCCTGAAAGAGTGAAATTCTGGCCCACTGGAAGTTCAGTGTGAATTTTGCCAGTGATTTTAGTGGGGGCCAGGACTTTGCCTTCAGTGGTGATGGCTTCTGTTTTTTCCAGAAGTGATATGTGAAGTGCCACAGCATAGATCTGTGTTTGTGGTTCTGTTTGCTTTTAAATACTTCTGCTGCAATGTATCTACAATATGGTGGTATTTTGTTGGTGGTTGTTTTGTTGATTTTGGGGGGGTTTCTTTTAAAGACTGCCTATGAAGTTTGGGGTTTATTTTAATAAATTTTGTAGCAGTATTTGAAGTATTTCACTTGTGCTTGAGGAGGAGGAGAAGGGCATATTTCTAGAGTGTAAGCTCAGTACAGTTTTGTTCATTTTAAACTTTTGACACTAGCTTTACAGTGATATGAAAGATTCTTTTTTCTAAATCTGTACAGGCTAGTATAAGCTTACAGGGGTGACAGAAGAGGGGAGCAAACGTAAGTGCTGCCTGTACCTCCCATTAGCATCTCCTGGCGCAATTACAGGGGATCAAGTCTGTTTGTCCTATTGTAACTGTGGCTGTTGCCTTCTAACAATGAAGACAAAATTGTGCATATATAAATTGGACCCTAATCTGTGACTCATTAGATGTCTTTTGTATCCTAAATTTGACCTTTTCTCCACTTCATGTGGTCATACTTCAGAAAACTGTTGCAACCTGTTGTTTTTATGCCTTTTTTTTTTTTTTTAACTGAAGTTTGGACAGCGAAGTACACTAGCAACAAACAAAAATAGTGATGATGCTTAGGAAAGGATTATACTTAAATCTGTGCTTCTCCACATTTTCTCGACTTCCGATACATTAGCATAATACACGCCTCTCTCTAATAAGCATCTTGGCACAAGCTAACACCAAGCATGATAAATAGCATAAGGTTGGTGGTGAATGGTGACAAGTCCACCACATTCAAGTGTATTTTTCAGAGTAGGAAAGGAGGACAGTTGGAAAGGGGTAATACATGGTTTTGTGGTAGAGAAGTTGGCTGTGGATGTCTATTGCTCTTAATTCATGTCAAGGGCAGTAAGTGAGTAGCTGCTCTACCCTGGAGCAGCATTCTGGGTATTGGTCATGCTAAATAGTTGGGTTTCACAATAATAATAGGAGAGGTGTAGCAAAGAACCTCTGTATTGCCACAGTGGGAGATGTACTGCTAATTCAAGCAATTGCTGATGCCACTTGTAAGCATGTAAAGCTATTAAACAATTGTGCACATTAGTTGAAAGCAGCTAATGAATTCTGACCTCAAGTAGGTTCAGTAGGGCAAAATGCAAGCATGGCTTACTAAGGAAACAAAAATTAGTCTGAAGCTAAGACTTCCCACATTTACACAAGTCTTGCAGTAGTAAGTATATATGGTTCTAATGATTTCTGGTTTTTGCCTTCCAAAATTCACAGGAGGCCCAGAGCCTGCAATGCCTGATGTAAGTACTATTTACAAACTACTAATTAGTTGTATAATCCTGGTCTTTTCAAGAAGCCCACTGCTTTCTATTGCTTTTTATACTGCTTTAAAATTGTGATCAAATCTGAGAGTACTGACTAAGATTTTCTAATGTGTCATGGAACGGTTGCTTTCCATCCCTTTGAAGAAAAGGGTAATTTATGTCCTTGTGACTATAAAGCTGTAGTATTTGTAATAGCTTTTATTTCTCAATTTAAAAATAACTTTTAAAATGTAGAGTGGTGATAACATGGAAGAAGATAATATTATTTCATTTCTGTGCTATATTAGCTCCCAGTCCCATCCATTAGTGCTCCCAGTCGTCGGGTTTGGGATCAAGAGGAAGAACGAAAACGACAGGAAAAATGGCAAAAGGAGCAGGACCGTTTATTGCAGGTATAATTAATCTTCATAATCACAGGCTGGCAATCCCTTGGGTGCATGTCGTGGTTTAACCTCAGCCAGCAACTAAGCACCACGCAGCCGCTCACTCACTTTCCCCCCGCCCAGTGTGATCGGGGAGAAAACCGGGAAAAGAAGTAAAACTCATGGGTTGAGATAAGAACAGTTTAATAGAACAGAAAAGAAGAAACTAATAATGATAATGATAACACTAATAAAATGACAACAGTAATAATAAAAGGATTGGAGTGCACAAATGATGCACAGTGCGATTGCTCACCACCTGCCAATCGACGCCCAGTTAGTCCCCGAGTGGTGATCCCCCCACCCCCACTCCCCCCAGTTTATATACTGGGCATGACATCACATGGTATGGAATATGCCGTTGGCCACTTTGGGTCAACTGCCCTGGCTGTGTCCTGTCCTAACTTCTTGTGCCCCCCAGCTTTCTCGCTGGCTGGGCTTGAGAAGCTGAAAAATCCTTGTCTTTAGACTAAACATTACTTGGCAACAACTGAAAATATCAGTGTGTTATCAACATTCTTCTCATACGTAGCTTAAAAACACAGCACTGTACCAGCTACTAGGAAGACAATTAACTCTATCCCAGCTGAAACCAGGTGCAGCAACTGTAAAGGAGGAGAAGCAACACGTGACTTCTGCAGTTCTTCTTACTGATGGCCTAAGAGGGCTTTCAGTTATGTTTGCTGGGCTGCACAGTTACACACACTAGCAATTATTCAGCAAGAAGAGGACAATGCATTAATGAGCTTCATGAAATCAAACCCAGACTGAGCATTCGCTACAGCCAGAAGTGCTCAGTCATCACAAGGCTGGTATGCTTTTGCTGGCAACAGAATTTAAAGGATAATTGAAGACCTAAGGGGCAGTAGTCTTCACTTTTGAATGAGTTTTATTTTTTCCCCTTAAGAAAATTGTCTCTAGACTGATTTTTACCTTCAGTTAGCGATATTGCCTTATATTCAGAGATGAAGAGAAAGCAGCCAGTGCCATGGTTAGATGCCTGCTAGCATCCTGTCATTTAGCAATCAGCTAATCAGTTGGAATCAACCTGGTTCCCAGGACCTCTGAGTCAGAAATTTGAATCTACTAACACAAAACCACCTTGATAACCAGTTGCTAGAGACGGAGGGATGTGTTGCAGAGGGAGGGGGCAATGTTTGTCATCAAAAAAACCAGGCACACCTCTCAGTAAAGACCTCAGCTCAATGAAAAATAAGACCATTCAACTACATTCAACAAGACACATCTCTGCAAATTAAATTGAAGTTCATTATCTAAAGTCTATTGGCTAGGAGAGACATCCGTGAACATCATTTACTCTTCACAAGTCCTCTTAATAAGTTTGGTGCATTCAGCAGAAAACTGTGATGTCAAAGTACAGTGTAGCAGCTCTGTTGCTTTTTGGATGTTTATCTTTGGTCATTCCTTTTAGCTTACAAACTCTGCAAGGAAAGAGCTGTGCCTTCCTAAACAGATTTGTGGTCTCTGTTATGGTTTGGGTACTCCATTTGATGCCTGAAGAGATGGCTTTAAAGAATGTAAACCTTGGCTCGCCATTCTTGAGAGCAGTCTCAGCCCTCTGCCATCACTTTTCTTTTCTTTGCTTCTCCTTTTTTAGTCCTGAAGTAGTAAATTTGGCCAGAGTAATAGTGTTCTTTCTCTTCCCCATGATCCTAGTAATGAGTTTTCAAATAACAGAGAAAGGAAGCGAAGTCCTTCTTTGCTTATTTCCAACATCTTAGAAGGAATACTTTTGACATTAAATATTTTGCTTTTCCCAAGATGTTTAGTGGTGTACCTTGTACGTTTGTTGTGTACCTTGAGTAATGCTTTAAGACATGACATTGATTTCATACCAAATCCAGTCATAGGACAAATTTGGAGGTCCAGAAATTGGTTTTTGTTTAGGTAACATTCCAAAAGACCAAGAGTTCTTGCTCAAACCAAATTACTGCCTCATATTTCACTTAGTGATCACTTTATATTTACTGTATTAAAGTGCCCAATTCCAAGTTAAATATAATCACTCTGTCTTTCAAGAAATACCTTAGATAGCTGATTTTTGTTTAAATGGGAACTAAACTGTAAGACGGGGAATATAACAGATGTGAGGTCAGTTGCTATGAGACTTAGTGTGTAATAAGCCTGGGTTCTCCAAAATCAGTTGCAGAACTCCTTTGGATTGTATTTGAGCTAGGATTTCATTCACTCGTGGCGGACCTAATGTCATAGTGGAGCTCAAGCATGTTTTTACCACACTGATCTGTTAAAAACCACATTAAATACCAGTAATACATTTTAATGCAAATAAAAAATACCATGTTTCTGATTTGCGTGTTTAACTTCAATCTAACCTAACAGGAGAAATACAAACGGGAACAAGAAAAACTGAGGGAAGAATGGCTGCGAGCTAAGCAAGAAGCAGAAAAAGAGAGCTCCAAGTATTTTGATGAGGTAGGCTATGAATATGGCTTCACCTTTGTCTGTTTAGTTTCATGATGGCTTTCTTCACTTATAGTAGATGCATGCAAGCAGGCAAATAACTTATTTTGGTATGTCATTTATCTTCTCATTTTGGAAAATAAATTGTTGTCTATGATGTGGTAGAAAGAGGTTGCAAAAATGTGAAGGAAAGAGTAAATGGCATGTTTTGAGACCTGTTGAATTTGACTTTTTTTCCTTATGGATTGGTTAGGTAACTAACACCAGAAATATGTTGGGAAAAAGTTACATCATGTATTAATTATTGCGACCAGAACAAAATGGTCACCTTTGCTGTATATTTACTTCCTGATGCTACTTGTTGGAGTTCTGCTTCAATACCTCATTATGAGGCATGTTCGTAAGTGCCTGGCTTGTTACTGGCAACTGGTGCATCCTATCTCTGATAAATTTACATATCAAATCAATTTCAGATTTGCTACCATGTATTTCAAAACATTGAATGTGTGTAGTTTCTGTAGGTGCTGACTTTTGTGGCTGTTGCTTATGGGAAGATGAACAGTTTTTTTCCCCGACTGTGGGAGGTGTCTGAGACATCTCTTCTTTATTGCTATGTGAGTGCTGCTTCAGGCATCCTAGCTAGATCAGCTGTGTTCATACAGTCACGAATAAGTAGACTGTGATTTATGGCTTAGGACTTAAATAAGAAAGCTCTTTGAGCTCTTAGAGGACTTTGCTGTACAGGAATGTAAACTATTTGATATTTCTTCTATCATTAGAGGTTTGGATGGACCCGTAAACAGTATTTGTTCTCTGCAACTAAAACATCTTTTGACCACTGAAAGACCTTTTCTCATGTTTGAGAGAAGAGTCATAGAGTGGTAGGTCTGAGGCTTGACTTTCAAATCATAGGAGAATGGAGGAGGGTGGGGCTTTCCTCCACACGAGGATTCATGTGAAATTCATTGGTCTGATACACACGTGCAGTGTATATCTTTGTCTATATACTCTTAGGTAGGTCTCAGGTTTCTAAGTCGAAAGAGTAGGGAGAAATGCTGGGTATCATGGAAGAGTTTGTTTTCCATGGGTATTTAAGTGGGGGTGGGATGGCTTGAAATGTAAGTGATACTTTAGAAAGCAGAATGTTTCACATAGTTGTGGCCACGCTGCCCATGGAATGAAGGCTGCTATGTGGAATGAAGCTCTTGCATTAGGAGAATGTGCTAGCAGGCACTCAAAACATGAAACCAAAATACACCCTGGGTCTTGCATTGAAAGTGTTTGGGATGCTTTTTACACTGTCTTCCCTCACAGAATGAATGAACTTTTCTTAGCAACCTGTTTAAAAACCAGGTCCCTTCCCTAAAAACATGATTTTTTAATTTTTTTCCTTTGCTACAGGAGCAGACTGTTCTAACCTTAAACACAACATCTGTACCTGCACGGGCTCCATCTGTGTCCAGCTGGAGAGCAAGCCCTGAAGCGAATACTCTTGAGGAGCCAGAAAGAGATGGAGGAAGCGAGCCGGCGGCACACTTGCTGGGCGAGGAAGAAGAAAGAAGGAAGCTTCAGGAGGAACGGAGGATCCAGGAAGAAGCAGCCCTGCGTTTTGAGCAAGAAAGGGAACTTCAAGAGCTGGAGCTTGAGAGACAACGTAAAGAGAGAGAACAGCAATATGCTGAGGAGCAGAGGCAGCGGGCAGAGATGGAGGAGCAGAGGCAGTGGGCTGAAAGGCAGAGGGAGGTGTCGGTGGAGACGTCTCAGTACCAAAGGTGTGCGCTTGTGATGGGGTGTACTCTCTCTTCCTTCTGCATTAAAAATTCAAATGCGTTTCTAATGGGAGTGTGTACGTCCTGAACATATAAGGGTATTCATGTAAGATTCGTACTGTCATCAGTTAGTGCAAGATACCACAGGATAGCCTTTCTTTCTAAAGGTAGAAGGATCAGGCATAAGACGAGGTCTTTCCCCATGAATCAAGTGCTCTGTTTACCCACTTCAGCTCGTTTTTTAAATAGGAAGTGTAAATACAGTAATTAGAGCCAAATCAAAGATGACCTGAAGCACTTAGTGTGAAGATTTTGTAAGAACCCTGCATAAGCTTGTAAACTGAGAGCCAGTGGCTCAACATATAGGGCTTTCAGAAGAAATACCAACTTAACTCTTTTACAACAAATGTGTGACTGATTTTTCCAGACTCCTCTCTCATTTTAGTTCAACAGTGCAACAATAAAGTTTAATTGCACTACTGAGTTACTTTGTCGATCATCGTGGTATATGAGTGAAAAGATACTGGCTTAGATATCATAGCCTGTTAGAAATACCTACTGTGGATATATTTATTCTAGGGCATGAAAAAGTTCCTTTCATTAACTTCTTCAGTAGTTTGGTTTAAAACAAAAACAAACCAAAAAAAACCTAAAGCCAAACTAGAACAAAAACCCAGAAAAAACCCCAACTATTAGTTTACAAGTTCATGTTCTTGCCTGGAAGTTTGCAGACTGCTATTACAGGCATCATGGGAGATAAATTTGTCTGAAACAGATTAAACCAGTAACTTTTCCTTATTTCTTGTGCATTTAACGTACTGCCATGTGTATGACTAGCTTTGCTGTTTCTCTTGAGGATTTTCCCCTGTTTTTATATAAGTAAAAAGAGATGACTGATAATAATGCATGGTATCAAGTTAAGTCTTAGGAGAAGAAAATATGATTATAAAATTGCATGTATTTGCAGGGAAGATTGTGAGACCTGGAGTTACTTCAGTTCATTGTAAATGACTGCTGCTTGAGATCCTGCTGAGCAAAGCAGAGGCACAGTTGTTACAAACACTGAACAGGTTCTTCCTGGCAGCTGAGCCAGGGTATCTTTACAGTATTAGCTTGCCCCAATCGCAAGATAATAGGACTTTGTGCGGTAATTTATTAAGCTGCTGTAATATCTGCATATCTAAATCTTTGATACATGCTTTAGTCCCAGGGGATTTCATTGCTGCTGAGGTTGCTTTCAAAGCAGGTGTTTTGCTAAACAAGGATGCTTTTGCTTAGTAGTAAAAGAGCAAGTCCAGTGAAACTGGGTTTTAAAATGTCTGGTGTTAAATATTTGCTTTACAATGATATCCAAAGATCTGACTTGAAATCTGATATGTTATATAAACATCTGTGAAGGTGTGATACTTGCTGCAAAGAGCACTGAGGCTGGGGACAGGCAGCTGGAGGAGCTTTATCTGTGGAAGTTAGTGGGTGTTTCTCTATGGGTTACAAACGGCACCTATACGATTTTCTAGAATATAGATGTAACTTTTAGAGAACTGCTGTGTTTGGACAAAGCTTACCTCCTGGCTTTGAAACAGATGAGATAATCTCTATCATATACTGATACTTGTAATTTTTGCAGCATCTTAAAAAGTCTTTGGGGTGGGTTCTCATGTATTTTCATGTTTCTAACAAACACATCTGAACTTTCTCTATTTTCTCTATGTATACTTACTGTTCGCTCAATTTCTAGACTGTTTTTTTGTTTAATACGTATTTTCTTTTATCTGTATTTTGCTTCTAGACATTATGAGAGCTATGAAGTATCTAAAACAATAGAGGATCGAGCTGGCCATCCTCTCATTGACAGGTAATAAGAAATTGAATTGATAGGTAGGTTGAAACATCTTCAGCAATAAGTATTAACCATTTTGGCATGCTCACGTTTGGATTCCTTGTCACTTACAAAAATGTAATTTTAGGCAGTTTTTCTGCCTTCTTTTGTTAGTTATGTTTCTGACTGATAAAATTAAGCCTTCTTAGAACTTTAACTGTTTGGGGTTTTTTTCATTTTTTTCCCTTAAGGATCTGTTTTAAATATTTTTAGTTGCAAATATTTATGTCTATGTATGTCTTTATATGAAAGAGGGAGAGGGACTTACAGGGGCATGTAGTGATAGGACAAGGGGTAACAGCTTTAAACTGAAAGAAGGCAGATTTAGATTAGATGTAAGGAAGAAGTTCTTCACTGTGAGGGTGGTGAGGCACTGGAACAGGTTGCCCAGAGACATTGTGGATGCCCCATCCCTGGCAGTGTTCAAGGCCAGGCTGGATGGGGCTTTGAGCAACCTGGTCTAGTGGAAGGTGTCCCTGCCCATGGCAGGGGGCTGGAACTAGATGATCTTTAAAGTCACTTCCAACCCAAAGTGTTCTATGATTCTATGAACATAATGGTTTGGTTTGGTTTGTTTTTGTTTTTTTTTAATAGGCATTATGAGCGTTATGAAGTTTCTAAAACCATTGAGGAGCAACCTGGCCAGTCATTTGCTGACAGGTATGTGTGATACTGAATCTTGGCATAGACTGTAACATTGCCATTTCTGTGTCAGAAAGCTTTGAAACTTCCAATAAACTTTAGCCATGGCAGCTAAGCGTATACTTTGTATTGCTGCTGTGTTCTGCAGTTTTTATGGCATGTTTTCATATTGAGAAAACAAGCAGCCAAAATTTTGGCAAATTATGCGCTGTGCTGTAAACAACAGTTAGTCAGTCAGTAGGATTGTACTGGGAGAAGCAGAACTGTAAGGAAGTAAATACGTGGGTGGTACTAGACTCATCTGGCTGGAAAACAATTTCAGATAATATTGTGGTTGTGTCATAATGTGCTACACAAACGAAGGTGCAGTCATCCCAGTCAGGATTGTGCAACTTAAGAGAGAGTAAACAGGGAGGGAAGTGAGAGGTGGCAGCAGCAGAAGCTTATTTATCAGGAATATAGTAGATGTGCCACTTGTTAAGTTACACTCTCTTACCTTTGCTATTTTCTATTTTGTTTTTCTTGGTGGTTGGTTTGGGGGTTTTATTGTTGGGTTTTTTTGGTTTTGTTTTGGTTTTATTTCAATAGAATATATTAGCCACTGCGGATTTGGGCTCTTTGAATAGGCAGCTTTTTCTTCTCCCTTTTAATAACTGGGCTATGGTTAAAAAACGCTAAAGCGACTTAAATCCAGAATGTTTGTATCAAGCCTTTGCCTTAGATGGTATCCCACAGTAGTTCTGAAAGATCATGTCTGTTGTGCATTTACTCAGTTCTTATAGTTGGAGTGAGCATACCTTTTTTTATATTAAGAGGAACCCCAAAACTCACAGGGTACAACTAATGGATCTGTTACTAACGGAAGATCTAAATCTAACTTTAGAAGGTGCCTGCACTAAGTAGCTACATCTTGGATATACGTGTGAGGAGGACACTCAGGTGTTAAAAGCATCCCAGGCAAGGCGGACCTGCTCTTTGGAGCTCCTGTTCACTACAAGCAACTGTGAAACTGTTGCATCTTCTCAAACAGATAGTAAAATAGGTCTGCACCATAGGACAGACAATCAGAACTTGGGGGAGCAAGTGGGATGGAGTTTATGCAACATTTATCTATAGACAAAGGACAAGACTCCCTCAAAATGCTGCTATGCAGGCAATGCTGCATGTGTAAACAAATTAATGTAGCAGCTTTGAGTTGTGACCCAGCAAAGGATTTCTGTTCCTTTCTGAGGTATTTTAAACTAAGAAACTGGCTGTATTACTTGAGACTAGTAATAGAGCACAGAGGTGTTGCTGAAGCTCCTCCTCCGCGCTTTTTGCTGGAAAACCAGCTTTTTGCCATTTGTCTTCCTGTATATTGAATGATGTTTCTTGGCTAAAACTCATTAAAAAATTATGCTGGTGGATATAATCAATGAATAATAAATTTCCCGAGAACAATCTGCATGCAGTGTTTGAGGAGATGTTTTGCTTATGGTCTAGTAATGGTGCTGAAGTATGATTTAAGTTTCTCATGAAGTTAAATCATTTATAAACCTGCTTTTAAAGTTATCATTTCTTTGACTGTCTGACTGTAGTCTTCACAAAGCTTCCACAGGGAAGGACTTTGGTTTTTACATGTTTTTGTTGAAGCAAATACAATGATTGGTCCCTCATACCTGAAGTACTAGGAACTTTCAGTACACTATTTTAACTTTTAATCGGTTATTACCTATTGACATCTAAATATTGACATATTTTTTCCCCTTAATATCCTGTTGGTCTTTGTTTGGGTGTTTTTGTCTCTTGTTTTAAGTACAGCATAAGTTGTTGATGGGTGGGGTGGTGAAAAAAGGGTCTGTGTATCTGTGGTCTGCAATGATAAGATCTTTGTCCGTGATGAGGTCTCCTAGTTGAGATGGAGAAATGAATGTTTTCTATATCCTTAGGAATAAGTCCAAGTCAACTTCAGAACTGAATGAATTCAACACAATCAGAAATGGTAATTACTGTTTAATTTCTATTATTTTTAAAATGTATTTTTTTAAAAAAGGTGTATTGGATGTAGTCATCCTAAGAAAATTAATTGTCAGAGTGCTTTTTGATAGCTGCATTGTAATTCAAATTCATACCATGACACAATTTAATGAATTTTCAATAGCAAGAGGAAATTCATACAGTTAACATACAGGCCTAGGACAAATACGATTAACTGCTCTCTTGGAGACCATAACTGTGATTGCACACAGATCTTAAATGCCTGAATTTTAGCTGACTGATATTTATATGAGATTAAACCAATCATGTAGGTATATCATTGAAGATTTATATGCTCTTGATACGTTGACTCTGTCAATAAAAAAAGCCACACATGCCAAGATGCTAATGTATTTAATACAACTCTTTGTTCTTTTTAACTTCTGTTAGTGTAGGAGTAACACAGCTGGAAGTCAGCTCTCAATACTGTCAGAGTGGCTTGTTTTCTGGACTCCAGTTCCTTGCTGCCTTTCTTGAGTTGTCCTTCAGTAACGTTACTGTGTTTTTAGAGGAATGTTAAAGCAAACAAACAAGATTTATAAATATGTTAGAGTAGAAAATGCCTGAAAGCTATTCCTGTGTCTAAAACATGGTTAAAAAAAGTAATCACAAGTAATCATAGCAAAGTAAATGGTGTATTAGAGGATATACTGCATATTGACAACAGTGCTTTCACACATTAAAGCCTGGTCACTGAACCTAATGTGCGAGTAAACTTCCACAATATTTTATAATGGTAATCTATAGCAATAAAACCAAGAGCAAATCTATCGTCAGAGCAATTATTAAAGGGATTGAAATTTCAATTGAATGACTTACTGCTGAGTAGTTTTCTTAGTTAGTCTTAGTGTAAAGAATAGCTACTGGATCTAGGAAATAAAGAAAAAAATGTTGCCTTCTGACACTTCAGCACGTATTGGAGAAAGATGGCTTGTTTGTTTCCCCTTCCAAAATTTCAAAGGCCATCTATACCATAAATCTCATTTCAACTGACTAGTTAACACAGCATCCAAATAATAAAGAGACTTTCTGTAAGATTTTCCTTTCCCTCTCCCCCCACCACACATACATACATATTTACATAAAGCAAGATAAAGCAATGTGTTTAGTGCCTTGAATAAGGAAAGAATTCTTCAAAAAAGGGACAACTTACAGAAAAAAAGAATATGAACTTTTAAAGGGAAAGAAGGTAACCCACCACTCAAGTGTGTATTCTACACATGCTTCAGTTTGTATTGGAGGAAGAGTCCAAATTGTGGCACTAAAAGAGATCATGCCCTTTTAAACATACATTTATGTGGGTATATATTTGTACACACAAATGTATATGCATATACACTTGAAGTGAAGGAAAATACTTACTTGTATTTAAGTTAAACATCATGTAAAAGGCCACATTAATGGAAACACGAATAAAAAAATTGTAATAATAATGATGTATTGCCAAGTTTGATATTGGTCACCTGGCTGTAAAAAGGAAGTAGAGAAACTTGTGAATATGGTGATGAAGGATCACTCTGTGATTTTGGAGTTATAGCCGGAGTATTGAATGCATGATAACTGCTTTTGTGCCTTAAGATGTCTAGCTGAAGTTTGCTCATGTTGTCCAAACAGGTACACAGAGCAAGTATTCAGAGAGGTCCTGGAACATGGGTGAGTCGCAGAAGAAGTCTCAGAAGGAGCACAACCTGTCTGCAGCAGAGTTGGAGAGACAGCAAATCCTTCAGGAAATGAGAAAGAAAACATCTCTACACACGGACAGCAGCTGGATTAGGCAGCGCAGTTCCAGTATACATAAGGAGCCTGTTAGTCTGTACAGCAATAGTATGAGGAGGTAGGAATCATGTTAAAGATTAACTTTGTCTCTCATCAAATATTTTTGTTTGGTTATTCTAAACTTCAGCATGTATTACAGAGCACAGAAACAAATCAAGTCTGAAATGCTGTAAGATAAACTGCATAGCAGCACAGATAGAAGAAAATAGCTGTATTACAGCTGGGGTTAAATGGTTTTTTGCAAGTAAAGAATGTGGATGTGACCTGTAAATAGCTTAGGTGCTTATTTCTTGGTTGGTATACCAGCAATGGAAATCAATAGTGTGCCTTGTCGTTGACAGATGTGCTTAAGAATTTCAACATGACAATTTATTGTGGAAATTATTATGGCTAAGGAGTATATCTTTTTTATGTAGAAATATGTCAGAAAGTCTGCAGTTTCTTGGTTTAAGTAAGGTGTGAATGTTGGATTTGTCACTTAGGAAACAGCTGAGATATCAGTCAGGAGAGTGTTTGGCTATTGGGACAACACCTTGTACCTAGACGATGCTATCCAGTCTGGGTGGATTGTTATTTTCTATCTGGTATCCCTTGGAGAAAACAAAAACAAACCTAGTATCTGACGTCCGTTGCCATACAGCGGATTTTGATACGGTTCACCCTGATAAGGCTGCAGTGAAGAGTGTTTTGCCTTTATTCTGTAGCGGTTAAGTGCCACCTCTCTTGTGCCTCGCCTGCTTTTTCCCATGAGACTAGAACTGGACACAAAGGATAATTTGCTGCTCAAACATTTTAAGTCACCATGTGAAGAATATTGCTCAGGGTGATCAGACAAGCATATTCATGCTAGAAGAATCTTAAAACTGCTAGGATAACTTTTTAAAATCAGAATATAGCTCTTCTGCTCCAGCCGTACTGCCGCTTACATTTGTATGTGTACCTCTGTTACAGAGGGGAGTCTCTGGACAATCTTGATTCTTCAAGAGCGAGCTCATGGAGGCACCACTCGTGGCTGAACCAGTCTGCCTCCTCTTCATCTCTATCCTCTAGTCAAGATCTCAGTCGCCCAGTGTCCACTTCAAACCGAGCCTACATGTGCACTCCTTCCTCCAGCAAAGCACCTCCTGCAGGCACCGCTGCGAGAGCCCCCTCCGTGTCGCAGGCAGCCCCCCGGGCTCAGTCTCCCCTCTCTGCTTCCCAGCCAGGGTCCCAGACACGCAGCAGGTGAGCGGGTGCCCTTCTGCTAGGAACATGGAAACGTCAGGCTGCACTGAAGAGTGGGCCTTGTATATATGGTGGTCTACAGCAGCGTTCTTGCCCGGAACATTGATTTTAACAAGTCTGAAAAGTACCTGGAGTTTTCTGGCTGGGTGGGACGGTGGAAGTATGGGCTGGTATTACCTCCCTCCTCCAGTCATTCAGAAAATTCCCCAGGTTTGTCATCAGTGCTTGACATCAGTTAAAAAAACAAAGGAACTGGAATAATACGTCTCCAGTCTCCAAGCTGTATGTTGGTTACCAAAATGATTAGTAAAAGTCTGCTCCAGAAGGCATTTCTGATATTTATTTTCTTAGGTTTGTTTTAACACAAGATTCCTGAATCCCACGCTTTATGGCCCTCATCTTGGTCTCTCCTCCCTGCTTCCTGGCATGTGGTCAATATCTCAAGGAGCACTCAGGAATGCTCATAACCCGTGACCCTGGAGAATTACAGAGTAGGATGTTGGTTTTAATCTAGGAGGAGAAGGCAAGAATTGCAACATATTTTGAAACAAAAATGGAATTCAGTTGTGGTAGGGTAGATAACTCTGCTGTTTTATGTACTTGAAACATTTTGAAAATACCTTGGGGATAAGACTATAGAGAATCACCCCCACACAATTACATGTATTATATATAACAACAGTGTGAACAGTGCTTCACTAGCTCTTGTGCTCTCAGGCACTTTGTGATAAATTGACTTTTTTTTTTTTTTAAATCTAGGCTCCCGTGTTCTTTCTAATGTAAGAAAGTTACCTTTTTAACCATGTTTGCTTATCTTGTTCTTGCTTCCATTTGCTAATATCTTGGTAGATCTATGGAAAATGACCCCCATATGGCTTATGTTCAAAGCGTTAACATAATATTATATGTGCAGGACTAGCCTTCGGTTATCTAGCAAGGTGCAGATGGTGGGACTTAGCAGGGGTGCTTGCTTAAAACCTAGCCTTCGGGGTAATTCCCCACAAATAAGAAATAAGGCAGGAGCACAAAACCTGTGTTCTTACTCTCTAAACTTAACAATATACTTTTTATGTTTATTTGTAGAAGGAATTTTATACAATGAAATATCTCCCAAGAATGTGACAGAATTTCTTCATTTGTAACTATGTAACTTTGATCTAAATTATAACACTTGATAAATAATTTCAGTTTATTTTCCCCAAGCAGTCCACTTTTTACCAGTTGTTTTTATTTTTAATCTCAAAAAGTCTTTGATAACTTTTCTTTGTCTTTTAAATCTTTTCAAGCTGGTTCTAAGGATTTTCATTCTATATTTAGGTCAGTCAGTGGGAAGAAAATCTGTTCATACTGTAATAACGTTCTGGGCAAAGGAGCAGCCATGATCATTGAGTCTCTTGGTCTTTGTTATCATTTACATTGCTTTAAGGTGAGAGCTGGGAGTCACATCGTGAAGGAACAGGAGCTAATCAAGAGCACGCATGGCTACTCAGTGTTATGCTCACAGGGGCTCTACTAATCACCTGCTTTGCCTTCTACTCTTGACAGCGTGGTGCATGCGTATTTCCATGAGGCAGTCCTATCTGCAGGCATTTAGCCCTCAACTCTAGAAGTATTTCTTAAATGCTAGAGGTGACAAGTAGGACTTTGACAAGTAAGATGGGCACATTGACTGTGAGATCAAAGTTCTTCCTTCTCTGAATAGGTAGCAAAAAATCAGAAGGTCCTGAGCCACTTCTTCCAGAGAAACCAGCTCCTTAAAAAAAATAAATAAAAAAGTCTCAGCCTGGACCCTGGCAATTGAATCTTTTAAGATGACCCATCACTTTCAAGCTAATCCTAGCAGGCAGTGTTCATGTGGTGTTTTCCAGGCAAAAGCATGTTGGCAGCGTTCGACCTAGCAGGCTAAAGCCCAGCACCAAACCAGAAGCTGTGTTTAGTGCAACTCAGCTGTGGTCCGAAGCTAGGTTTATTAGCTCGTGCTCAGCACTGAGACATAGTTACCTGATTTCCAGTCTGCTTGGGGCATACGCAGAGCTGAAAGAATAAATGCTCGCCTGCAAAAGATGTGAAAGCACTCCTAGTTCCCCTGCCCTAGGACCAGATGAGGAGTTAGACTCTGATTTGGAGGTGGTGTTGGACCCTACTTCTTCCATGGCTTTAAGAAAGAGACTTCTGTGTCTGGGTCAGAACACTTGTCTTCTGTGCCCAGCTCAAATGCATCACCTGGAGTATTAGAGAGGACTGACTCAAAGCTCTTCCTGGTCCTGCCTGCCTGAGCCGGAGGAACCGGAGTAATCCAGGGGGACTGGTCATCATTCCCTTTCTGCAGAACTTGTATTCTGTGCAAGGGAGTCCACCTGTAGCTCCTAACCTACATAAGAAAATACCAAATTTCTGTTTTTCAAATTTCGGAAGATTAATGAGCTGTTGAACAGACTGCCGTCCAAAAGATTCATTACTCATTTAAGCAGGTAAACTATCTGTCCTTAGTCTGCCAAGTACTTTGCTTCATAAATTCAGTAAGGAGAGTGTTATGTTTTGGGTTACCTTCCTTCCAGAGGTGATTCATATTCACAGCAAAGATGTGTTCAGCCACCATAGTTAAATAGTTCAGTGTTAGCATGAAAGCTGTCAAGCCCCTTATTCATGTGTTTATTCAGGAAAAATGAAATCAGCCCTTTCTCTCCAAATAAGAACTTGTTTCTATGATGCAAACCCAGGAAATTGGGGCTGCCTGAGTATTTGCTGCTTTGAGTGCCAAAGGGCTGAGGACACCAGCAGCATATAGTGCCACATGGAAATCTGCAAGTAGCACACCCAGGTGTTCTGTGCCAAAATCGCTGTTGCCATCTAGAGAACAAATTTTTTTCATGTCGAGCCAGTTTTAGTTTTCAGAGAAAATGAAGTTCAAATTAGATTTAATGAACTAATCTCTAAAAACTGTCTGCTTTATGTTTGCTTAGTTGGTGTATCGCTGCTATTCGTTGTCCAGTCATCGCCTTAAAATACTTTCTCAGGGTTGGTTGCATTTAGATCTACTAATCGTTACGCATTTGCTTCTAGTGATTGTGGGTTTATGGTTCAAGCTTTGTTGAGCTTAATCCAAGCTGCTTTTGAACAGCATTTTCGTTTCTTAATATTTTGTGAGGAGTTGCTAATTATTCGTCTAACCTACAGTGTGTTGCCTGTGGATGCGACCTTGGGGGATCCCGCTCTGGAGCTGAAGTTAGGATCCGAAACAACAAACTCTTCTGCAACGACTGCTATATCAGATTTAAAAGTAAGGCAATCCAACTGCCGTGTGCATGACTGTAGTTCTTCTCTGTGGTGTACAACCTCAAGTATTTGCACAGCTGAGCCACTTGATAGCTTTCACGTTTAGCTTTAAGTTGGTATATTAGTGAATAGGTTCAGCAAGGTTTGATTGCCAGTTTCTGTCTTCTCTAGGATAGTCGTTCCTAACTTAACTTGCTGGTAGCTGATTTTACCACCTTGTTACTAAGCAGCTTCAAGCAGACAATGCGGTGTAGTCTTCCTGCTTCCTTCATAGATCTGAGAAAGTGGTGTCAAGGAGTTGTCACTTACTGAACAGGCTTGTCTTGATAACAGAGAAATCTTTCTGAAAAATTGTCTACATTTTTTAAAAAAGTAATCTGAACATGTTTTTAATCCAATCCTAATGCATACCTGGAAAGCGATTAGATTATCCTGTGCAGGTGGCACAAATGCTGGTTTCTTTTTGCGATGCTATTATTATTTGAATTATAGGTCTGTGATTGGTTATTCATTTAGGTACAAGTTCAGGAGGAATTGATTTACTTACAGATCTTAATTAAAAGGTGCAGTATAACTTTTTTCCTTCATTATGGTTTGCAGAATTCTGGTTTACTGGAGCATGATGTTAAGACTTTGAATAATGGTGTTGAGTTGTTTTTTCTGCTGTCATAGATGATAGTAGACAACCTCCTAATTTTGACAAGTCTCGGGAGTTTTATATGGCTCTATTTTTCTGTAGCAAATACAGAATTTGCAAGAATGATAAAATTCAGCTAAGGGAAAGCATTTCTGAATTACTTTCTGGGAAACATGTCTGTGTTTCTTCATGAGCCTGGCACATTTTTCTCATGGTGGACCAGGAGGCGGTGAAGGGAACAGGATACTCATACTGCAACACTTGAGCAGGACTTGGTCACCTGCTGGCTGAGAAGCCTAGCTCAGAAAAAGAGAAGCTCTGCATCTGATGTTGTTGCTGTTTTCAGGCTCTTTTGGCTTCCAGGAAGAGGAAAAGCTGCCTGCACCACAGAAATGATTGTGTGGTGTCCGAGCTAAAACCAGAAAATCCCACACTTCTCCTTGACGCTAACAGTGCATTCACAAAGGCTAATGTTAAGTGCAAGGATGTCACTATGATCAGTGGAAGGAGGAAGAGAATCACCCCCTTCCATCTGGAGGCGATCCAGAGCACTGGGTCATACCTCTCCGAGTTAATGTTTGGAGAATTTATCTCCTTGTTGATGATGAGACTACACCAATGTGACCATGTTCCTATTTGAAGCACCCAGATGTGTGGGAGATCCAATCTGGAGCCTGCTCATGTTATTTTATCTTCTTTTGGGAGCAAAATTGCTGAATGAGTTGAGTAAGTTTGGTACTGGGGAAAAAAAAAAATAAATCTGTTTTTTATTATTCCCTGCCAAGACAGTATTCAGGAATTTGATGATGGAAGTAACCAAACATTTTATCATGGATAAACTGCTATTTAGTCTCTTTGACGTTACAATCCGTAAAGTCACAGCAGTGCCTTTCAGATGCAGAGTTGATCTGTGAGAAATCAGCTCTATTCCCTTCCCTTCAGACTGCATCTACTTGGGCCAGTGAGCACCTCTAAACATAATTGTATGAGATACAAGTACATCAGGAATTGTAAGAACTTGCAGGTACAGAATAAAGTATATAAATGAGTGATTAGTAATTGAAATGAGCTATTTGAATAATATAAAAACCAGCTATGTAATTACTGCAGTGAAAATATACTTGACAGCACAGCACTGGTCTGTAATGCAGATTAGTTTGTTTGCAGTTGGCATTTGACATCAGCCTGGCTAATTATTTGTTAGTTTGGAACATGAGCATATTGGCTAAAAGGTTTGATAAACTGTAGAATTATTAATATTCACTGTGTAATTTTATGGTGTGATATTGTTGCACATTTTTATGTTAATTTTGTGGTTTATACTTGGAACATTGTAGTGAAACACCAGTGTATTGGCAAATGCCCACAAATATATGCAGAGAAAGGATAAAAAAGTTCTTTTTTAATATTGTTACAGTTATCTAGCAAATTTTAATTTGATTATTGAAGGGTAAATTTAGAAAACCTATCACCCTTTTCTCTATGCTGATACAAAAAATAATTCTTAAAAACTTGGTAAGGTGCATGTTCCATAGAATATATAACTTGGCCTGAAATACTTGTAGTGCTATAATTGGATTAAAATCAATTTGTATTGTTCATTAAATTTGGATTGCTAGATTCAGAATGTATACCTTAATTTGTGTTACCATTTTCAGTAGTTATTGGAAATACCATTATCTGACTATTTTTAACTTGGAAATTTTAATTTTTGCCGCTAAGATTCTTCAGTAGCTAGGCTTTAATTACAATTTTTTCTGTCTCTCTCTAACAGCTGGACAACCAACCTCCATGTGAAGCAAATGAAGATATGAAACCACTGTTGCAGATAAAAGAAGAGGTGATTGCTGCTGATGTAGATCTATAAATATATATATTGTGTGTACGTGTGTTTTTTCTAAGAGTAACTCTTGCTTGTCTAGTCTTCATAGCAATGCATTGTATTCTTCATATATCTATTTTTATTTATAAGAGAGTAATTGCAGTAAGGAAATATCTGGGGAAAATGCTTTCACTTTTTCAGCTTCAAGTACTGAGAGCACAAGGGAGAATAAGTATATTTTCAGTAATAACTTCAAAATATTTTTGAGGCTTATAATCAACTAGTTGACTTTCCAATGGTATATGAAGAGGGTATTTTGTTTCTAAGCTCTTGAAACAAGCATTAGAGAAATAGCTAATATAAATATATATTTGCAATTGCTGTCTTTATTTTTGACATATACTGAAAGTGAATTCTCTAGGTTAATATCAAGCTGCATTTAAATGCACACAAATGTGTCTGCTTTCTATATGCTGGTTTCTAAAATTATGTGCTTTGTTGAAACTTAAATACAAAGAATAATCTGTTTGCTCAGTGGTGTTGGCGTAGTATTCTGTGGAATCCGTTTAAGGGGAAGAATTCTCATTTCCCATTTGGAAAATGTAACTATGACTTTTTCCTACACAAACTGAGTGGAGAATGGTTGTTGAATTACAGTATATTTGTAAATAAAATTTCTGATGTTGCATTTATTAGAAGTTTTTTTCTTTCTATCCAGCTAAATGTATCTAAGGTGATTTGCTGAAATATAAAATTGTTTGAATTTCATCTTGGGAAAGTATTTTTTATGAAAGGGTTAAGATGTCCACCTAAATACGTGCAAGAGCAATAGTTCTTGCTTTTCTTTTTTCCTTTACAGTAGACATCAAATTTTGTATATAGTTCTCCTGTCAAGCTCCTCATGCTCTTTCCCTTCAGCATTTAATACAAGTGGCAAGACTGATTCTTTGCCCTGTATGCTCATCCCTGAAGCATGACGATGGAAAGAGGTGGAAGTTCCTCAAAACTTCTCTGCTGTCACTAGAAATAAGGTGCTGAAAATACTTTGGGTTAGGTTCTGCTCCTTCTGAAAATGCAGCTGGAATGTGCACTATGTGTTTTTCAGCGGTGGCTCCCGAATTGCTTTGGTCAGTGGTTTCCCCAAACCCTTTCATGACCAGTTATGTACCCTTCTGTGTCCGCGTCCTTGGAAGCAGTGGAGAAAACATGGGATGTGGATCAGAGGAATTTGGGGGAGCATTTTGTGGGTGAAACTGAGGAGGAGGACAGGTGGGAGGTGTAGGAGGGTGGTGGGACTCTCAGTTTGAGTTTGTACGTGGCACCATGAGGAGCTGCAGTGAGGGTGCCAAAGCAGCTTCGGGTGCTCCTTCCTCTCAGGGGATCTCAGGGATGGATAGGAGAGCTAGCAGGCTGGGGAGAGAGAACATGGCTGCAATAGCTGGGGGCAGCAAGGGAAGATCATGCTGTTTTGGTATAGTCGGAGAACTTCACCTGTGTGGGCCTCCTGTAACTTCTGCTTGTAACTCCTCCTGTCTCCTGTTTGCTTCGCTTTATTCATCCTTCCCCTGAACAGATGGGTTCTGCCTTGTGCCAGGGAACTCCCTGATAATAAATGCTGAATTACCAAGTGCCAAACATTATTTTCAAATTTTGCTTTAAAAAAAAATTTAAAAATGTAAAATGCTTCATCAACCCAAGTTTGCCAAGCTCCTTGTTCAGCCACCTTTGTGACTTGGCCCTGGCTTTTGGTATTCAGTTAGTCTTCTATGAAGTGGACTGGTAAAGATACTTCATTTGGTTTCCAGTATTGTGGTAAGTAATGACACAGTAGGCTGCAGGTGAGAACCGTGGGGTGTGAAGACCCTAGTCCTCAAATACAGACTATGGAGGTATATTCACACTGCCTGCTCACATAGCTCTCTGGGAGCCTGGGGTCTTTTCTGGTGCTTGTGGAAGAAGATTGTTTCCCTGAGAGCTCTTCAGAATGGGAACCCGAAATAGGCGCTGTGCAGGTCTGGCTCTCGGTTAAGGCATGTACGTCACAGAGATGGTGCTGATGCCCCTCTACGCTGTCTGGTTTTCAGCCTTCTTTTATGGTGGGCAGCATCAGACTATGAACAACCGCTCCCTGTCCAGTAGATTCCGAATCCCCACAATCCCCATTACCAGCCCTGAAATACACCGAGACACACAAAACTTTTTGTCACAGGTCGAAGTTTCTCAGCCTCCAAGGCATCAGTAAATTTATCCTAGCCTATCCATGATTTCCCCTTTCCCCAGTATTGTGTTATGCAGCAAAGCTGTGGGAAAAGTCAGGGCTGGCCATGCCATCTTTTGCATCTTGAGCCCAGTCGTGTCGCCCTCTCCCTGGGAATCCTTTGGATGCAAAAATCAGCTGGCTGCGAAGAATGGAGGGAGAGAAGAAAACTCGGCAACCTGCGGGCTGCGATGCTGCTAGAGCTGCCTGATGTGTCCTGCAGCCTAGAGTGATGCGCTCCGAGCCAGGCTGGCTTTTCCTAAATGGTATTTCCAGGTATTTCCATGCAGGCTCCAATTTCATTCTCCAACAAAATGTCTGCAAAAAACTGGGTTATTTCATTAGCTTGTACCAAACTGCTCACCTGTGAGCAAACAGCAAGTGGAATTTTGGATTTAGCGGGGCTCAAAAAGCTGAAGCTGAAACTCTCGCAGATTTGAAGTCGAATTTCTCACCCTTGTTAAAGGCCTGGATTAACAAGGCTCCTTCAAACCTGTATTTGTTAATTCGAGTTGGCAAATGTGAGCAACGAAAACCCCTTCCTCCTTTCGTTCCCCTGGAGAGGAACAGGCAGAGAAACCCCCCTTACAAATGTTGTTGTATCTGTGTGTTTTGATCCTTGTTGAAGTATTTGGAGCCTGTTGGCCTCTGAAGTTCAGCAAAACCGATTATCCACTAGCAACACAAGATGGCAGTGTGTAAGTGCAACTCCCACAATAAAAACCCTTTCCGTGGTTGTAATCTGGTACGAAAAGGGTTGCGTTTGCCAAATGATACTGAAGTTGCAATGTAATGAGAGTTGTAGAGAGAACTTTCTCTTATCCTTGGGCCTTTCTCCCCACCTGACATTGTGGAGATGCAATGCGCAACTGAATCTGAGCAGTCTGATTTGATTTTGTTTGCCATTTTGTTAATTAACTGCTACTTAAACCAGTACTAAGTAGGGATAGAGTTAAAAGAGAACATTTCCTGTGAAGAGAAATAAACTAGATGATTTCTAGTGGAGGGTTATGCTGTATTTTGTTGGATTGTCTTTTAAGATGCTGTTCGAGGAAGAAGAACCAATTGCTCTCCCTCACTTTATTGGCTTCAGAGACTTTTTAAGGTTAAAACCCTTAAATGCAGGTGTCTACAGGTGAGCTAGGCCTCTGCACTGCTATTAAAATCTGAGTGGATTTAGGGTTCTGTTCCATCCTTTACTCTTGGGTGTCTGGTGCTGTGAGTGTGTAGGACACTCACCCAGGGCTGGGGGGGGTACGGTTCACATCTGGGCGTACTCATGCAGCTGCCAGTGCAGGTCTTGTGGGATGCTTTAATGCATCTGAAAGGGCAGCAGAGATTTATGAGCAAACAACTGAATCAAGCTCAACACCCTACAGACAGTGGAGCAAAGGTGTGATTTCATGGGCCAGTGAGTAGGAGTTCACTGTTGGGCGAGGTGCTTGGCTGTCTAAGCTTCACGGACTTTTTAACAGGCGTATGGACCCTGACTCACATGTAGACGCCTGCATTTTTACACGCCTGTGTTTGCCTATCTTAATGCTGACTGAATTCTTCCAAAAATACCTGAGAAACTCTGATTCAGCTAAATCCTTCATCTACCCTATCTTTAGGCTCACAGGCTGTGAGCTAATTAATTGCAGTGTACATTTGAATACGGCTTTGGAACTGAGTGGTCTACGGATAGCAGCTCTGGCACAGGGCAATGTTTAAACAAAATGGCACTTCAGAAATAGAATGTTTTCTGTAACTTTCAGTGTGAACTTACTGTGGGTTTTCTCTAATACATAAGAACAAACAAGTTGGGCACCTCAGAGTGAAATTCAAGGTATTGCATATGCTCTTAGTTTTGTTGAGATTTCTCTAAGAATTTTTTTAACAGAAGATTTATCAGAAATTTCAAGCTCAGTTACCTATGCATTCATCTCTTTAGGCAAGCTGCAGCACCACAGGCAATGCTGGTTAGTGGTGAGATTTATGCACCAAGCCCTTTCTTAGAGCCCAGTGTTTCAATCCGGAGCTCACACTGATACCAGAAATAGGCAGAACCAGTCTCATTATTTTCAGGACAGTGCCTCACAGGTGAGCCCCAAGGAGCATCCAAGTGGTAAGTTCAACACTCCCCTTAGGTAACAGCTGTTGTAACATGGCCCACCTTGTCACTTACGGCGGGTAAAAGGGTTTTGAAATCTGACAATTTGAGCTCAAAGTAAAAACTGGTGTGCTGGCAGCAGTGTTTTAAATTCCAACCAATCATTTGTAATGGATTAGCAAAACCTGTGCCGTGACTGTAATGGAAGGCTGTTAGCAGCAGGCATAATTACATGAAAGAGCAGCTTCACGCTGGAAGCTCTTCAGCATTTTCATTCTAGCTCCGTGCTTCTTGGGAGCTAGGGGCACCGATATAAAACAACATAGGAGGATGATGTAGAGCACTTGCTCACAAAAGGAATATTTTAGGGTGAGCGGTAGGGTATCAGTTTATTAAAGCTGAAGAATTTTTTTAATTGGTTCAACCTACTGGAAACAAACTTGCCAATTAAGTAGCTGCTGCAGGCAACAAACACTCAGAAGAGATGCGTCTTGCAATGGGAATTACTGGCTTCTGTAGGTTTGCCTTAACAGGCAACATTGTACAAAGAACAAAAGCACTTAAAAAGAATAGGTGCGTACAAAGATGTGTGTACACGCTAATTGTAATAGAAGAAAGAAAGAAAAAGCTGGGGCCGTCGAATGGACCGTTCATAACCACAACCTAGTGAGAGCAGGCTTGTGGTCAGCACAGCATGCCATCTGAAATGGCCTTTTGCCAGTAATTGTGCCAGAGCAAGTGTTTCTGATTCCCTGAACTGGAATTCTGTTTTGTCCCCAGGCAGTCAACCAGATGTGCCATTTATTGATGCATCAATTGCATATGGCCCTTCCGGGATGGAAATTCACAGATTTCAGGGTCAGATCAGGCTACTGCAATCATTTGATGTGCCTATATCCCTACAAAAATCAGAACCCCTTACCCAATCATTCCTGTATTGAACGCACAACTCCTGTGTGAACAACAGTGTTCTTTGTTGGAAAGAAGCCCTGTGTAGATCTAAGTATGCAAATGATGGAAAATCTACCACATGTCAACATAGATTGTTCCAGTGGTTAATTAGCACTCTTAAAGATGTTAATTTTATTTTTAGCTATGTTAATGAGCTTTCCAGCTTATTATGGTTTTATTTTCATTCATTTAACTTGGTTTAGGCTCTTAGCACTGGATTAAATATTTTTAAATTTTTCTCTCTTAGATTGTACATGACTTTGATACAGTCCCCATTATTTTGTTTGTTTGTTTTAGTTCTTATACCTGTACATAAAGCCTTTTTGCTCACATCAGTCAGAAGATGCAAGATTACCTCCATGGGAGGATACTGTGGATAGACTCTCAGTGAATTGCAACACAAAACTCTCCCAGGAGAATATCTAGAACAGAGAGGAAATAATCTTTAAGAGCATTAAAAAATCTGAAGCTCTATAAGAATTTCTTTGCATAATGCATAGCTTCAAATAAGAGCTTATGTCCACAAGGGAATTTTGCTGCATAAATCTTCTGGCATAATTAGTAAGACATTGAATTGCCTTTGTGGGAATGACCATGCCTGAATTCCTATGTGGTTCTGCTAATTTTCCTGTCTTGGGGAAGCACCTGTAAGAGATTCCCATGCTGACATGTCTCGGTTGACAAGGGGACAAAATCACATTCCATTTTTATTTCTCAGCATGAAGTGTCAGCTGCAAAAATACAATTAGTTCCTGCTATCTTTGGCAGGTATTAATAGGAGGGGTCCAACTTGCAGCCTTTCATCAAACTCTAGCTCTGTGAAAATAACAGTTATTGTCTTTTGATGCTCTTGTAAATAGGACTCTTGCAGAGAAACATTAGTTTTACTTGCATGTGATACTTCATTTTAAGTAAAATTCATTCCTACTGAGGTAACTATTGCATTTATGAGATACATATGTGCTGCACCTCATTATTAATGCCAGAGGTTGTACCAGTGTACTCCTGTCTGCACAAATCGGAGGAGAATCCCAAATCAGTTTAGGAGAAGCTCCATTGATAGCAATGGAGCAAGTCAGTAAATGAGCAGCCTCCAGCTAGGCGCAGCTACTGTCTGTAAATAAACCATGGCCATCTAGCACAGCAAGACTGCAGAAAGGCAGTCAGCATATTTTATGCAAAATTCATGTTACAAATGAGCATGCATTTCTATCAACAGTTTGAATGCTTACAAGTACTTCTGGACCTCAGCAAGTAAAAAAAGGGATGAATTGCTTCTTTTCCCTTTGCTATTGGGATAATTGGATGCTTTTGCCTTTTGACTGGTGGACTCTATTCTTTGGAGTTTTCTGTTGCCCATGATAGTTCATAGCGTGTCTAACATCTGCAAATCTCGGGATTTTGTGTTCCATCTCCCTCAGTACTGGGTCAACTCTGCAATAAAGGAAACTCCAATTCTGGACTGAACATTATCTCTGTCAGTGTGCAAAGGTACTTAGGTTGTACAGAACATTCTGTGTTACACCAGCCACCTTGGTTTCACCATCTCCTAATCTTTTTCGTTTCATCTGCTTCTTCTAGTAGTGTGATGCTAAATGGAGAACAAAAAGTGAGCAGATAAACACCAGTTTGGTACTGGAAAGACAGGTAGATGCTAAACAAGTGGGGATATGCAGGCTACACAATGCATTTACCCTTATTACGCTAATGCTGTTTTGATTATTCCCTATAGCACTTTGAAGATACACAGTGTTATCACATAGCGTATTGTATCATATGCACTTATGCTCTCTTAAATCCTATTTCTCTGTAACATCTTGGACTTGAAGCCAAGAAATCTGCCTATTTAGAAACACTGTTTACATAATCTTTTAATCCTAATCTTGCCAGATCATGAATTGATCATAAGACTAAATTGTGTATAAAATACTAACTGAAGGTGCTAACTTGATTAAGCTTGTAAAACCAAACCATCCCTTCATCTAGCACTAGAGAGCATTTGAATTCTCCCCTTCAGTGCCTCAAGGCTATGACCTTGGCAGTATGTCCATAAAAGTATCAATAGACAAGGGCAAAAATGTTCCTGGGTCAGTCCCCCAAGAAGCAGGTATTCACACTCACTGATTTTCATAGTCAAAGCATTATTTTTTTTTTCTCATCAGTCCTGCTTCGCTGTTTTTTTCCATAATAACAATGGTTATACTGTTCAGCAAATATATTTATCTTCTGATCAGGCTTCATGCTGAGGCAGCAAAACAGATGCATTTATAATGCTGTTCTCATGGATGTAGATCAACTGCAACTCTCTGATTCCCACACAGCCTGATTGGTTTTAAGCAGAGCAGTCAACAAAAGTGAGCCTGGGAGTCGTCTGCCCAAGTCTTGCCTCCCATGATGGAACAGGCTCTTTGCAACAGCACTGCTGTTCTCTGGCCTGGGAAAAAGATTTCCCCATGCAACCTACAGGTATGTTCTGCTGTTCAATAAACTCCAGTGGCTTGCCTGAAAGGAGAGCCTGCACCACTGGGGGTTTATTTACTTCATTACTGGCCAGTTAGAACAGGAATACGACTCCGATCAGCAAGGCCTGTTAGTGCGGCTGTGAAGTTATAACCTTGACTGAGCTAAATACTGAAGGCTATATTGCTAGACAGTGTTAGAAAAATTAGCTCTGTTGTTGTGAGCAGAATTGCGCTGCTTTGCCTCAGCTGGGGATGTATGCATGGTGCAGATGAAATTACAACTATCATGTAATTCTCATCTCTACTTTAAGTTTTTGTATAGGTGCTGTAGAGGTCTTGTACAGGCATACAGGTATCACCAGGATTTTTTTGGAAGCTTGAGAGAGTAGCTGGAGATTTAAGAGAGTGATGAAAACAATATGCTGTGATTCTGTGAAGATGTTGAGCGCTCACCTGTTTTGTTGGACTATACATCTCCTTTGTGATGTTCTTGAAGCCTCTGATTTCAAACTGTCTAATTAAATGGTAATTTTTATAAACCAGGTGACCTTTCTTCTCCTTAAAGCATGAAAGCAATGAGACCAAACCAGATAGCTCAATGAAAAATTAACTTCTGTTGGCATTTTTTCGGCTAATAGAGTGTGAAAAGCCCTTTATAGATGATTGCTTCACCAAAAGAAATGCCAAGGTTGAATTCTTTCTTAAATTATGAAATGAAATCTCACGTATATCTGCTGGTCCTGGACTCTTGAGTGATAGGTTTGTGATCCCTCACTACTTCTAAAAGGAGTCTGTGGGCAGTATTTTCTAATTTTTCTAGTTAGATGTTTGTAACATGGATCTGTGTAGCTGTACTGATCATTATTTTCCATGAGGACTTAAGTTTTAAATTTACCAGACATACTTGTAGCACTCATCAGCTCTTAGTAAGCTTCAGTGTGCAGCTAACCAACCTGTGAGGAGAATGCTTAGAAGGATGGTAAATATTTCTGTTTAATCTTAGATCTAAGTTCGGCCAAGATCCAAACTTCTTCCTTTTTGACATTCTGTTTCTCTGTGCGGAGGACACTCGCTGTGGGGATGGGGAGATTGCATTGCAGTATATCGCTTCCAGCAGTGGTAGAAGGTTTGGGGATTCAAATCTCTTGCCAGACAAGTCCCTCTCTACTGTGTTGGGTCAGATTAGAAGGAGTACTGTTTGTTTCTTTTCTCTGCCTAGATGTTAAACCCCGAACCTCTGAGACCTGATTCCACAGTGGTTGTTGAAGTTGTAATGGGTAGAAATGGCTTTCATCTGCCAGATTTTCAATACAAGACTGGGCAGATAACAGCCAGGACAGATAAATGCCGGGCAAGTTCTGCTGTCCCACTTACTCCTGTTGGAGTATGGACTTTCCTCTTTCTTGCCAGTACAGGATTTGCCCTGTGGGTTGCATTGGGCAGAATTTGATGTGTTTACCTAGTTGCTTTTCTGAGCAGAACAC
The DNA here is from genome assembly GCF_000737465.1 of Haliaeetus leucocephalus. Taxonomy (NCBI): domain Eukaryota; kingdom Metazoa; phylum Chordata; class Aves; order Accipitriformes; family Accipitridae; genus Haliaeetus; species Haliaeetus leucocephalus. The sequence continues at coordinate 8,364,329 of NW_010972898.1, forward strand.
CACTTTCCGGTGCGTTTTCTCAACTGGTAGTTCTGGCCAAGAGGGTTCGACACAGTCCCGTACCGTGGCTGCTGGTTTTATCTTCTCCGTGCTCACGTTCCAGCACTAAAGTCAGGTTTTTGCATTCCTGGCAGCTGAAACAGGAGGAAACCTGATGTTCAGCTTCTATCAGCCTGTCCCTGTAATGTCAGTAATTAACTGTAGCATTTCGCTTGCCAAGCAGCAAGCCTTGGGGTTCTTGCAGCCATGCTGGAGAGCAAATTGTGGCAGTCTCCTCGCTCTCCTACTGCACTGTGAGGTTGGCTCAGCGATTATCTACTGACAGTCATGTTGCTGCCAGAAGGAGTGATGTCTCTTTGGCAGCTAGCGCATGTGTGACTTGATATTTAAGTTATTATTTCTTTTCTTTAACTCGCTTCAGCAGCACTTTACAGATTCAGCAGGGGGTTGGCTTGCTTCTCTGCATTCAGTATGCTGAGGGTAACTCTCCCCCCTTGACCTTGTAATTAAGTCAAGCTGTAGGTTTCATAAATCACCTGCTTTAAATGTGAAGTGGTTTTGGAGTTTCCTGATTTCCATCAGCTGTGTATCTGTCTGCCACCATGCAATGGAAGTTGCTTATTTTCAGCAGAAGCCACCTCTGCTGTCAGAGACTCCCAGGGAGCAGTACGTTTTGACCCTTAGAGTGTCTAAATCAGGTACTGGAGGAACAGTATAAATTCAGAGTAAAGGAAATACAACCGTGAACTGTTTAGCAGGGGAGCTACTCATCCCTTGTATCCCATCCCCAAGAAGAGCAGAAATATGGGGAACTGTAGGAAGGGTTGCTTCCTGGTTTTAGGTGGTACTGTGATGAGTGTGGTGGTTTAGGTGAGACTGTGATGAGTGTGATGGTATATGCTGACTGCAGGAATTTGAATGAAGGCAGATCACAGCAGGAAAGGGCTGGACCCAGAATAGAGAAAGGCAGCTTTCAACTTTACTGGTTGCAGTCATTAAAAACTATTTCCCTCATCATACCTTGAGCTGTGCCTTTGATCTTTAAAGAAAAAAATTAGAACTTGAAGGATAATGACATGATGCAAAACAATTTTTTGGTATTTTCTGACGTGCATTTAATTCCTCTTTCTAAGAGGTTATAACCAGTTTGGTGAAAACCTCCCTCTACTGGAGGCCTATGTGATGGAAATATGGCTTGCATAACATGGTGGATACCCTCTGTTAATGTAAATAATTTTGCATCCAGTTATCATAGGTTTGACTTCTTGTTTTTTTAGGCTGTGATAAACCCCTCTTCTTGTACTTCAAAGACAGCATTTCTACAGGCCTTTCTCTGAAAAATTTAGCTGGGGCTGACTCAGCGACAATAGGTGATCCAGTGGCACTAGAGCAATGAAAGAGCTGAATGTGGATATTTTTATCTGAAAAATATTGACCAGTTTTTATATGTTTGATGAAAACAATGTTGGCTTTAGTCTATCTGTAATTGACACGTTCTTGCCTAGATGGTGGATTTTCTCTGAGGTTTCATATCCAAGCTCTTTGTAGGTTTGACCTTGCTTCCCTCGTGGCATTTGAGGCAATGCCTCTGGCTTTGCAGACCCATACAATGATTAAAGAGTTAGATATGCCTTTTAATTAATTTTTAATTAAAATGGAGGAAGTGGAGAAGAAAAAAGGAGACAGTACTAAAAAGCTGAAATCTTTGTTCTGCTTTGAGTTGCCTTCAGCAGTTGTTATGTTTCAGAACTACAATTGGTTCAGTCTTTCTAGTTTGGTTAAGAACTGGCCAGAGTACATGGACATTTTCTTGCAAAGTGCATCCAAGCTTTGAGTTCTGTTGTCCCTGTGTGCTCTGGTCTGATCCTCAACTCAGAAACCATGGATCAGAAATCCAAGCCCAAAGAGGCACACAGAGTGTACTGGCCACTTATGGGAATATTTAATATTAAAATAATTTTACAAGACTGCATCCATTAGCACAAACTGCTATACATTTTTTGATGCAACATAATTACTTTCTTTTCACCTCTTCTTCACCCTCAAAAATCTTGTCAGCCAGTATGAATCTCATGTGCTCAGGTTACAAGCATTAAGACCATCTAATAAAAGGTCATGTTCTTTTCCATAAATGCCACTTAAATATATTTAGTGAATGAGTTTAAAGATTTTTCTTTAAAATGACACTATACTTAATTGCCTTTTTGTGCCGAGAAACTTTATGGGAGTTAATGAACTGCTTTCATAGCTCAGTGTAATATTCAATTAGGTGAACATACCAGTTTCTATTTTATTTGCTACAGTCTAATTTGTTAAGATTTAATTTTGTTTTGCTTTTAGATTGAATTCAGATAATTATCAATTGTATTTCCTTTGCATACACTTAGAATCCTGATAAATGGAAGAGAAGCAGACAGTCTTCTAAATTATAGTAAAAAGGCAAGGTGTTATAGATCTTATGTGGCTATTATAATACATGTAGATGATATGTGAGGCTGTCTGACTCTCACATTAATTTTTTTTAGTAATTAAAAATACTCTGTGCATGACTGTCCCATTGCTTCTAGATTTGTTTGGCCTAGCAAAGGGTTGAAAGAGAATATGATGATTCATGTATAAATGCATTCAGGAGAGAGAAGGAGGTAAAAAAACCAAGATCTTTTCAAGTTAAGAGGAAGTACTGGCATGAGCTCAAAGTGTTGTACACTGGTCGTAAATTTAGACTGGAAATTAGAAGATTTCTGACCATTTGAAGAATAAGGTCTGAGCTAGTCTTCCAAACACGGCAATAGAGACAAGATGGACTTTCAGAGATATATGGAGGAGTGTGTGGCAGAAAATAGGGCAGTTCCTGGGCATAGAAAAAAATAATCTTGTGGCCCAAATCCCATTGTGTCTGGTGTGTTGGCATCTTGCAGGAGGGTAAAAGGAATGTTGATCTGAACATTTTGTCTTAATGTGATTTTCTGGGAGGTGGGGGGTGTTTGGTAGGACCAGAATTAATTTCTTCCCTCTCTTGATGATTTCTGAGACATGGTAGTTTGGCTACAACTACTGGCATGAGTAGGGTGTGTTGGTCCTTCTAATGGCATTTGTATATTTTGTGGGTCCCAGGTCTATGTGCCTTGATCGCTCACAGGGTTGACTGGACTGCCACTCTTGGGACTGGGACAGAGCCCTTCACTGGCAGGATGACCGGGGTTTTGCCAGTGTATGGGACATGCTAGGAGAAAAAGGGAGCTTTACAAGGCAAATTCCCTGTTGTGGGTAGGATTAAGGACAGCAGCAATGCTCTTGATCTTTCCTGATCTATTTCTACGGCATGTTATAAAAATTCAGCTTCTGACTGAATTTGGATGTTAGATACCTATGCAGTAGGTGTTCTTCCCTCTGTACAAGTACAGGTGGGTGCTTATCATACTCCTATCTAGCTGAGATCGACATCATGTATTCGGTTTTCTCGCAGGTCCCGCTCCCTGCTGTAGTTTTCTGGCCCCTTTGTAATGCAGCTGTGTCCTGTGCTGATCTGACTTTTCTAAGAACAGTCAGTCATTATTCCCCTTCATTACCCAAGGTCACAAGAATACCCCTCCAAAATATGTACGATTGTGCTCAGATTGAATGTATTCTGTTTTCCAGGTCATTAAAGATCTTGCCTCAAAATAGCCTGAAAAAGAAATTCTGAGACATCCATGATTAGCCTTTTATTAAAGTTCTTCCAGTCTTTCAGTTCATAGCACAGAAAGCCAATAAAAATTAATTTTCAGATGTGATGGTAAGACGCAGTATTTAGGGCTTTACTAAAGCATGATACTTTATGAAGCCTATATTCCCTCTGTCTGCCTTCTAATGGTCACTTCTATCTCTGTGTACATCAGACTTAATGTTTTCTTTCCAAAATGTAGTCAGGTGGCAAATTACATCAGAGGTATGAGTCAGTAAACTTTGGATATGTGCATAAATGTACTCATTTATCTTTTTCCTGTGCCATATTAGTGAAATGCCTGGGCCAAATCCTCAGCTAGCTTCCTGACATCTTTGAAAGTGAACAGCAGTGACTGTTTCTCAACTTTAGGGAATTAACCCAATAATTAAAATTTATTTATTTGCTATATTAGGGATAATTGACAATGAACATACATTGAAAATAAAATACTTGTTCTTTGATTTTATCACTTGCTTTTCAAATTGGGCAGTGAAAATAATGAAGACTTTTTTTAGCCAGTCTGTGAGATTCATTCTTCAAGTATGATATCATGAAAACAATTTCAGGAAATGCTTAAAAGCTGTTTCCTAAAAAATTCACCCTTGTAGAATTGTTTCATGCACATCACAAAGAGAGAAGATGGGAGCTCCATATTAAAAACAAAGAAAAGTTTTTCTGTCTGCTCTTGTCCCACATTAAAGGCCATCAGCTGCTTCTAAAATTGAGCCTACTTTTATTTTCTTCCTATGCAATAAGAGCATCTATTGTAGAAACTGATGGATGTGTATCTGTCAGAAAGAATCTGATCTTTCATTAATTTCAACATAGAGTGACTTTCAAAGGACACGTTTGAAGATTTTCCAAGAGCTCTGAACTTTAGCAGCTTGAGGTGAAACAGGAAATCAATCCAAATCAGTCAATTTCTTTGAAAGTTAGAAAAAAGCCTGGAAAAGTGAGAATTTCTCTCTATAATAGTTACCTTTTTTTTTCAACTTTTGCTGCTGTTACTTATTTCCAAACATGAAGTGAGCTATGAATTGAAAGAAAATTTAGCAATTTTCCTGTGCATTTTAATTTTTCAGGTGTTAACCACAGAGTACGTTGGCTACCTAAGATGGTTTTTCCTTTTATTTTTAGTAAGTTGGTAAGTACTAAGTTTAACAATAGACAGTAATTTTTATTAGTTACCATGGCAACCTATTCTGCAAAATTTCCTTCAAGAAATACCTTTTAATTTGCTGTGTCCTAAATTATATGTTAAGTAGTATACTGTGTCTTAGTGCAGTAAATGCTGCTGTATTTTATGCTATCTTATGAGTAGCATGTTAAGTCATCCGTGAGCTTTGTGTCTAATTTTGCAAACAGACTTGGTAGACAGAGGCTCTTAATTCATTAAGAATGTACACAAGAGCTATTATTTTAATTCTTCTAGTCTGCTTCTGCAGGTTACTTTAAGGATGAATCCCTACGTTTCATTTTTTATCTTCTCTATTATTTGATGATGCATGTGATATTCACAGAGATCCCTTGCATCTCGTTTGAAGCAGTTGACCCATGCTTCCCTTTCCATCCTCTCCACGCTACATAGTACCTCTGCTGAGTTATTTGCAGTAAAATTCTTACAGCTCAATGTGGTTTTAGTCATTAACTTGTGTATATATATATTTTCAAGGTGAGATGAATTAACTATGCGTGGCATGATTTAAATACTGTATTTCCGAGGAGTGCACAATCTGCAAAAAAAGGCCAAATACATTCAAAATGATTTGGCAAGATTATGGCATGTTGAAAATTACTTTCTGGTACCAGGCAGTGGGGGTTGTTTCCCCTGACACATGTTCATTAAATTATTTTAGCATTTAGAGATTCAGGTTTGTGGGTCAGGGCTGGACCATCTAATTGTAGAAAAGCAGGAGAATCCCACAACTGGACAGTGATGGCCCCATGTGCTATACTGTAACTCAAGATGCAGATTTGAAATCATAAATCAGAACAGTGGAGTACTATGCAAGATTGGACTGGCTCTGTTTATAGTATCATAAATATTGAATATGATAGTATTCACCGGTGTATAAGATGTTTTAGAAATTAATCAGAGTAAAGTTGTGGCACTTGCAATATTTAACAAGCGCACTTAGTTGTTTCTGTTAAAACCTTTCAGTTTTGCACCCTATGAATCAGGATCAGTGATAATGCTGAGCAAGAGTCTTTCTGTTTCTCTTGTAGAGTCCCTAAGGTAGTATTGTTTTTCATTATCTCTAAAATCATCAGGATGTTAGTCTCTCTGTATTTTTGTATTGCTATGAATATCTCAGTGGGCCACATTACTTCAGCAGAGAGAATTTTTTGCTCATTTCTCATTACAACAGTGCAGTGATTTTCACCGTGGCCTAGGGACTCCTCTCCATTCTTTGGATTTCCCTTGAGGTACTGTTGCAGAGTTCTTGCTTTCCTTTAAATATTGCCTTTCTGTTGATTGAGACAGGTGTTTTTTTCTTTTTTTTTATCCTTTTTTTTTTTTTAAATGAAGTGACAATTCCTGGCTATTTAAAGCCATTGTGTTGTAAAGGCTTTACATTACTCGTCTTTTTCTTAGCACTGCCTAGCACGTGGTACTGGGAATCTCCCTCAAGGTAGAGATGACAGCCATAATAAAAATGACTCTACTGGGTAATGAGATGCTTTTGTTTGTTTGGCTGGTTGACTTTCAGGCAAAGTAAACATCTGTGCTGCCCAGATTTATCATATAGTATCTCACTAAGTCTTGCGGAGGGGTTGCACCTGTGGAAAGAACAACTGACTTCATCACAATGTGTAACTGCTGTGCAGATAATGTATAGATTAGTACCCTGAGATATTAGCAGGCTTTCTTTTCTCCTGCTGCTGTATGTAGGAAAAGATGGCAATCGTGCTTAGGTATGGACTCCCCCTGTTAATGGGAATAGCTCACCGACATCCATGAGCTATGTGAAGTGCCTTTCTCAAAATACTCATTGCTTAAATGGCTCAATGCTATTCTCCACAGAGTAGTAGAGGTTAAACCCACTTGGCAGTCTTTCTGGAGGAGAAATGCCTGACTCCACTAAAATATTTAGTGAGTAATGAAAGAATACTGTAAGGAGTCTGTAGCCTAAATCTCCAGCTTGGCCCCTCTGGTGGCAGAAATCTTCTGCCAGCTGTTTGGAAGGTCTGTTGCTGAAGACACCCTAGCAATAAGACATCAGCGGGTTGCAGCTGGTGTGCACAGACTCATGCACATTGTGCTGAATACAGACTTAGAAAATAGGAGTTGCAGTGTCTTCGTGGGTGTAGGGGGAAACCTCTCAGGGGGGCTGGAATGGAGAAATCTATACTTTCTTCATTACCAAAAGAGAAAAAAATGCTGTTAGTTCGTTCATTGCTATCTGTCTTTTCTCGACTAATCTAGTCACTAAACACAACTGCATTTTCTCAGTGTTTTTCTGCCTGCAGTACAGGCCCAGATGCCTCTTTGCTGTGCAGATCCAGACATTCCTGGATACAACTGGCACTGCCAACATCCACTTGAAAAACATGATTAACTGTGGAAAAAAAAAAGCTCTGCAAGCACACAGCCATTGAATTCAGCTAACCTCTGTCATATCCACTTAATGCTGCCTGGTTCTCTTCATATAAAGATGAGTTACAACAACAACTTGAAGGAAGCATATCCTCTCACGGCTGATATGCTCCCAAACAGTTGACTGCTTACTCTTGAAAGTAAGTTCTCTGTTTGCAAAGCCATTACCTCATTAGTAAGTAAAGCTCACCACATCTTGGCTGATCGCTTCCTTGAAATGGTTTTGTGGGTTGTGCAGTGTAATTCCAGAGTTTGGCAATTAATTTGTTTTTCTTCTCTGTTTTATTTAAAGCTCATTGTCAGAAAGACCTTTGTAGATCTCACAAAGTAGTGATCATCCCAACAAATAATTTCTTTAGGTGTGAAAATACATCACGGGAGAGCCACAACGGAGAATGTATTGTCTGAGGGAAAGAGAATGGAAATGTGTTCGAGTTGCAAAAACTCTTTTGTTTCTTATTTTGTTTTGGAAAGGTCTTGCTTTAGCTCTACCTCAAACCTGACACAAGTAAATCACTGCATGACATGTTCATATAAACAGTGCAGATAAAGAGATGGTGAAACTTTCATTTAAGGTATTAAAAAACCATGAGAAGGGTTTCCCTCTTTTCCTGCCCCAGGCAAAAAGAAAGAGAAAGGAAAAAAACAAACCCAAAGACTTTATATGGGTCAAAATTGCTGCTTGTGCTGAAAAGGTGTGCAATTCTAAGTAAAAAAATTGGGCTGCTCATGGCGTTTGCTTAGGGATCTCTAACTCACGTGGTGAAAAGCATCTACCTGACCCTGCTTCTTTCTCCATTTCCACTCCATTTGGTCAGCCTCTCCCTGCTGCCACCTATTCTGTCCAGGTGTTAAGGAGTGTGACACACAAAGGTCCTGTTTGGCATTATTGAGCAAAGGTGTGCATGTGTCCAAAAACAGGAGGAACAGCAAAAAGCCAGACCCATGGCAGGGATGTAGTCCTCAGAAAAGCCTAGAGAGAGTTCCTCTGGGTGAAGAAAGAGAGCTGGAGCTGTAAGTAGAGAAATGCCACATTTTTAAAAATCTGAAACAGAGAAAAAAATTGTAGACAGAAAAGTACAAATTATTTAAAGCTAACTTCCAAAGGGCTTTCAGTGAAACTTCAAACAGGAGTATCTTAGGTCTACATCAATGGGCAAAAATGCAGAGAGACAAATCCCAGAAGGGTTTGTAGACTCAGAGGTGCAGTATGAGGGAACCCACAGAGTGCTACCAACCCCTGAGTTTTCTTCATCCAACACAAGTGCTGTGACCACAGAGACACTGAACATTCATGGTGGTTGCTGGGTCTTGCAATTTTTTTTAGAGGTCATGGCACTGTTCTCCCTGAGAAAGGAACAACTGCTGAGAAAACAAACTTTCCCATGATCGCGTATTGCTTTCTGATGAGCCAGGCTGTTGCTTATTGCCGTCTGACTCCTGTTGTGTTCAGGGGGACTGCCTTTTCTCTTCTCCGTTGCTAATAAATAGCAAAGCAGTAAACTTTGGATGTTAACATTGACCTCTTCTAACTGACTCTGACTCCACTTCAAATTTTACCTGCCTGCCTTCAACAGGAAAGCAATGAATTCTCTCTAGTTCTCCTTCTCTGTGTCTTTTACTGTTTGCTTTCTGATTTTGTAATTATTTTTCTTTTTGAATCCATAAGCATGTACGGTAGATCTATGTTCCTTGCCTTTCCCCACAGAAAAAGCCAGAAACTCCTGGATGAAATATGAATGTTTATCTTTTCTGTGCAATGTCTAGCAGACAAAAGCCCAGCAAACTCAGCATTTATGTTGTGGTCATTTATTTTAATGTGGCTCTTACTCTTCCTCGGTGACATCAGTGCACCATCAAATGTAATTTTTGCTTCAGATTTTGTACACGCTAAATATTTTCACCGGAAGAAGTGCTCTACTTTCAATTTGCACATCCTCCAGGATGAGTGAAATAGATGTTCCCCATTGATTGGAAAATATCTTTGAAACCTGGTTTTTTTCAGCCTTCCTATGAGTAAAAGGCTTCTGTGATTGCATTGTCTCTGTCTGTTAGGCTTTTGCTGGCTAATATCCGCTTAACCTGGCAGAGATGCGGAAATCTCAAAATAACTACATTCCTGGGGGTTCTGTGAAAATGCTGAGTGGACAGAAAAGGCCCGAATCAGTGCCCGCACTGAAAGATTTTGATAAATAGAGATGGGTCCAGGCTTGGCAGCTACATGCCTTGGCTGACACGCATCAACTGGGTGGCTCTCAGCCATCCCGGGTTCTTCATGGAGATATCGCAGGGGTTGTGGGGAGGCGGAGATGTGGTAGCGGAGAGGTTTTGGGGACAGAGGCCACAAACCCATAGGCAGCCAGTGGCGGGATCCTTCTGCTGCCCATGGAAGCAGTTGTTTTTGAACAGACATGGAAATAGCTTTGCGGTATATTGAAAAGTCTTGTCACATTGCTTATGCTTTGCTGCCCACTTGGGGCGTTTTTTTCCCAGTTTTTTTCCCTGCCTTTCACCCGACTTCATGTTTAAAACCAGGAACATTGTTTCCGCATTCTTCACCTTAAACAGTCTTGAAGCCAGACGAGATAATGTGAAAACCAAATGAAATCCTTTTCAAATAGTCTGCGAGGGAGTGTCTGGAAAGTATCAGTGACTAGCTGGCTAATGTCACAGCACAGCTGATGTCAGGCAGAGAGGATAGAAATGATGTTTAATCATGGATGTGAATACTTATTTAAATAGGTGTTCAAGACAGCATCCCAAATTTAGAGGTGACTCTAACCTTTGTTAAAAGTACATGTATATATATCGCATGTATATAATGTGTGTGTTAACAAAGTAGGCACATAACCCAGTGTAACTCAACAGGGTCCAAAAGCAGAAAAAAATGGAAAATACATATGATTTATTTTTTTTTCTTAATACCCTGCCTGTAAATACTATTTTTTGTCTTCCTCACTAAGGTAACAAGTAGGTGACTGTCATAAACACTAGCGATCAATGCAAACTAATTTGCGAAAAGATCTTGGACACACAGAGGTTTAGTTCACTTTGGACTGAAAGCAGTAAATTCAGAATTTGGGATCCTCTCTTCTTCAAGCAGAGATGTTTGATGCATGACAAGCAGTGTACCGAGCTCCAGATTCACATATTAATGTATATATGTCTACATGCCCACCTGTGTTCAAAGTGTCTATGCTCCCACTAGAGTCCAAGGAGAGCTAATCAATGCAGTCAGTGGGACTGATCGAGAGGGATGGTTATGCATTTTATCTTATGCCAGACAGTTAGGGCTCAATTCAGTTGTTGAAACATAGACATCTAATGCTGTTTGAAACAATCTGAGATACCTGGATATCTGAGGCATCTGCATGGACCTTGCAGATACGAGAGATGACTGACTGAGACAACTGAATTGCCCTACGTTTGCTCACTGAACTGCTCTTCTGATCCCCTTGGCTGTATTGATTAGATCTCCCCTAACAAGAAGTGTGGACACTTCTGCAGGTATCTACATTGAGATGCCTGAATCTGGAGCTGAGTCCTAGATTCAAATCCCAGTGCCCCAACCTGGGGCTTGAAGAAGTTGCTCCATAGTCATGGTAGCTGTTGTATGACTACAAAAGATGATCTCAGATGAGCAGGTCTCAAACTGTCTGGGGCTTCATATTGCAGACCCAACACTTTAAACAATACCTACGTAGCAGTCAGACGTTTGTGGCAATGAAATAGTACAAAGGTCATGGTAAAAAGCTCCACTGAGCAGCTAAGGAGCTTCCTATGTGGGAACTCAGGAGCTGTGCCAATGCAGGTAGGAGCAGAATTTAAGAGATTTTAGATGGCTCACTTCTGCACATAAGCTAGTTTGCACTTAAGCACTATTTTTGTGGTCTCAGTTGATTCAACTCTTACTTACTGCCATTTCTCTGTGTCTTCTGCTTCTGCTGTTGCTGGATCTACCCTTTTTCTGGAATTAGCTCATTGGTTTTGCTCTCATTTTTCTTACAACCATAGAATTTGCCTCCAGCTTTGTTATCCTGGAGATGCCCTGCATAACATAACCACCTTAAGCCATTTCAGCTAAGATTAAAAAGTTGCACTACAGCAAACTATGTCAGAGTGAGGGTGGGGAGAATGAGCTTTTAATGACAACTGTTAAAAACCCCACAAGAATATACAAGGCTTTCTGGCAGGGACATGAGACAGCACTGAAATATCAAAGCTGGTTTTAGAATTTTAAAAATTCCTACTATCTTTCTTATGAGGAATGAAATTGAGACCTCAGCAGCACTCAAACCTGGACTTCATGTACATGCTACGAAATCCTGTCACCAGCAAGGTCAATGGGCATCTTGCTATTTATGTTTAAAGAAAACACGACAGCACCCTGCTGCCATGGTCTTTATGTATCATGTTCTTCGTAGGAGGCTTTGTGCTTTCTAATTCTTCACAGGGCATTTCTGGCATGAACAGCTTGTAACAGGGCCACCAGCAAAGCAGAGAGCTGCCTTACAAAGAAATCCAAGCACAGGGAGTCTCCCAGCATCTGGGACCAAATACATTCAGCGAATGTCAGCAGGCAATCCTCAGAAGGTTTGGCAGGTGAGACATTTAAGTGGCACATCTAGTGATTGATTTGTTTGGTGTTTTCACCCTTCTCCTTTTAGCTCTGACGCTTTTCTCTCTTACATGGGGTAGAGGGAAATAATAACTGGCACGTGTTTGTATGGATAACACAGGGAAGTTGATGTTTATTATTAAAATTGTTAGTCTGACTTTTGGAAAGGGACTAGAGTCTGGATGCCTCTACAGTTTTGTGGTTTTTTGGGGTTTTTTTTGGTACTCAGTGGGTGAGATAACTTAAATAATAGGCTTTACAATCCCAGGATGGGAGTACATTACTTTCAGAGCAAACCCCTTTTAAGCGAGTGGGGCAAAGTACAAAGATCCTAGTATCACTATCTAGTTTTGAAAATGCAGACCTCTTCCCTTTAGAAAAACTGGCTAGAAACACCTTGCAGGAGCGAAGACCAGTGATCCTGACACGTGAGGAACGAGGGCTCCCATCCCTGTTAGCCCAGATGTGATCAATAAGAGAGCAAAGGCAAGAGAGGAGCTGCTGCTTTTTTTCCCCCCTTAGCTGTTGGATGAGGCTTCTCCTCTCTGTCTGTGCAGGAGGAGAGGCTGGGGAGCACAGGCTGATCCCAGGGCAACCGCTCCCTCTGCAGGAACAGGGCTGGCGGGATGCGCTCCTCAGGGCTGGCTGAGAGCCATGCAGGACGCACCGTCACACGAATGAAGCAGAAAATATGACACGATGATGGTGACACGGCCAACAGATGCAGGTGGTCCATGTAACTTCAGAATTTGCCAGAGGTGAGGTCTGAAGCCTCTGTGAAAAGCAAGTCTGTCTAAAGGGGGATGGCAGAGAGGCGACTGCTGCGTCCAAACAGCCCACTAATAAGGGAACCTGGTTTGTTAAGGGCTCTTCTGCTCAGTTCTGCTTAGCCCAACCACACACACCTCTGAAGTCTGGTGGATGATATCCTACCTGTGCTAGGAAAGGGTTTTTTAGGCCATTTCAAGAGTTGACGACTTTGGCTGTTAAAACAGGGTGATCTGTGTTTTTACTGAACTCGGGCATTGTGTCTAGCTGTTTATCTCTGAATGTGGTCGCATACTTTCCTCCCCTGATGTGCCAAAAATAATTCAAAGCTGGCCCAGCCTTGCAATTTTTAGTCAGCGGCTGGACATAAGCATGTTTCTGTTTTTAATAGAGATTTTCTGGGCAGAAGTCTGTGCTTTTTATATTGTCTATGTAAAAATAATGCGTGGGTGTTTTATGGCCCATCTGATATTAAAATGACATTTAATATGGAATTTTAACTTTACAGCATGGAGCTCTGCTTCTCCTCAGTTTGGTTAATAAACATTTTATGAACTTCATGAATGTATGTCTAGAGTAGATGCTAATAGTTCAAATGCATCAATGAACCAGGTTTTAAAAAATCCCTAAATACCTATTTGCCTAATTTGGTATTTAAATGCTATGCAGACAAACTTCCATGATAGACCAAGACAGAAATGGGCTCAGACTACAGATTTGCTTTCAATCTTCTGGTCTTGTCAGAAATTATAGATTTTTCTGTATGAATCACTGAATAGTAGCTGTTTCTTCTATGTCTACTCATGAAAACAGACTAAATAAATGCAATGATGTTGTGTGGCCTTAACTATATAAATCAGTTTAACAAAAAATACCCCAAAACAGTACAGATCCATTGACCCCCAAATGTTTAAATCTATCAGGCTACCTTTACAGTAAGGATTATATGTCTTATCAGTTTCTGAATGTGATGCATACTGAATGATTATACACATTAACTCGCAGTTGGCTATTCATGAGGATAAATCTTTTTTTTTTCGGAGAAAAAATATGAAGTCATTTAACTGGCTTATCTGATCTTCTCCATAAGCGGGAAAAAAAGCCGGGAACTGAAGTTTGGGATCTTGTGAGGGTATTCCCAACATTTACAGTAAGAACATTTTAGGTACTCATTTTTGGTTAAAAGAGCTGAAGTTCCCTACAGAGCCGTGGGAAGAGTAAACTCCAGAGAGTAATTTGGACCAGTGAGACTACATATACTTTTGCCTCCCTATTCAGATGGCTTCCAGATGCTTTTCTCCCTTCACTGGCTGCATGAGGAGTCAGGACTCTCTGGCTATACCTTTGAAGTTAGATGATGTAAAGTCAGGAGCCATTTCTGAGGGACAGTAGATTACTAATTTCGGTTTCACTGTACTCATGAATCATAGGTGCAGGCTGCTGTTGCTCCCTTTCCCCCCTGAAAAAAACAAATGGGAAAAAAAAGTACAAATACAATAAATTTTGTTTAAAAAGCTTTTAAAATTACATTTTAAATATATATATATGTATGTAAATAATTATGCATGCATGGAAATAATTCCATAGAAATATTAGACTGAAGGGAAAATGAGTCCTAACATTTTCAGGTAATCCACACCATGGAATTCTTTTCATAAACTATTCAGACTCCATCTCACAATGAATATGGGAGAGATGCCTTTTCTTCTTGGAGAGATTTCTTTCAATACGTACTTGAAGGAGATGAGAAGTTAAGAAGCAACTTTTCTGTTGCTGTTTGATTTCCCCCTTCTGTACAGAGCATTGAAAAAGGCCTCAAGCAATCACTGTTGTAGCAAAGCCCAGCAGCAAAGAGAGGGGCATCGCTGCAAGTTGCTGCTTCCATGTTAGGAAACTGGAAAATGGATGAAGGGCATTAAAGGATTTGCTCTATTTGTGAGAATGCAGAGGGCATTGCTTACAGAGGTAGGTTGGAGCACTTGTACTGTGCTTTTCACTTCCCACTTTAAAGTACTCATCACAGTGTTAAGCACCACTATCTTAATTGCTGCTTTGGCTATAAGCTCCTGAATGTCTTGTTTGTCTCATTCCCCATCTCTTTACTGATTTCTCCTGTCATGATCTTAGGTGCTAAGGTTTGAAATACAGCAAATGTACTGAGATCGCAGACCAAAGGAATCTGTACATTGCCCATGTTTTGAACCAGGCATTAGCTAATTTCTTTGGGATTGGACTGGAGAAATTTCCAATTTTTTTTGTTGTCATGTATTAAAAATCCACGTGACTCATTAGTAATCTTGTAATATTATTCAGGAATAGCTGAGCCTCTTAAATCCCCTGTTTGGAACAAACAATTCAATATGGTATTAAATATGGTTTATATTTAAAGTCTGTGTTGCATTATCAGCAAAAGAAACCTGAAAGATCTTCTCTGGCAAAACCAGTAGTTACCATGAAGCTTTTAGAAGGATATTGGAAGTTAACTTTTTTTTTGTTTTTACATGGATATATCGTAAAGAATGTGATAATTAATGAACAAGCTACTAATCATTGCAAAACACACGTTAGATGATATGTAATAATAATGGAAGGCTTAATGCACAGCTCCCTGAAAGTCACTGCAAATCTTTTCACTGATTTGAGTACGACTGAGGTCAACATCCTACCTCAGTAAGACTGAAGATATTAAACAGCTCTTCACTCTTCAGGCTGTGGACAAGTTTTTTCTTCCTTTCCTTCTTTCGCTCGTTTTAGACACGGAGGTTAGATGCATTTTTAATATCAGGGTTTTTTTCAGGCCCTGTGTCTGAGGAAGCTTAGGCTGCCAACAGTGCTGGGGAATATGTTATTTGTTTAAAACCAATCTATTTCCATATATGTCTTAAAGCAAAGCCAACAGTACAGTTTTGTAAAGGCTTGTTTTTACAAAATCTAAATTCTGAGGGAGCAAATCTGAGTTGAAAAGGTTCCTTTAAATCTCTACCTTAACCCACCTCTGTCCCTTTTTCAACAAACCTGTTTTTTAATGACTTCTCCTTGTTTAGGAAATGGCTGTCTATGTGTGAGCTTCCTGACTGCTGCAGGGGAATAATGGGATGTCTCTCTGCTTTCTGCTGCAGACGTGTTTTCAAGAAGGCTCACAGTAAAGCAGTCTTTTTTAATCTGTCCTGCTTTTTCAGGCTGATTTTGAATCAGTTTGTCTCTGCGTGGTTTTGTCCAGCCTTAGTAATGGTGTGTTTATTTTCCTCAATCTTTTTGCTTGATTTACAACACTGGGTTTAATCTCTGTCTTAGGGTGATGGGGGACCTCCATGCATCATTTCCAAGGGGTCTGCAAAAGGAAACAAAGAAAAGCAGTGGCCTTAAATCTGGACTATGACTGTCCATCCCTTCTTTGGAAACTTTTCACAACCAGGATACTGAAAAAGATTTCAAACTGGTGCTCACTGCAATACTCATCTTACAACTGTGCTTTTTGGCATGGGTAGGGATGGCATAAAAAGCCTAACAAGCAACCCCCTATGCTCTGAATTTTTCTACATAAATCTAGGCTCTGATCCTACAGTCCGATGTGGACCTGCAGCAATTCATATCCACCGAGCATTAGCTCCAAGTAATTGCCATGAGTTCATTTCTGCTGGCTACAGATGTGGAGGAAATGGGTGGCACATAAAGAGAAAACAGCTATCCTGATACACAAGATCCTGTGGACTAAATGCTGCCTTCTTATAACAGTGTTTTTTAGGACACTTAGTGTATACTGGCACTTTTTCTGAGTACCAGCTGCAAGACAAATGTAATCCATATTCGGTCTTCTGAATCTCCATTTGATTGCTGTGCATTCAACATAATAAATTGACCATCATTGCACTAACCCTGAGGATGATTCAAGAACCTCTTTGGTACATAATAAAACTCGTGCTGATGTTAAGTTTCATATACTTTTATCTTGTAAATGGTTTGGATGGTTTGGGTTTCTGATGTGACCTTGGCTATTACTGAAATTTGTATACAGGATGCTTTAAACTGCTCTTGTAATGGACATAGTGTAATTTCTGGGTCGTAATTCATGCCATTGAGCATTCTGCAACAAGTAAAAAACACAAAAAAAGTGTGAAGGATGGGACCTCAGAACCACTGTCTGCAGGGAGCTGACGATGTGTGAGAAAGCATCTTCACAGGCTGCCAGGCAACAGCCTAATGTTAGAAATGTCGTATCCTGCCGTGTTGGCTTGTCTATTGCTTTGTTTAATTTCTTAATATAATATATTGGGGTTTTCCGTTTGCTCTGCAAGATGCAATTCCTGCATGTGGTCCAAAGGCAGGAGGGGCTGGGAAAGCAAAATCATCGTTGTGCACCTTTTCCTTCTGCAGAACTCAAAAGCGCTTAGAAAAGCTGCTGTCAGAGTAGAGAAAGCTCATTTGTTAAATGGCTGTATGTCTTGACAGCCATCATAACTACTGCAAATATCAGTGCTGTGGCATTGAGGTGACAAGTAAGAAAAGATTGAATGGTATTTTATGAAATGATTTATTTTCACTAAGCTGAGTCCATCATGACTTTTTTAAGGATGAACCACAGCACTCAGAATAGTGCTTCACTGAATGAAAATAAGGCTACCAGAAGAATAATTTTCTACTTTTGTACTGCAAAACCTAGACTGATAGAGTATTTACTGCTTTTGACATATTTTGGTCAGTATATAGACATTTCATTTATTAACTTGCTTATGGGTTTTAGTATGGCATTTAAACCAATTCACAGCAGATTTAATTAATTAGGTGCTAAGGCCTGTGAGTTCATTGATATGTGAGTAACACTTTAACAGCACTTGCCATGAGGCATGATGAACTAGGCGACATGAAACCGTGGGCAGGAAAGGGTTGAGGAGAGATTTGGGATGCTACAAAAGTTTTCTGTGGTTGATTTTGTTTTATGGTTACACTAATCCATTTAAAAATTGTTTTCTTCCAAACCCGGTGTTAGAGTAGGGAAAGATTATGAAGCTTCTTGGGATTTCAAAACTGTTGCCGAAGAAAGCTTTTTTTTTTTTTTTTCCTTTCAGTGTTTGCATTGCAAAACCTCACCGTCTGTTGAGATTTTTAAAAAAGAGCATGGGTACCCAGTTATGTATTCTTCTTCTCTCAGCCTTTTGAACTCATCTGCCTTTAACATTTTCAAAGTGCTCCAATAGGCACTCTTGAGACTGGGATCTCAGTTGTTCTTGCATTTAAAACAACTTTTTCCCCTTGAAGTCATTTAGTATGTATAGAGATAGCAGAACAGAGCTTAGTCCTTTGTATACCTGTTTCTTTTTGGTTTTTTTGTTAAATAGAGAGCTAACATGATCAGTGTCTAAGTTGCCTCACTAAAAAAAAAGGAAGTGAATTGAAGTCAAGGGATTGGAGTGAATGACAGGTAACTAAGATAAGCCTGAAATAGCAGCTTAAAAGACTGACAGGGGAAGATTAAAAGATATAAATGAAGGCAACTGCCAACAACCCGTAGAATCTAGGCCACAAGATGATGTAGAATAAAGGAAATTTGGAGGGGAAAGCAATTCAGACAAGATGAGAGTGAAAGGGGAGCTGCCAAAGGATTTCAGTATTTTCTCCAATAGGAAAAAAAAAAAAGAAATTAACATTTTGATAATACTTGATGGGGAAAGAGAGAAAAGAACAAATAGGCTCCTGTCTGACAAAGAAATAGGGAAAGTGAGAAGGAAGGGAAGTGAGGTCTTTGCAATAAAAAGGAGCGTTCAGAGGGCTAAATGTTTATTCAGAATAAAATGGGATTATAGTCAGAATAGTTTGAGGAGGCAGGACTAGGTGTAGTTCAAAGGCTGAGGCACTGGAGGCAACCCAGAGCTAATTTCTGATACTTATAAGTGGTGTAGTGAATAGTATTAACAAAGCCCCTCCTTATTCCTCTGTTTTCATTGAGCAGTCTGTGAGATGAGCGTTTCATAAATCAGCAAGTAAGAGTATATATATTTTTGGTAATATGCTTGTGAAGACAAAATGTTCCACTGGCACAAGGGTAACAGTTACTAAAATGGGATGCAAAGCAACAGCAGGTGACAGATTTGAGGGAAAACCTTATCCTTCAGCGCAGCTCCTTCCTTCCTTTCTGCTTAGGCCTGAGAGCACACTCTGGTTAGAAACAGAATTAACGCTTTGGGGTAATTATTGACAAAAGGTGGAGATGGTGGAGCACTTACTGACACACTGGTTTAGGCAGTTTTCTCAAAAGGCACTTGGGCACAGCCTTGGAGCCAGGTATCCCTCTGCTATCGCAGCACGGTGACTGCACATCACTTATAAGAATTATAGCATTGTACCCCCCAGACCATCCTCACGTGACACCTGAAGCAGGATTCATCCAAAGGTCTCCAGTGCAGGTATTAATGACAGTGGGGGAGCGGTTTTGTGCTTCCTTCTTACCCAGTGGGGAGGAAGGGGGACATTTCGTTTCACCCTAGTGTAGATATTTAAAACAGATAAATGGATCGTTTCCTAAAAATGCCAGTCTTTCCCCATTGGCTACACAGAGAGCTTACGGTGATTTAAACATCCAAAGTGAAGTGAGATTAATCCTTTGCCGAGAACTAAGTCTAGCTCTGTCCTTCCAGCGTCCTCGTCTCTGTATTGATAAGGCGCTGAGACCGCCGCGTTACTGCAGGGGCCCTGGTGTGCATCCTGGCAATGGGAAAGGAGCTCAGGATGGAGATCCTTGTTCAGCTCAGCAATTTCCTACTCGTTCAGCCTCCCACACAGGGACAGACAAACAGACGGGCACTTCAGGGACAGTTCAGCTGACTGTGAAGTGACTAAGCTTGTGCTAGGAATCACCTTTGGGCCTCACCTCTCTCTCTTTCCTGACTGTTAGAGGAGCCTATATCAGCTTAGATTAGATGTCTTTTGGAAAAGATTTGTCTTACTGAACTTCAGCTAAGTGTACTGTATTTAGAGTCCAACTGAGTTTGTATTTAAACTCCTGTTTGAAATCAAATGAAGCAGGTGTGTCTTTTCCTGAATCAGAGCCACAGCAGAAAGCAGTCTTTTTTTCTTTTTTAATTTTCACCTTCTCAAAGTACAATACCTAAATTTATCAGTAAGAAAGACAATTATTTTCTCCTAGAGGTCATTTCTGCGTACATCTCAGAGAGAGGGACTTTTATCTTCAGAAAGTATATTTTAAAACAAAATTGGAATATAAAAAAACCAAACACAAAGCTTTGTCATTTTCCTTATTTTAATCCTTGAAGTAACTGTTATCATGAAGATGACTAATAATATGCTTTACTCCATCAGGGAAATACCATGACACTAACTTACCTTTGCCTCTGGAAATTGCCACCTAAATTATCTTTCTTCTGCTAACACTAATTGGCCTCTCAATGTCTGTGCTTTGAACACGTCCATTTTTTTTGTCTTCCAGTTACTTCTATCCCTCAAGGCAAAGTAACTTAATATTATTAACCACCAGCTTAGTTATGGAAACATAAAGGATTTTTCATTCCTTTTAACTTCTCCAATTTTCATATAAAATCAACAACTTAACAATGGATAAATGGGCATAAGTGTAATTTTGTATTGTGCTCCCCCATAGCACTCAGAGCAGGGCTAGACATTTCCAGCCTAATAAAGCACAATAAACTAGGAAAACATGGCTATTAACTCACAGATCTTAATTCAGCTTATTATGCTTGAAAACTCCACTGGAACACCACTAATAAGGTTCAACTTTATCATGATTTTATACAGCAGATGGACACATTCATTTATTTATTGACTTCTTTATTTAAAAATATCACTTCAGAGGTTTAAAACTGGAATGTCTTTCAGCGAGTTACTTTTAGTAACTTTAAAGTCACTGTGTGACATTGAACATTAAAATGAGTACATTTTTTTGGTTTTGGCATACTGAATACTTTGTTTTTAACTGCAGTTTTAGAGAAAGCTTTAATCTGTGATGATTTAATTCCTTCTGAACCTCTCCACAAAATGTTTCCAAATGAAAAAAAAATCTATTAGCTACACAGAAGTACTGGAGTAGGTGAGAAAAGAAATCATGTTGCTATCATACTCCTGACCGTTATTGTTACCTATCAACTAAAATGATTTTTCAAATTTAGCATTACCAACACCTGATTTTGTAGTTGACCATGGAAGGAAGGGGAAAATCATTGACACTAGTTAACCACTGATGTCTGATTTTGAAATCATGCAATATTAACCCTAGGCATTGAGTTTAATTCCCTTTTGTGCAATTTTCAGTCTTACAAGAGCATAATTTTTCTCCATTGCTCAGAATTAGTCTGTTCATACCAATAAAGCATCATGATTCTGCCAAAGGCAGAGACTCCACATCCTCCCTGGGCAACCTCTGCCAGGGCTCAGTCACCCCTGCAAGGCCAGGACAAAAGAGGAAAAAAAATGCTGCAGCACCTAAAATTAAGCAAATCTAGTAGAGTTTTAAAAAAATTTAGTAAAGCATCGTATGTTTTGAGTGTGCTTTGTAAAGCACAAATGAACGTGCTTCCTATTTGAGATTGTGCTTGTATTAGTAAAGTTCATTTGAGTTTGGTTTCTGGCTCGTCAACAAAAAAAAATCCCTCAGTTTGCCTTAGGAGATACAGTAGAACACAAGCAAAAATTATTAAATTTTTTAAAATGAGAATGTGAGAGAAGAAGGAGGGAGAGGAGGTGCTCCAGGAGCCAGACCAGAGATTTCCCTGCAGCCTGTGGAGAGCCCACGCTGGAGCAAGCTTATCCCAAAGGGCTGGAGAGGACCATGGAGAGGACCCACAACTGTGCAGTTTTTGAAGGACTGTATCCTGTGGGAAAGACCCCAAGCTAGAGCAGGGGAAATGTGTGGGGAGGAAGGAGCAGCAGAGAGGAGCTGTCATGGACTGACTGCAGACCTCATTCTCCATCCCCCTGTGCTGCTTGGGGAGAAGGAGGAGGAGGTAGAGGAGTTGGAATGAATAAATGAAATTTGGCCTGGGAAAAGGGAGGGACCAGTAGGAAGGTGCTGTTTCAATTTTGTATTTGGTTCTCACCATCCAACTCTGTTTTAATTGGCAAAAAATTAAATTAACCTTCCCCAAGTCAAGTCTGTTTTGCCCATGATGGTAACTGATAAGTGATCTCTTTATCTCACCCATGAGATTTTTCATCTTATTTTCTTCCCCCGTCCTGTTGAGGAGGGGGAGTGAGAGAGTGGCTGGGTGGGCATCTGGCAGCTGGCCGAGGTCAACCCACCTACAACTATATTGCCTGCAAAGTCATATTGTGAGCCAAGAGAAGACACAGGGTCAGATCCTTACCTGATGAGACTTGGCAAAGGTTGCTGGATTTCAACAAAGTGCTTCTGCTGAAAGACATCCCAACCTGTGATTTTTAATGTCACATGTCATGCAGACAGCGATACTCGGTTGTGTTTGGAACAGACTATGTGTAAAGGTACTGAGACTCAGGAGGTGCAAGTTTGGAGGTTGGGTTTTTTTGGGTTTTTTTTTAGCTTGCAGCAGTAATTATGTAGTGGAAGGCTGGACCTATTTTTGTCTGCACAGCAAACAATCTCAGATCTGGCCTGTGGCCTTGTTGGGTATTAAATTATCTGAGCCATTCTTCTGAATAAAACCTAATACTATTCTGGAATTTGCTCTTTTCTAATTGAGCTCAGAATCAACACAGTAGGATACTACCCTTCAAAATGAAGTGCAAACACACAAGTGAGGAGCAGTAATGAATTTTTTATTGTTCAGCAAGAACATCTCTCCCTCCCACCTGCCTTCTTTCAGCTCCTCCATGTGTTCTTTTCCCCTAGAGATTTAAGACACCATAAATAGTAACCTTTTGTTCCCTGGTGTTATCATTTTGTCATTGCTAGATTTCTTCAGTTGCTGGGTTTCTGTATGTGGTGGACAGCTAATGGCTATTTTTTTCAATAGGGACACTGAAAGTATCTGAAAACAAATGAAATAAGTAGTAGCTTGAAAGAAGGCATATAATAGGAAGGGGGAGTGGAAAACAGACTGGTCGAATGCAGAATACATGCCAGCTATCACTCACTTATTTCAGAAGACTACTGCAAAAAGAGCAGCAGCATTAACTAAAAACCACCTCCTCTTGCTCTGCACAATCACGGACCTTACGTGTTGCTTTTAAGAGTCATGCAGGCTCAGGGATGAACTTGCATGAGTACAAGAACAGCAATTGCACTTTGAATGGGAAAAGCTGCCTTTCTTAGTTCACCTCTGGACGCTGTACCACCAAATAAACCTACCCTGCCCACATACGAGAACGTGGTGTGAAGTCCAGGTTCACCTGAAACGGAGCTTCAGTCACCGATCAGCTTCTGAAACTTCTGACTACTGCCTTTATGACCTTCCTGGATGTGCTCAGCCAAGTGTCATAAGAATAAGCAGCTTCAGTAAACAAGGGCCTGATACTTTTTTTGACACTGAGTGGATTAAAAAAAGGCATGGCTAGATTATGATCAGAGCCGGCACATCGCACAGCAGTGATAGGAGATATCCAGATCTTGACTGTGTCCTCAGTTTACTAAAAGCCACAGAGAGGCCTGCAGGAGACTTCATGGTCCAAGTAATGGAAATGGATCTGGTCTATTGGACACAGCATGAAGTGTGTGCTTTTAGCTTTTAAGGGCCTTATATTTCCCCAACAGCATTTTAATGTTTCCATATGTTAAGGCTGTCTCTAGTATGAATGTTACCTCCAAACTGCTTGTTTCACAGTCAAGGAGAGCTGCTAAATGTGACTGGACCCTACTAAATAGTGGGCTAAGGCAGGGTTTGGCTTTTAGTTACTCTTTGTATGTTAAGGGACTAAACCAGAGGACATGTTTTCAACTCATTTGACTGAGATTATCTTAATTTGGAGATGCAGCCTGGTGGCGATACAGGTTGTAAATGTTAAAGTGTTACTTATTTCTGGAGTAGCCCAGTGGGATCACTGACCGAATACTCACCTTTTACTTTATGGAAATAGCTTTGAAAAAGTATAATTAATGCAAATCTATGTAAATTAGAGTGAAAGTTTAGCCCAAGGTGTAAGAATTCCTTTACATCCTTTTGCTTAATTGATGGGATTATCCTCCCAGTTACACTGCAGTAACTCAAGTTTCCCTTCAGTAACTTAAAACAGGTGTTTTTTTCTCTGACATGGATGGAGGTCCTGTGTGAACGACAGACTCAGGCCCTGAGTCCCTGGTTTTACCAATCAATTCAAGCCCCAATTCTAATTTATCATGATGAAGCAAAACCAAATCCACCAGAGATTAACTCTAGATAATGCTCAGGCTTTTTGTTGTTGTTGTTGCTAAAGAGACGAAAGAGCTTCATGAATTTCTTTAATGAACAATAGGAGATGTTGTTTCAATAAGTGCAAGTCCTGAGTCATTGAACTCAATTGTGGCCTCACTAAAATAGCTTTTTCCTGTAAATATACAATCCACATACAGTGCCCTTGAAAATTATTAGCTCAGAGCCTTAAAATTGCATTTCAGTACCATAAGACAGGAGCACAGAATTCAGAAATGACCTCAAATTACTATAAATAGTAATTAAAACCTCTAAGCAAACACAATGGGTTTTTTTGTTCACTGTGTGTGATTATCTGATTGTTACTAAAACTATACTTGAGTGTATTTGTACATTCAGGGTTTACAAACTCACCCCATCACTGTGTTTTAGTCAAAAGGAAATTCAGCTACTGGCCCTTATTGGTATTCCAGCCAGAAAAACATACAGGGAGGGGATTCGTGCAGAGGTAGCTCTTTCCAGAAGAACTTATGAAGGTTTTTCAAGCCTAGCAACCGAGACGTTGCCACCAGGACCATGTTAATACCAGTGCTGTGGTAGTCACACAACTGACTGTATCTTGTTTCAAGCAAATGCAAGATTCGTGGGGTTACAGTTCTAAAATGGCTATTCTTACATATACTAGACATATTTTCAGTTTAATGGGATCTGAAATCATATTACTATTTCTTCATAATACCGTATGTGTCAAAAGCAAGATCACATCACTCATTGAAAAAAAAAAATAAATTTTTTTTTGCTGGCTTCAAGATAAAAAATATTATTTCTTTCTCAAAAAAATTAGGTACAATGCCTGGAAAAGAATTATGTAGAATAAGGTGGGAAGAACAATAGAAATTCAGTCCTCTGGGAAGATCTTTCTGCCTCTCAGATATAACTAGATATTTTTCCATTCCAAGTGAATATTGCTATTAGAATTATCACTGTTATTTAATACTTGTTTTGGAAGAGCACACAGATTTGAGCCTGACTGTGCCAGGTGCTATCCAAATAAGTGTGAAAACATAGTTCATACCTACACACGTTTAGAGCCAAGCTGCTAAAAAACCTGCGGTGGGAAGGTGTCATAGCTTTAGTTCTGCAACACTGAGAACTATGTGATTTATCAGCCAGGGGCACTGATAAAGCACGGCTGAAGTAAGGAGCAGACATACTGCCAGTTCAGTTCAGTTCAGTCAGGGGTGTGAAAGTGGTCCAGGGAACAGATCTGTGGGCTGGTTGAAGAGCCTTCAGCTGCCCTCCGTGCCCCCTCTTGAATTGCCTGGTGGGCAGCAGCTGGTGAAGACCAAAAGGGTCCCTGTTAATGCAGAGCCACCTCGTGATGGGAGACAGCAGAACCAGGCACAGCTACCTGAGCTGGATTAACTTTGTGAAGTATCCTGCCCCAAACCACCGAGCAGCAACTTTTTGGGTATGAGTGGCCCTCAGCAATTTAAGGGTAGCTAAGAAATATATACACGTGTATATCTATGCCTATAAAATAATTTTCTTCAGCTCTTTTATTATTCTGCACCATATCACTGTAAAAAATCCCCAAATTTAGGAGCAATAGGTCATGAACAAGAGAAGTGTGTTCTTCCCCTGAGCTTTGCTCCAACGTTATCCTGTGCAAGTATGCAGTAAAAAATAGTTTTCTCTAGGAGGCCAGAAATGATATGGTTAAGACTCCAATCCAGATCCAAAGATTGCACCTGGGCTTGTTCCTGCTTGTATTCACTTGCAGGATTGTCATCAGATTTATTATCCAGTGCACATATGGGTTAAATCCTGCTTGCCTTATTTAGAGAGTTGTGTGAACTAGACATGGGTGAAGATAAAGAGGATTCTGGCATATATTTTATGTACCTGTTGTATATGTCAGGTACGTACTGGTGTCCTTTTCCTTCCTCCTTTTAACTGATGGGATGTCTCTGGGCTGTATTGCCAACATTTAACATGTTTTGGGGAAAGAACTGTGTCTTCTCAGTAAATTCCCACTTAATACACTTTTTTTTAGTTAGAGATCCACAGAACTTCATGGAACTTAAAGGACTCCTTTTGTTCTGTAGGTCGTGCTGGTATTGAACCCTCCGATAAACACTTGCTTTTGTGGCTGGGATTCATCCCCTGGGTGCAGAGGTCTCAGAACTGAACACCCAGCTGTGAGTTACACATCCTGCTGGCTTCTTTTACTTTCTGTGGAGGGAAACAGATTTTTTAAGAGGTCAATTCATAAGACCTGTGTTAAATATTCCCAGAAGACATTCCATGTCATCCTAAGAAAGATATCAGAAGGCTTTTGGAAGAGGCCTTGCTTTTCTCCATAAAATATAGAGGGGTTTAATTTAAAAACTATTATTTGCCCTTCCTTCAGACATTTGAAAGTGAAAAAAATCTGTTTGTCAGCATGTATGAACACTTCTAAATTTTGTTTACACAACAGCATAAAGATACAGTGTAAAATAAGTATTCAGGAGCAGAATGGTAACTATTTCAGCTAGGAATCATCATCCACGAATCTCACTAAAACAAACCTGGACCCAAACCTTCCAGTTTAAGCAAGGCATTCATTTGTTAACTCATTTAAAAAATATTTTCTTTCCTTTCTTTGTGTGTGTGCGCGCGCGCGCGCACACGCTGTCATTTGAGACTGCACTGGAACACTGGTGACGTTTTTAGCAGTAAGGAAACAAGAACAACTGGGTGATGGTCATTCTCCTACACCCCCCCCTCCCCCCCGATATTAGTACAGCATAAGTTCAGAGAGGGTGTAAGCACTGTAATATATATTTCCACTGTTGTGCTGGAACTTGCTCACACAACATGTTGGGTGTCCTTTATTAAAACTCTTTTAATAGATTGAAGCAATTAATTTCCATGCACCTGGTAAAATGCTGCATTTGTTCCAGGCCAGATATGATCTGTAATTCATAAAAATACTTTTGAAGAACAACTTTTTTCTTTGGAACTGAATCTATTTCCCTCAAACAATAGGAATACACAAACAACAGGAATTCCAATAGTTAATTGTATGCATTAGCTATTATAACATAGCTCTGTCTTTAAGTAATAATTGAAATTGTGTTTTACAATCAAATATTGTTAATGTAGTCTCATTAGCCATGTAGCTATAGTGGATTTTTTTTTCATTGGTGGCTGACTATGAGAATGTGCTGCATTAGTTGGAAAAAAATGTTGACAGCTGTAGGATCTATGGAAGAATACAAATATACATCGATCAAATTTAGATTCACAGGCTTGAATATTATGCAAAACAAAACCCATGCTGAGGAATTAAAATGAGATTGAAAGAAATTCTAAAGTCAGAGTGAGATTACCAAATCAGTTTTCTCCAACTCTAGTTTTCTTTGCAGCGTGTGCAGAAAAAAAATAATTGGAAAATTTCAAAAGGAGATTTTTTTTTTCCCAAAATAATATTTGAAGATTTCTTTTCATGAGATGCAGCAGTATGGAAATTATTCGTGGGTGAAGAATTAAAGAGAAAAAGCAAGAGCAACACAATTTGCTTTTTGATAAGATATGAACAAAACAAAGGCATTCCCCATCCTTCACTGTTTGGAACTCTGCTTGTTTCCATGAGCTTACCTATTTATGAAACAAAAAATGAGGCAGTGTGGGAGAAACCAGGAAGCTTTTCCACTGCAGTTCCAGATGCCTGACTCGGATATAGACACTCTGTAGTGTGGATTTCTGGAAGATGATCCCCAAATTAGGGCTGGAGAACCTAGAAGTTTTAAGTAGGGATTTTGCTGAATCTAACTTCATGAACATGTTTTGTGAGTTTGCTGTATATGTGTACCGCATGGAGAAAACTGCTTTATTATTGTTATTAGCTGACACATCTGTTTCAAGCTCATTTATTGCCAATGTCACAGAAGCTGATTGTATTCTTTAGGAAGAATGAAACATATAGAAAGTCTAAGGGAACAACGTATGATACTATGGATGGAAGAAACAGCTGTTTAATATTTGCTGTAAGATTTTCTCTGTTGCCATGCAGGCTGGTGGCAGGGAGTGGTCAGGGAAAGAAGGTGAATATTTTCTGAGAAGTATCAAGCTAATATTAGCAATAACGTCTGTGAATCTTCAAAGTATCAGAACAAGAAAAGATGCAACTGAAGGTGTGTCAAGAAACATAGCTTCACCATTGTCTTATACAACTCTGTATGCGTGTATGTGTAAAGAAAATATGTAAAGAAAACAATAAAAGAAAAGGTAAAATCATCAGAGATGGCCTTGGAAATGGTAGGAGGAGTAGAACAATTGTATGTGCATAGGTGTTCTACGAGCTGCCCTCTAGTCCTGCTGGTGGAGGCAAGATGCCATCCTGTCCAATTTGTCATTGTTATTTTGTCTCTTGGTGTTGCCCGTACTTGCCTTCAGGTGGTGCCTGCTGAGGCCTGTTATTTTTGAGCAGACACCAATCCTACATGCAGTCAGGGTGAGTAAATGCATAAGAAAGATAAACAGTTTGGTCATTATTTGAAAACACATGCGCCGTTTTGTCTAGGCCCTGATAATGCCATCTTGGCATGCTGCAGAGGGCATGATGATGCACATCCCCATGCAGAACCGTCTCACTCCAAGCTGAGCACTCAACAGCACCGGTTTCTCTCAGAAATGCAGTTCAGGAGGGATTTAAGCTGTCCTGGGATAGTGAAGCTGTTTTACTCAATATGGGCAGCACAGGACATGTGGTCTTCTCCTACCCTAGATATGCCCTATGTATTTGGCTCCCACCACTTGTGCTGTGACAGAGCCAGCTGTTCAGGCCATGTTGAAGGCCAAGAAAGCCAACTGACAAAGAGACAAACCCCTCTACTTCTAATTGTGGCAAGATAATCCCTGAACAATCAGCTTCTTTAGCAATCACATGGCAGAACATTGTTCAGTATCGGACACCCATAATCTGCTATGTGCTTTTGTAACGGGGTATCTGCAAGAACCCATAGCCTCCATCCTTAATATTTTGGCAGAGGTCAGGATGTATGTACATAAACTTTTGGAAATGCACATACTCTTGTCAAAGGCAGAACTGGCAGAGGGTGGGGAGATCTCATGCAATAGAAAGTACATAGCAACCATTTCTGTCTCCCCAGCTCACGTGAGAAGTGAAGTACTGGTCCTATATTGGGGTTCTTGGCAGTAGCACACTAAGCTGTGCAGCAGAGAAATGAGAGAGGGACAGGGAAGGAAGCACAATAAAAAACTTTAAGAACAGTGATTAGCTGCCTAGTTACCTGAACCAACCAGGTTTCTTTTTTTATTGTTGCCGGATCCTGCTCTTCTTTCTCTTCTCTTTTTCTTGAAAAGCCAGTTCACAAGTGGCTATGTTCCCACTGTATCACACTTGGCCTTTGGTCTCTCCTAGATCCCGTTGAATGCCCTGTAGCTCTACATGATATTTTCTATTTTATATGCTTTTTCCCAAATCTAAGTCATATTTACTATTTTACATGCTTTTTTCCCCAGCTCAAAGCATCTGAAATTTCAGTTGGCTGTGGTATATCTCACCAAAGTAGTATTTTTCTAGCACAAAAATAAGTAAATGGGACTGGCATGAAAACATGAGGGAGACTTGAAACAGGTAGAGACTGCTGAGATAGTGTTGAATGAATTTATTTTGTTAAAGAAGCCAAATCTGACGCAACTTCATCACATTTCTGTAAGGGTCTGGATCCTCCAGGGTCCTGCCTGAAGTTAGGGGAGTTCAGAAGGTTTCAGAATTACAGAACTGACTGTTCCCTGTATTCAGCATAGTCACAGTTCTCAGAAAAGGTGTGCACAGATGTAACACAGGGGCTTCATCAAAGTCAGTTGCTCCAGGTTGTCTGATGCACTAGCAGTTCTGAAAGCCAGTATGTTTGCAATTGCTACGTCAACAGGGAGAAGCAGGTCTCGAAGCCCTCAGGAGAGGTGAAGTGCTCTGTTCTGTCTTTCTTTCAAGTTTGTTTTTTACCTGGATTTTTCTCTTTCAGCCAGTTGTCCGAGTGTCCGGACAAATAGTTTTCAAGTACTGCTCTCTCTCTCTCTCTCTGTATGTCGATATAGCTATGTATTTGTATCTCTATCTGTATATCTATCTATAAGTATTTTTTAGTTTTGTCCTTTCTCACTTTGGATCACATGCTGTTAGCACAGGTGCAGGAGTCACTTGTGTGCTTCTTCAAAATCTGCAGAGACCAATTTTATTAGTGGCCAATCTGCTTTTCCTGGCTGTGTTGACCTGGCTCCCTCTTAGGTGCTGAATTTCGGAGTAATCCCATGCAATGCAGACTACAGAGTTCCCTCTGTCTAGGAGTTCATGTGGCTTTTAATTGGTCCACAGTTTCTGGTGCCAAAATGAATGAGCACTGCAGTTTTTACACAGTCTGTAAAATTCAGGCACTATTTGGAATAATGACCATTTGTACATGTGTGCATCGTGAGCAGCACTTTTCCTCAGCATTTTCAATGCACTTTTATGCTTAGGATTCACTTGGCATTTTATAATATTGTGTCCTGGTTTCAGTTGGGACATATTGCCATGCTGACTAGTAGAGGACTGTATTCTCATTCATACAGAGAAAATACAATTACAGCTTTTGAGGCAAGATCTTTTGAGCTTAACTTTAATAACATTCTGTTATTTCCCTCCCCCCTAAATTCTGAAGCATAAATATCAAAGTTAAGCCTTATACTTAATATTGTCCTTCTTGCTTAGTATTAAGCTTCCTCTCTCCACCATTCATACATCCCACCTCCCAATAATATACTCTTGGTTTTAGTAGGAAGATTACAATCACATGCCTTAAAGAACCTTTGTTACTGTATAATTCAGGTGTAAAGAAATAAAAACATTATTTAAGAAATTGTCCATTTTTGAGAAGTCACGGGTAGAACTCAAACAAGTCAGCAAAATTTAATTCCTAATAATTGAGTTAAAAATTATTATAAAATATTCACCAGTGCATGTGTGCTAATGATGCTGAGGTCTTTGCCACTTATACAAATTTACAATTCAGTACCTATTATTTCTACAGACAATCTAAAAAAAAAAAAATGTGAAAAGGTTAAAAAAAGCTTTACAGACCATATGCTCTCATTAGATAGACAAATTTATTTTGTTTAAAAAGGGAATTCTTGTATTTCTTAAGCCTGTAATTATGATCAAAATACACAGGCCTGGTTTATCTGAGATAAACAGGAAAATAACTCATTGTGAGACCTTGTAAAAGGGCAAGGAGATATTTTTTTCCAGACAATTCATTCAGACAGTCATGGTCATTCCCACATAGATTTCACTCACTCTCAGACCCACCAACAAACACAAAGACACATGGCCGAGTGGTCTGCGCAGGGTTACTTGTGTGTGACGGAAAAGGGACACCAGTTGTTGAGTCCTAACCACATCACCATGTTCTTTTCTGGCAACGGTAAACTATTTTTTCACTCTTTTTATAAGCCACGATGTGATTCTTTAGCCTCAGAATCTTTCTTTCTTCAGCCTGCCTAAAGCACAGCAAAGTTTTGTCAGAGACTCCTCGTTTTGAGTCTCCTTACAGCTATACTCAGTCTTCCAGCTGGAATAAGAGGAAGAGGAATAGCACACACACACCGTGGGGTCACCTTGTTGCCACCTTCCTGTTGTCAGCACACAGGTCTGCCGCTGAAATTCATCTGTCCAGTGGCTTTATCAGATCATAGACCTGCTGGTCTTGATGTGAATAACGACAGTTTCCTGAGTTTTAACCAGTCTATTGCTGTCAGTCATGTCCTTGGTTATTAATACATGCTATTATTTTGACCTCTGTTCTATATTGAGTTCTTCTGGTGCTTTCACACCCAGATATTTGCATAGTTCTTCATTCACACTAATCAATATTTCTGTTAAAATTTCTGTGGATGAATGCTTTGGATCATTCTCTCTAGTTCTGACCTTTATTGTCTTTTTTTGCAGTATTCATTTTCCTGTTCCCATTTTCTCTAAACCTCCTTGACCCTTACTATACACCCAGTCTTTATGGTAGCTCACCCAAGTGCATTGTTTCAGGCATCCTCTTTATTCCAGTAATTGGTAAATTCCCCTCCTTCCATCTAACCATTTCACCTGATGTCTTGGAAATTTTCACCTGGGTAAACTGCAAAAAGCTGAAGTTAGCATGGCTTATCTGGAAAGTCCCTTCTCTGTGTTTCAGGGGCTTTCTTAGTCTGATGAGTCTATGCTATATCCAGTGCTTTTTCCTCTTCAGCATCTTCAAACTCCCATTTCTTTCCTTTCCTCATATCAAATATCTCAGTTAGCCCTCTGTGTCTCCTTGTCCCAGTTACTATTCCTCAACATCCCAAACACACACTTTATTCTATTTAAAATGCAGCTGTTCAATACAGTTACACTGCACACTGATTTGATCATAACAGAAAGGGACGCCATTGCCAGTTTGACATGAATACAAAACAACAAAGAAATCATTTTTGTTACCCCTTTTCTTGTCACCCACTGGTTTGCTAGGAGACTGTAAGAAGTGCGGGGCAAGAACTCCCTGATTTTCATTTGCCTTGACATAAATCATATAGTTACTACCAGTGAATGCACAATACTTGCATCTTTTTGGATGGATCTCCTTTTTATTGAGATTATAATGTCTTTGCAACAGGACATTTCTTTCTGGGAGTGGAATGACAGTTCCCTGGTTCCCCCAGTCCTACTGCAATGCAGACACACCTTTATTTTTTGTAAAGATTTTTCCATTTTTAAGAAATTGTTGCAGAGCTCAAACTATTAATCAGAATTTTAACTCAGTCCCAGGAAAATGATAATACAGTAGTCACAATTTATCCTGGGCTCTATTCTACAAGATATTTCTGGTAGATCTAACAT
This sequence comes from Haliaeetus leucocephalus, assembly GCF_000737465.1. Lineage (NCBI taxonomy): Eukaryota > Metazoa > Chordata > Aves > Accipitriformes > Accipitridae > Haliaeetus > Haliaeetus leucocephalus. The sequence goes on from NW_010972898.1 coordinate 8,397,230, forward strand.
TGGAGCATGGGGTACTTTATATATCTCTGCTAGGATTACAAAATAGCTATCATATTTTGGCTCAGAATGCTTTTATGTCCCTGGTCCTGCACATCTTTATATGAAATTATTTCCTGTTAATCTTCATAACAAATGCATCTCTGAAACCCATATATTTAGAGTTTTAATACATGGGTTCTAGAAAACAGTATTTAAAAAAAAAAAAGAGTGGCATCACCATAACATAATAAAACCACCTATGTCTTGGAGAGTTCCAGCTGTAGTTGGGAATGCCATTGGTACCTATACCTGTCTTTTCTTTTCAGCCCCTCAGTCCAAGTAAAAGTAGTAAGCATCTTGCAATGTAGGTGATTAAACATAAAGATGTCAGGTAATCTCTTCTATTTAATGGATAAAATACCATCTAGCTCTGTCTTTAGCATTTCAAAGCTATTTCATCTTGTTTTTTATAGGTGTATAATAAAATGCTGAAGGAGAAAATACCAGTGAGGGCTGCCAAAGCAATTATATTTTCTGCAAACTAATAAAACCACTGACAAGTAGAATACATTAACAACTGGATCATCAATTACTTTAAATTCTCTTAAGATGTTTAGTAATATTTTTCTGCAATATCACTGCTTGTCAGATGTTCATGCGTGTTCAAAATAAGCTGTTGATTCAGTGCTCATGTAATATTGCTTACTGGGCCTCCCTTGTTCTGGATCATTAGGAACAAGAACAGTTTATTTTGTTGTATGGGATTGTATGACTACATGGTGTGATAATCGTATGTCTTATCCAGTAGCTACTCTAATATGGATCATAATGTAAACAATGCCCCATGCATTGTGCAATGTTCTGGGTTTATATCTGCAATTAGGGTTCTGCAAAGAAATTCCAATTCTATATTTTGAAAAGGCTCCTGCTATGAATTCACTGATTTGTTCATGTATCCCAGCAAACAGTCTGCCAGTGTAAACTGGCATGCCTCCATGCTCACGTCAGTTGTGGGTCTTGTCGTTTCAATGCAGGTGTGCCAAAGAGATTGTGGATAAAATGAAAGCAGAGAAGACGAAGAAGGGAAAGCTAAAATAATTAAAAATCTTAAAGGACTTTGATCATCTCTAGCATTGCTACTTCACACATCCCACCAGTAGTTCTATATGCAGTTCCACTCAACTGCACAAAAAACCTATTTAAATAACTGAAAATAAGGGAAGAAAATTAGAAACTTCCACTGAAATCACATTGAGTTACACCAACTGTGTCTATGTCCTTTTCAGCTTAATTTATATGCAAAACATTGGAAAGGCGTAAAGTCACAGAACTACAAAGCAAATGAAGACTGTATTGTATTACCAAGGAAGGCTGGATGCAATATTTTTGATGAATACAACTCTTTGTTGAAAAGCTGTTGCTTCAGCAAAACAGAAATAGATATTGGAGACATATGAATTCTGCAAAGGTTTTCATTAGAAAGTATTTGATAGAGGGTGAAAAGCAAACCAAGTAGTTAGACGGAGTGTGGTACTTCTATTTTTGTCAGGAAAAAGTTGACTATGTATATAACTGGATGACCAGACAAGAAAAATGTCAAATGAAATTAAACTTTGATAAATGTAAAGCAATGTACATGGGAAAAAATCCAATCCTATCATTGCATAAAATGATAGACTCTGAAGTGGTCATTAGTGCTGCAGAGAAAAACCCTGGGGTTATGATAGATGGTAATAGAAACCATCATCTCAGTACTAGTCAAAAAGCAGATCAAATGCTAGGAATCATTAAGAAGTAGATAAAAAACAAGCAAAAAACATCATCTTGCTGCTATAAACCCCGTGGTTTTTTTCCACAGCTGATGATACACTGAGTGGAGTTCTGGTCCTTCCCTCTTTTAAAGGATATGTTACAATTGGAAAAGGTTGAGAGAAGGAGAGTGAGAATAATTAAAGGATGGAGAGTGCCAGTACAGGTCGGCAGAGGTCTGCAGACCTATGCATGGCACAGGAAGGGTAAAAGACTGTTTGCCATCTCTTCTAGTGTGAGAACAAAGCACCATGAAATGCAACTAACAGTAGCCGGATTTAAAGCAACTGTAAGGAACCAGTTCTTTGTGAAATGGGTAGTAGACCTGTGAAATGCCTTGCCAGAGGACGCAGCCCTTTGTGGCTGTGCATCAGGTGATCTTTGCACAGATAAATGTGCACCTAGCTATCTTTATGAACAGTTACGGTGACTCCAGATTACTGCAAATCCTGCCATTTGGCTTTTGTTGGATCAGGTCCATTATTTTGCAGACCTCAAATCCCATTTATGATTGATTATCTATTCCAATTCTTTTTAGTATTACAATGGAGTAATTTGTCTTTGCTCATATTTGATACCTTCTGTTTTCACAGTAAGATGTCACCCACACTACTTGTATTTTCAAGTCTGAGTTGTTCCTAACTGTGGTGATAGCTTTAGAGCAGAGTCAGGAGGTCAGGACAGCTGGCTCTGTTCGCAGTTTAATCACTGAGCTAAGGCAGGTGAGTTACTCTCTTATCTGCACTTACAGTTTGCCTATTTGTAGATAGGTGTAAGAATAATCCTCAAAGTGGGAGAACATGCTGTGCCCTCAGGTTTCTTCCTGTTCTCCTAAGATATGCTCACTACTAGGGGAAGAGGATTTTATTTAAAGCGCGTGCAGAAGCTACGAGGAAAACGCTGCTCCTGCAATATACAGGAGCTGTGAGCCCAGCTGGGGCCATGAGATGCTGCGACCAGCTGCCTCAGGAAGGTGATGTGTCCTCTGAATCAGGTATTGGCATCCCTGGGTAGGGAGAGGGGGTCACACAGCTCTGCTGGGCTCCCTGCCTGGAGGTCCCAGGACCCCACGTCTGCTGGGTACCCCTGATCAGCAGTACCCTCCCCTGGTGAAAGGCTGTGGGCCCTGGGTGGTTGCTTGAGTTTCAGGGAGCTGGGTGTCTCTCCGCCTCTCACCATGCCAGCCAGCATCCTGCTCCCATCAAAGAGAGCCATCTCCAGAGCCTGCTGAGATTTAACCCATTTTCCTCCCCCTGAAACAGCACGGAAATAGTTGCCTTTCACACATTATAGGAGCTGTAATGAGCCGCCCACATAAAAGCTTCAAACTCCACTGTAATAATTCGACATATGAAAGGTGGATTTGATCCAATGATCCAAAATAGAACCAGATAAATGGGAAGCCCTTTTACGATTATCAGAGCCCCAGGGATACAACTGACACCTTTCTGTTTTCCTTTCTTTCTCTTTCTGTCTTTGTCAGTAAGCTATAAACCTCTTGCTGAGCTGTAAAAAAATCAGCAAAGGCTGAAATGAAACAGGTACTGCAGCTGTAAAGCAATTTAGAGTGCCCTTGGTTTCAACAGACAATCCATTACAAATTCCCTGGATTTTTTTTCACTCTGTTCTGGGGAAACCACACAAAATTCTACTGCAAACTCACAAAATAAATGTTCACGAATTGTTAGAATTTCTTTAAGCTAATGGATCTTCCTGGCTAACTGGGTTTGATAGCTTGCTGACCTTGGGTCTGAAAGGGTGAATAGAGCTGAGTCAATAAGATAGTCTATATTTAAAGGACAAGAGCCTGAAAGAAGTTTTCCTTTGAACAAAACAGTAATAAAATGCACTGTATGCAGGTCTTCCAGTTGAAGAGGTACTGAAATAACAGTCCAATATGTAGCTGTTTTCTGCATCCTGAACCCCTTCAATGATCACACCGAACTGTTTGAAGGACCACACTCATCATTCCTCCGAATGTGCCCCAGGTCTTACAGGGAGGTATGAATGTTGTTCTAAGAGAGCATCCAACATGCCATAAACTTTGCTTTCCATTCTGGGTTTTTAGTAAGTATGAACTTTTTCCTGAGTTTCATTGTTTTTTTCTCCTATGCTGAAAATTCCTGTACAATCCATACTGACTGTCCAAAGCTCCATGTGACTCGCCAGGTATTTGCAATACTGGGAGATGCTGACCGCTCACTCGTTATCACAGCCAGTATGTCTCAAGCTTGGAAACAGATTGGTGAAAAGCATCATAGAGAAATCAAACCCTAAATCTTCTGGAATTTCTTTGGAAAGATGCATAAATCTTGTATAGATCTTGAAACAGTAGCTAAGTCTGAATTATGCTGTTCACAGCTCCAACTCTAACCCAATATTTCTCAAATATGCATGTTTCTTCAATTATTTAAACAGAACACCTCAGGGGTCTCATGATGTACCAAGCAGTATCTCAGCTGTGAGCAAAAGATTCAGAATTACTTATCTGTGGTGACAAAGAGGTCTAAAAGGCTTATATTTGATGAGTTTGGAAAAGTTTGGTAAGCACAGAGAAATTACATGTATTATAGTCTTTAAGCATTTTGATTTTGGTTTTGGTGGTTATAATTCTTTATATGACTGCAATTTAGTGATGTTCACTGCTAGTGAACTCCTGAAGGGCAATCTTAAGAGGCTTGTTATAATTCTTCTACCAGATCAAAGACAAAGACAGAGTGATGGCCTTCTTTCTGAACTACAGAAAGTCCTGCAGCTCCTCTCCAGGCTACTACTTAATCACATTACCAAGACACGTACACGTATTACTGAGGAGCCAATGTTTTGCCTGTGAAATGAATCAGACTGAACTGCAGTAACCCAGAGTCTTCAGACGAATTCTCAGCAGAAACAGCGCTGACTGGTCCTTTACAAGGTCTCTTCCTCTATGGGCTGATCATAGATGGGAAGTAATGGTTCATCTGTGAGCTACATTCTGGTTCCAAAAAGGGACTTCATGTCCAGGAGTGCTTTCAGATCCCACTATACTACATGAGGAGAGTCTGGTGAATCAGAATGGGAATCAAAGTGGAGGCCATCCTGTAGGTGACCCTAAAAGCGGCAAATGAAGCAAGACATAAGTCTGGAGCCAATGCATTTTTACCTGACATATCTTCACATACACAAACCTTGTTCTTTTGTAAGCAACATTAAAGTCACTCATTAAACAGCCCATGGGGCAAGAGATACAGCATAGTCCTCATCGTCTTTGTGCTCCGCCTCTGATGCAATGAATCTTGAAGCAATTTGTGCATAAAGCTCAAAGTAACGTTGACTGATTAAAGAATGGGAACAAGTACTAACATGTTCTTGCAAGGTCTTTCCTTCTGTCTACTCATTGTCAGCTAGAAGAGTCTACTGATTAAGGTAATCTCAGGAAGACATAGGAAGTAGACCTCAATCTCCCTTTCCTTGGATATGTGACAACTAGTGAGCTCTCTGTAGACATTTGGAGTAGAAGCTGAGGAGAGAAGGTAGAAACAGCCGTATTTTGCAAGAAAATTATTGCCATTGTGTAACACATCCACGGATCTATGATAGTTGTTTTCAGTGTAAACTTCCTGAATGGAAATGATTACTAGATACTGGTAGGGGAACAACTAATTTCTAGACCCTGAGTGATTCTGGACATAATCTGCCAAACCTCATGGAGTGTGAGGCATGGGCAGGGAAAAGCTCAATTGCTGAGCAACTCTTACTTTGAAAGCAGTGATGCTTCCAAGACTAGGTAGCAGCTAAACAGAGACTTGAGAACTGCAATTTTGAACTTAGAGAGCCTAAATTCTGCATAAGTTCTGGCTTCTTTTATTTTCAAATGAAGTTCATGTCAAATGATAGCTATTCACATTCTCAGAAAGCCCCCACTATGAGATGACTACTTTCCTGGACAGTACTGGTGAACCAAAAGTCTTTAAAATTAGCAGAATGACTGCTTAAAATGTCCTGGACTGAACTTCAGCTAAACCTGCATTCTCTGTGCATCTGGCATCAGAAGCCTGTGACATGTACTTACCCCTAGTTTATCCTATCTGTGCCATGGATTACCAACCCTATTATTGTCCACAGGTGGATTTCTTTGACTTTCTACCAATTTATTTTTCAGAATACAAAATAAAAATTGCCAGCAAAAGCTAATTTTAAATGGCTCTTCCCCTTTTTGTGATTCCATCCTTCCTGCAAATCTGAGTGAGATTTTTGGGGGTTAAAAGGAAAGATTTTTACAACTTTATCGCTGTGTAGCACACAGTCCATAAAGCTTAGCATGAGCAAATGAAGGACTTTTTTTATTAGATATCTTTAAATATTGGCAGCACATCACCAGACAGCATGCATCTTTCCTTGATCTTTGCAGTATATTTGTAAAGACAATGCTTATTATTGTAACACAGATTTGTAAGCCAAATTTATTTTCTATATTTAACTATGGAGTGTTCCCTACAGGGAAGAGTAGATTAACAAGTTAAAATATGGTGTTTCTAAGCACTTCGTTACTGACAAGAAAAGGTCTTGAAGACCTTGGCCAACTGTTAGTATTGTTTCTATATACAATTTTCTTAAATATTCATCCTGACTCTTTGAAAAACTCACAGGCAATGTGTTCTGCCACCAAAGGATTTATTTATTAATTGAAATTTTATTGGGAGAATTCAATCCTAAAGGATGAATCACTGTGGCTTGGAAGAGGGCATTGTGATAGACAGATAAAAGGGAATCAGTATATATGGTTTTATCGGAGAAAAGAAAGAAAGTCTGATTGCTTTGCTTGTTGGAACAGTAACTATTTAGGAGTATTATTACTGGAATAGCAGTCCGGTTTATTTCAGGCTGACTGGAGTTGTTTCAAAGGCTCAGAATTTCTTTTCTTCATCACTTTTACATAGTTCCAGTTCATACTTGGGCAGCTGCTCTTGCTTTGTGCTTATTCAGGATGCAGCCTCACTTTCTTGTTTTGCTGGGATAGCTTTCATAAGCCTTTCTCATTGAAGCATCATCTTTTTTATCCAGCAAATGGAATATCCCAGCATGTTTTCTGACAGCTATAAAAGACAAAAATCTCCCACTGATGCATGTGCGGACGCAGTCCCTGAGATAGTTTTTCTACCTTTATAGAATAGCTAAGGTCATGATTACAGCAGGGCTGAAAGGTCAACCTAGTATTTCCATACTGGTACAATTATATTGCTTACAAGAAAGAGCCAGTTGTAATGAACTAGTACATATGGAAACAAAATAAGCATATTTTGTAAGCAATGAAGAGGTTAAATACTGCTGCCCAACTTGCATTCTGTATGATCTTTATGTCATTGTTTGCTTGACTAATGATACTCTTACAGAATAAGTTAGAAAAGAAAATCCTTTTTTCTGATTACAATTCTGTAAATAAGTCAAGGAAATGGTTTTCAGCTGTATGCTTAATGGCAAAAAGAGAAAAAAATGTGCACACAACCAAAACTCCCACTGACTTGGGCAAATATTTTCAAGGTCCCTGAAGTGCATGGACCCTGTTTTGGGGGGGTTGGGTTTTTTTGTTGTCCTTGTTTAAGCAACAGTCAGCTTTCCACTAGCACCTACATTCTTTCTTAATACTTTTTTTCTCTTCCAAAAACATTTATCTCATATAGTGGCTACCCTTTAAATATCTGTTGATCTCAGAGCCTCTCCTGATGCCCTTTAATAGGTTTCTGCAGAGCAGTCTGACCTTCTCTCTTGGTGAGAATTAAGTCCATCCCTTTTATCACTTTAAATGCTGTGGGGAAAACCACATCTTCAATTTCCCTTATACACTCTGTCAGCTTTCTGGGGCAAACTGTATATTGTCTCCATTGCAATTTGCTTGCAATGCCACTGTGAAGGTGATAGCTGCCACACAAACATAGAAGTTTGCTACCCCTCTAGCAAAAAATGCTTTCTATCTAGACAAAAAAGAATTAGAAAGAAGAATGCAATTAAAAAAAATAAATCTACAATTTCCAACTTCTTCTCTTTTCTTCCATACTATGTTTAGTTGGTGTTGCCCTCAAGAGGATATATTAATGTGTAGAGGATCCTAGTTGCAAAGATTGATCTAGCTGAGAGATCATCACTGATTTGCCATCCCTGATGGAGAAGGCGTAGAGGAACAGGAGAAAGCAGTTGTTAGCATCATGCATGAGAGTGAAAAGAAAGGCAAGTGACTTGAACTGTAAGTAAGCAGATCAGAGCAACAGAATTCAGAGGTGACTAAGAAAAGATCAGACCAAAGGGCAAGGATGTTGACTCTGTGTGTCTGTGTGTATGTATAGACAGACAGACAGGTAGGCATGTTTTGCAGGAACTGTGAAAAGTGTGAATGTTGAAAGAGGCCAAAGAGTAGTAGGGAGCAGTCAGCAAAGTGGCAGAAATTAAGTGCTTGACTGAGCATTTACTATAGGGACAGGAGGAAAAGGTCAGCTGTGAAAGCCAATTTACCTAAAAGCACTGCTCGGTGGGTCTTTTTTTTTTCCCTTCTTTTCTCTCCCTGCCTTTAAATGGTCTGACTTTCCTTTTTGAAATCATGCATCTGTTTGCCTTACATTAATATCCATGCCTTGTTCTTCTGTGTTGTGTTACCTTTGAAGTGCCTAAGCATTCGTGCTTCTAGAAAGACTTAGCACTGAGAAACCTTGGTATTAGATACTCTTGAGAAAGTGCCAGTTCCCTTATTTACCACTTTGCTTCTGACAAAATATCATGGTAGTAAAGCTCCAGTTCTTGCATTTTGCCTCTTCCTTTTTTCTCATTTTTTGCTTTTTTTCTGTTAAATATCAAGGTATTTGTTTCTGTCCTCGAATCAGATCAGTCCTGTTTTTTACCAGGGGTATCCCATGTCTGTGGCTTTTATGCACCATGTTAATCCTGTCATACACCTCCTGAACCATCCGTTCTCTTTCTGCTTTCCGAAGTAACTGCCTCACCTTGCTCTTAATACAGTGAACATACATACATAAAATGTTGTCTTGGCTCTTCATGATGAAGAGAAGCAGATGTGTCTCTGCCCTGGCAACAGGCTTCCTGCGGTGGTGCTGACAGCTTGTTTTCTTCCAGCTAAGGGAACTGCAGGGTGCAGAGGAGCTGTACAGCACTAGAGAAGTAAACTCAGGGTGAGAAAAAGATCTACACCTGCAGCAAAGGGCATCAGGGAAATAAGGAAGCGGATAAGCATACAGCCATTCAAAACATTCAGATCAAATGTGCTCCCATCCCCTAAAGCAGGGAAGTTACCACATGCCATGGGTATGAGAACAGCATCTTAACACAGCAATGCTCAACGGGGTTCCTTATCCAAAAGCCGGGGAGCTGCAACTCAATGTGTTCCGAGAGGGTTACTTTTATAAACATCTAGACCAGCAGCTGTGCATGGCAAACCATCAAAGGAATGTGTTACTTTCCTTTTACTCCTGCCATCATGATTTATGGAGAAGACCCTCTCCCTCAGGAGATCAAAGCAGTGTTTGCTACCAGACACCTTGCTCACATAGAAGGAGGCAATGGGACAACTTGGAAAATCACCAGTTTTCTTATGTGCTGCTTAGATGCTTTCATCTCTGGGTTTTTTTGTTGTTTCTTGTTGTTGTTGTTGTTGTTCTTCCAGGACTAAGAATTGGTAACTTTAAGACCTGAGAGATGAGTAGTCTGTTGAACACTGGAGACATTTCTACAGGACTTAAAGCTACCAAAATTTGAAAGGCTTACAATAAACTAAAAAGAATGGTTCTCGTGTCACCTGTTTCCTCTCTATGTATACATAGAACCCAAATATTTGTTAGACATAGTTACTTGAGAAGATAGCCAACAATCAAGGAAGAACTCAGAAGTTCTGAAATAAAGACAGAAGATCTGCCTGAAATAAGTATCTATCTTTACTGTACTATTTCTTCAGTGAGAAATACTCCAAATGTAAGTAAAAGTCCCAAATTCTTTTATAGATAAAGACTAGCAGAAAGCACTCTTAATAGCCTCTGAAGCCTGTATATGTAACAAGAAACTGCAGTACTTCATGCTCCATAAACTTTACTGCTTTCCTCCAATTTCAGACCAAATGAAGTCAGAGCTACATTTAAAAGACTCCAAATATGATTAGCAATCAGTGTTGCTCATACATTATTCATGGTGCTGTCATTACATGTGCCAGTTACGGGCATTGATACATGGTTTCGTATGTTCTTCTCAATTGGCAACTGATTTTAAATTATAACCCTTAATTTTGCATTCCAGGAGGTGAAATGGAAAAAAAAGAAATCTCTGTCACTATCTGTAACCTGAGTTTTTCCAACAGAGGTCATCCTAAAATCTACTTTAGCCTACTGAGAACAGCATCAATGGAGTTACCATAGCAAATACAAATTATGCCATATATCCCAGGACTTAATAGATAAATCCACCAACTGTCAGTTGAGATGCTCAATTTAACAGTCTGAAGATGCCTAGGTCATTCAAAATAACACCAGGATTTGATTTATCATGAAGACAGATGCGAGGTATTTTACTTAGCATTTTCATTAGCTGTGATAAAAACCTTTCATTAATAAAAATACATACAAGTCTATATATTTGAATATAGGAATTGCTTTATAATAACATTTAGTCCTACATTAGTACATTTTTGTGTATAATACTGCTGTGTAACTGAGAATTGCTTTTTGTTTGTCCTGATGGCAATGTAAGAGCCAGAGTTGACAGAGGAGAATGGATACTCAAAACTATCATTTGCAACCTCGGTTTTTAAAGATAAAAGTCCTCATGATGCCCCTTAAACTCTCCTCTCCCACAGACTGAGAGGAAATAACTCGGTAGGCTGCCAAAAGTTCCCTTCCCCACATCTTCATGGGCCAGGAAAAAATGAAGGCACTTTAAGCCAGCCTAATTGGAACACAGACCAGACTCAGTGTCAGTGAGAGCTACTGTTTTTTGTAAAACATGCCCCCAGAGTTGTTAATGGGTGTGTTTTACTTGGAAATAACCTCTCTATTTATCTATTTAAGGTGGGATTTGTGTCTGATTAACAACAGATCATCCCTATTGGTGTGACATGGGAGTTTCTTAATTGCTTTCCACTAACTGGCAAATACTGTTTATGTTTTCTGCTAATGTGACAGCTATTATTGTTGTTGTGCTGTTAGACTGGCAAAGCCATTTACAGATGATGTCCAAGAACAGCATTTAAATAACAGAAAGGTAGCTGTTTCCCCAACACACAAAAAGAAGGAAACATTTATAAAGGTGCGTTGATAGGAATTGTCTCATTACGTGCACGGAGAACTGATATATTTGACAGCTCCAAGTGAATATTTATTCCAGTGTCATGTGCTGTTTCTTCCTTAGCTTCTGAAGTGCCTGAGAGCCAGTAGAGAATTTCTGTATCATGCCTTTACTACTGTGTGAACAAGAAAAGTCTCCAGAAACTAAAGGAGAGAATCAGGCCAGCCAGAAGGCACCTTCTGGAGGTGTCTCATCCAACTGCTCTGCTCGAGCAAGAGTCAGGGTTTGCTCAGAGCCACGTCCAGTTGGCTTTTGAATATTTCTAGGGAATCCCACAGTCTCTTGAGACAACCTGTTCCAGTGTTTGACCACCTTCATAATAATAGCCTTTTTCTTTATAGCTATTCAGATTTTTTCTGTGTTCTAATCTGTGCTTCTTGCCTCTTGTTCTGTAACCGTGCACCTTCAAGAAAAGTCTGACTCCGCTTTCTCTATGCCTTCCCATCTGGTGTTATTCAGAGCAGTAAGATCAGCCCACCAACAGCCTTCTCTTCTCCAGGCTGAATAGGCCCAGACCTCGCTTGATCTCCTTGTACAACACGTTATCCAGCCCCAAACCTGCTTGGTGGCCTCTGCTGCACTTGTTCCAGTATGTCAGTGTCTGTCTTCTACTGTGGCACCCAAAACTGGACACAGCACTTCAGATGTGGTCTCACAAGTGCTGAATATAAACTATTCCCTTGACCTGCTGGCTTAACTTGTGCTAACATAGTCCAGGACACTTTGGTCTGCTGCGAAGGTACATTGGTGGCTCACGTTCAAACTCTCCACCAGAATCTCTGGGTCCTTTCCTGCAAAGCTGCTCTCTGGCCAGCTGGGCCCCAGCCTGCCCTGCTAGGTGGGATTATCCCATCCCACGTGCGGGACTCTGCATTCGCCTTTTTGCTGAACTTCAGGAGGTTCCTGTCAGCTCAAGCAATTGAGAAGTGTCATGTTAAATTTTAACAGATTCAGTGTTTTTAAGAAGAGACAATAGAATTAAGAAGGTGGCTCCAACAAATTTTGCTTAAGTCGTTGAAGATTCTTACTGGGTGTAAACAGCAGGCCTTGGGAAATTTCACAATGCTCAGCTTCCAAAAACTTCATTTGAAACCCCTATTCACTTTCGCTCAGAAATTTTAAAATATGTGCATGCAAATGCAACCATGTACTTATGAATGCATATACATGCATACTACCACAGATTTCTCTACTTTCCACTGAGATCCATTAAAGCACACAAGCAAACAAACAAAGACCCTTTCACATTATAAAGAATTATATCCATTCTGTAAAGGGCTGCAGAGAACATAAAAGTAAGCTAGTATAAGGTCTGTTAATCTTGACAATATCCTCTTGATTGCAGTGTCATGAGTGTGATGCTCAAATATTGCAAAATTCAACTGTGTTGTTGGCCCATTAGGTAGTCAGTTACTCTGCTGTGTATTTTAGGGAACAAAGAAAGTTTAACATTGCTTGTAATAGGGACTCGTGAGACTTTTTAAAAACTGGTGAATGATTCAGATGAAGAATTGAAGTATTAGTAGTACTATTTCTGAAACAATAGCTACCACAAGATGGAGATACATACTACATGCTGAAATGATCAGTTGAGCCTTTTTCTGAGAATATGATCAATATAGAGAAAGTTTCATGTCCCTTACTTTCCCTTGCAAAACTAATGGCACTATCTGTAGTCTGAGAGGCTGTACATGCAGAGAACATTGCAGGCTTAGGAATTTACGCACCAAGACCAAGATATCTGGTTGAAATCCTGAACTCATTGAAGTCAATAGCAAAAATGTTACTGATTCACACAAGCCTGGCTTTTATTTCTAGGAGGTTCTATGAGCACTTGTCTTCACATGTTAACGTAAATGCCAGCTAAATAAGAAAGAGAACCGTTATCTCCTCATCAGCACAGGTTCATTTAATTTACATGCTGCACTTAAACCGAATAAAATGTTCTGAGCTGTAATAAGTCATTAAATGATGTTAAAAGCCCAGGAAAACAGATGGAGAACCTTCAGGGCATGCCATCTGATGAATATAAAACTACAATCCTACTGCAAGAAAACAATGTGAGAGTTGTACACATGACATGAAGTTCCACAAAAATTAGACTTTGCCCATTAGTGTGGCTTCTATGGGGATTGCATGTGTGTGTGTATTTGTGTGATCGAAAGATTCATAACCTGAGAGTAAGCACTAAAGCATATTCATTTTTAAATAGTATTAATAGCAAAGCAATATGTGTGCAAAGCGGTGTGTTTTTAAATAGTTCTGGGGAGCAATAAGGCAGGTTCAGAAAACCCACTGGCTTTCAGAAACTTCATCAGCTGCCACTGGTGGGAATGGGATGCCCCCAGCCTGCCACGTGAGAGGATTTGTCGCGCTGTGTACAATGGCAAAGTCCTGTGATAAAATCTGCTTGCAAGTGACCTTTCATTACACAAAACGGCAGATGGCAGCCTACAGCCAGTATTTTTTACTGTGCTGTTTGCTACTGTAATTAATAAACAAAATCTCTCCAAGAGAGATTTTTGTAGGAAAGCTATGATATATTTAGGTGCATAGAAATACAAAGAATGAGTGTGTTCTTCCCTCCTGCCTTGCCTCTGTGGCACAACTGTGCTTATTTGTATTTTTGGTGCAGAAGGAATTCTCTGGTTTTTCCCCATCCAGCTGGTAAAAATTTATTGCTGCAATGTAGTCAGCGTCTCAAAGAAACTGGGCAGAAGCAGCTGATCTGGGAACAGCAGGTAAGAAAGCTTTAAGCTGCTGAATGCTCCTGACTACAGTCTTTGGCGAAGTCAAGAAAGCCTTTATAACATTTTTTTATTTTGCATTGAGTCTGCTTTAAAAGAAATAACTGTGATGTTACAGAAGCAGCATCTCCCCTCCCCTCCCCTAGCTGGCTGCTGCTGTGCTAGTACGTGGTGCTCCAAAAGACTAACAAATTGGGGTGTACTCTTACGATTTCAAGATCTCCATCCTGCCCTTTTGGCGTAAACGCAGCTACATCAGGGCACTTATATTCCAAATGACAGAGGCTCTGAAGGATTTATTTATGTGCCACAGAGCACTTTGCAGGCTGGTGTCTCCTTGGAGTATGTGGCAGGGTGAGCAGAAGGTTTCACGTGTATGCATGGCTTGTGTATCCATACACGTGAAGAAGTGGATTCAATATAAACATGGTTGCCAAATCTAGCAAATATGATCCCGGGTCTTAATTTGCTTTTTTAAGGTTTCAAACTGCTTCTGTTTCAAATGCCTAGTCCCTTCTCCTCCTTTCCTTGTCCCCTTTGCCTTCGCAGGCTCCGAGCAGCAGCGAGGAAGCGGGCTGCCTCAGAGAAATGTCCGTACTGGGCTGCCTCTGCCCGTAGAGACCTGTGCCATTTGTGCCCTGTACCACTTAGCCGTGCCTCCTTGCCTTGCAACCTTCAGTGCTTGGAAATAGTAATTGGGTTCTGCAGACTACAAATGTCTTTTGTGCAAAAAATTTTTACACAAGCAGCTGATACGGTAGCTGTTATTTTAATACTAAAATGACCAGAATTACTTACATGTTATCAGCTAAGGATATCACAGTAGGGTGACAGTCAATTTGCGAAGGATTTTCTCTGGATCAATAGAGAGAAAAGCCGAATGTTTTAAAACATGATCTTTCGGCACAATCTGATTTTATAGACATGAAGAGAAGTTTTATGTATATTCATTAGGTGAACTATGATCCTACTTCTTTCTTTAATTTGCTGAAGAAAAATCTGACCACAGAGAGTATTAAAAAAGCCATTAAGAACATTGCCAAAAGTATATTGCATCAATAATTCAGGATATGCTTTACAAAATATAGAAATATTTCTAGGACTTCTAAAATGGAAAATCACAAAGTTTCTAAATCCTGTTTCATAGGAGAAGACTAGTCTCATCTCAGTTTCTATACAGTCATAGTAAAATGTGGTGGAAGTCACCTTTGATGCTACTCACAGAACAGGGCCTGCTTTTAATGCGAGATGTCACCTGCCTTTTCCAGCCTTGGGATTTGCCTTCTTTCATCAGGAAACACAAAAATGTCATCTTGGAGCCTTGGTTTTGTCTCCCGTTTCTGTATTCTCATGGTGGGTTGATCCTGGCCCCCACCCGGTCACCTGCTCTCTCCCCCCCGCCCCAAACGGCATGGGGGAGAGAATCAGAAGAGCAAAAGCAAGAAGACACTCTGCTTGAGATAAAGACAATTTAATAGGTGAAGCAAAATAAGTCATTCATTCACTACTTCCCATCGGCAGGCAGACGTTTAACCACTGCCTGGAAAGTTGTGCCTCAACACGCATAATGGTTACTTGGAAGACAACTGCCATAACCACAAATGTCCCTGCATCCTTCTCCTTTTCCTGAGCTTTTAGCTCTGAGCATAACATTAAAAAGCATGGAATATCCCTGCAGTCAGCTGTCCTGGCTGTGCCCCCTCCCAGTTTCTTGTGCCCCCCAGCCTCCTCACTGGAGGGCAGAGTGGAAAAAAGAAAACCTCAATGCTCTATAAGCACTGCTCAGCAATAGCTAAAACACTGGTGTCTTATCAACGCTCTTTAGTCACAAATCCAAAATGGGCTGCTATGAAGAAAATTAACACCAACCCAGCTAGACTCAGTACAACTTGTCTTCTCCCTCTCTTTCTCCAGCAGACCAGCATAAGATAGACAAGAGAAGTTCAAGAAATTCAACCTTCTGGTCTCTCTAACCCTGTAGACTTTTCAGACTCATTCAATGTAAACAAAAGGAGGGATGGTAAGGTGTAAGATTTTCTCCATGAAAGTATTCTGCTAAGAGGACTTAACGGGGACTCCTTTGTAAGAGAACTAAAGCAATATCCCTTTGCATTGGTGCTGCATTTAAAGCAGTGCTTTATTTAGATGTTAAATGCCTTACGAGGTTGCAATTAGCCAGTCTGAACAGTAATGCAAAATTAAGAGCTTTTTGTTTCCTGACATGCCTGAGGGAAAGATACCTGCCGTGATGCTCGTTGTTGAAGTCTGGGAACCAGCTCCTGCAGGGGTGGCAAGTGCTGCAGGAACCTCCCCAGCTGCTTCCAGGGGAGAGGCACTGCCAGTACTCGTGCAGCATAACCCAGTTATAGACCAAAACCCAGTTACCAAAGAGACCTGGCAGCTGGTCTGAGGATTCCATCCTCTGTTGGGGATGTTCTGTTGAAGACTTATGGAAGGATTTATACAACCCTGCTGAAAACACCCAACAGTTTTCTCCACTCATCTTTGTGGGAGCAAGGTTAAGTATGATGAACACAAGGTACAAACTAGAAATTCACCTTTTCTTATTACATCACTGTTTCTCCTGCGGAGAGTGCCTCTTGCACCATTCCTTATTTCAGCTGTTTGCTGGTATCCCCTGTTCTGCAAAACTCTCAATGGAGAGAAAGGAATTAGGCTGCATTTTACAGATTTTTTGTTTCCTTTTTGCCTGCAAGGTGAGGACATGACACCAGTTGTCATATTTCAGGGGTAGGATGAAAGATGAGATTATAATTATCAGCTTTACTGGAAAGTAATTCTCCCTTAATTGCTTTTATAACATTGTAATAATAGACTCAGAAACAAGGAATATTAACACATTGCTGTTAACTTCTGTTAGTGGAAGGTGGCTGAAGTATGACTACAATGCAGAAACAAACGTTTGCTAAATTCTACCATAGATACTGGTTCTCTAGTTCTGCAAATGCAACAGCTCAAATCCAGATCCTCTTCTCAAGCGTCCTCATAAAGCTGTCAATCACCTTCAGAGACCAGTCATGTATGTAATAAATGCTCTGTGTCTCATAACCCTATCTTTGGATCTCACCTGTCCTCTAACATGTGTAACATTGGTCTTCGTATAACTGTTGTGCGATAGGTGTCAGATTGCTAAGGCTTAGGTAAATACCAAAGTTATTAGATTGCATTCTTCCTTATTCTTCATTCTCCTTCTCTAGTTACGATATTTATACTTCACATTGCTGTAAGAAACTTTAGCTAGTAGGACACAGTGTTCCCTAATTGGCAACATATGCGGTAATGAAGAACTTAATTCCAAGTAAATATGTTCAGAATTACTGGAGTGGAAATATTTACAAGAAAGTTTTACGTTCACACTGGCACACGTCCTCTGTATCAAAGTAGGGAAGTGTCTGTGTGAGGGATACTGGGAGGAAAAACAGGGAAGAGAAGGAAGAATGAGGGATGAGAAGGGTAAGCTGAGAATGGCAGATGTTATCAGAGAGAGTTGAAAGGGCCAGCTTTCTGCGTTTGCAGTTTGTTGCAGATTCAGACTTTTAAATTTGCTCCTGTGGGTGCTGATGCTAAACTTGCATGTGTGGGAAAGAGAAAACACAAGTGCACACACCCCTGCCTCACTGCACAGACCTTCATATAGGCTACCTATGGTTTTCACCCTTTGGATAGTGGCAGTAGAGGCTGAGCTTTTTCAGTGTGGTCAAGCAGAGACGAGACTTGTTTTCACAGCTGTTTGCAAAGCTGTTTGATGGAGAAGGCAATGGACTCCTTCTTACTTACCTTGGGGAAAAAACAGTAACAACAGGATGGTATTTAACCTTAAAACTCAGAAAATAGAAGTGCTAGAAAAACAGCTATTTCTAGCAGTTACAGATTCTGCCTAAGTGTTGTAGTAGCTGCTGTGGTTCTGCCCTCTTTGTTAAATGTTACCCTTTAGGCAGTACTATTTGCTTGTTTATTTGTTTAACATGGGTGAGCAGCAAATACGTAGCAGCAAGTTCTTAAAACTTCACACTAATTTTTATTTGAATGACATCTAGGCACAGTCTGTCTTTTAGTTTTGCACAACCAGTAAAGTTAGAGTTTACATGCTAGAGACAGTGGTGTGTCAGTGAGATTGGTCCTTTAGTGTAATACATGAGGCTATGTTTCTCATGTCTGTATTCATTTATTTCAGGTTTCATGATTTAGTGACAGTCCTTCATTCGTTACCTGTGTTTCTATGGTAACCAAATATCCCATAATGGCTCTGTTACAATGCCAAAAAATGTTTCAATTTAAGCTAATCTATGCAATTTTAGGTCATTATGCTGCAGTACTAGCAGGGATGACGTTACAGCTTTTTGGCTTTTTTTAGGCTTATTTTGTTGCCAAGAAAAGGAAAACATAGACAGTAAAGAGGCTGTTGTGAATAAGAAGCCCTGGGATGTCCATGCATTCAAAAAAAGCTTTTATGGCTGTCTGCCATCTAAACACAATATATTTTATGATTTTATGGTCCTCACAGCTGTATCCCACAATTGATTTTTACTTTGAAAAAAACAACAAAGTCCTGCTTTGATTCTTCTGTCCTTGTTTTTCCTGTTTGGATTTTGGTTATCTTAAGTTTTCTCTATAAGAAACAACCATTCAAGCTTTTCCTAGTATAAGGGCCCTACTGCTTCAAAAAGAATGCATTTTATACTTATTGATTAATAACAGTAAGATGATTGATTTGAGCACTTTGATCATAATAATCTCATAAATGGACTGACCCCCACTCCTAGTGGCATATTTTAAGAAGCTATTTTGCTTTTTGCACCTGTAGCCTTAACACTGCAACAACACACATCTAAGCTTGAGTCACCAGGGCTCTTGCAAACACCTGTAATTAAGCAGCACAAGAGTTTGAAGAATCAGGCACCGAATGTAATTTTTTGTGCTGTTTTTATCAAATCAGTGAGTGGAGCAATGGAGTCATAAAAGTATTTCTTAGCACAGTTCCCTCCAGCGCAAAAAGAAGTACCTACTATTTCAGCAAGGTGCCTTGGAATCAGTAAGTGATGTGGCTCTTTTTTCTCTGTCTATCTGCTCAGTATTCCTCCTGATTTCCCCTGGGATTGTCTCACACTGAAAAACTTCTGCCCTGATACAAAAAAATTGATGCAGGAGTTATTTCAGTGTTGTGTCGCTACAAATTCCTGTTATGATGGTACTACCAAGCCTCCTGGTTTGATGAAATTAAGCAAAGCAAGAAATCCATTTACAATTCTTGCAACTGCAGCTAGTAAATATGTTCTGTTACTTGGGCTTGACAAGATAAATACTAGCACCAGAAATGAAGCCGAAGAACTGAGAGAAATGGAGTGATTTTGCCTGTATTGAATTAAGACGATAGATATATTTTTGTAGGAACAGAAGATGCAATAAACTGGGTGAATACATGAAGCATACTCAATGCTGTAGCTGTACAATAACGGCATACATATACCTGGCAGATTGATTGTAAGTGGGTGTGCAATGAAGGCAGACTGACAAAGTCATACTTGGGGAGCGTGGCGGATGGACAGGCAGTATCAGTTGCTACCAAAAGGGGGACAGGCAGCATGCCTGGGGTTGCTCAGTCTCACTAATGCTGCAGGATATACAATGCCCAGCTGGAGTCGCTGGCCTGGCAGCTGAGCACAGACAAATGGAGGCAAATGGTGGCTGAGTTTTCCTAAAGAGGAAGGGGACAGAAGGAAGGAAGCTTTCTGCACATGCTCCTTGCAGCAGGAAGGAGGTAAGTAATTTCTATTTTTTCTGGTTTAGATCACCTGCCTAAAAACCCACAGTCTATTGCTCCCAACTTTCCCACTATTCCGTCCAAACTGCCCTTTCTGTCACCCACCCCTTGCTCTCCTGCCCCCAGGGATGACCGAGTTGGTTAAAAAGACACTATGTCCAGTGCCATTGCCCAGCTGTCACTCCGGGAGGTTGCAGAGCTGCCCCTCTCCAGCGACAGTGACACCATTAGCAGTGGTGAGATCTCAGCAGTGGAGGCATCAACTCACAGCAAGCGTGCCCAGAAACCAGGCAAAGCAATTCTGATTCCTGTCCCTAAGTTATTTACACATCAGAAAGAACTGAACTGATAAAACTATTTGCCTCGAATGCCCCCTGTTCATTAGATTATCCTACAAGTGTATTAATTTATAGAGAACTGATAAAAACCTAGAAAAAAATCAGTACTATTGAGCTTTATATCCCATTATTGTTTTTATATGTGCCAGAGACTGGTACCAAGCTTTTTTGTATGTTATAATCAGTAGTGAAATAACAACCTTAAGAGGTAGGGATGTTATATGTCACATGCTGTAGCTAGCTCTTCTTCAAAGTTCAACAGTGAAAGAAACCAAGAACTTAGAAGCAGTTGTGTTATGTTGACCTTGAAGCATGTCCTTTATCACTGTAGTATCTGTAAATCTCTGGAGTCAGGAATGCTCAGCTGCTTATTATTGGATGCCTAAAAATGAGGCTTAGTTTCATGATCAATAATTAAAGAATGTCATCACAGAA
Organism: Haliaeetus leucocephalus; assembly: GCF_000737465.1. Lineage (NCBI taxonomy): Eukaryota > Metazoa > Chordata > Aves > Accipitriformes > Accipitridae > Haliaeetus > Haliaeetus leucocephalus. The sequence continues at coordinate 8,417,635 of NW_010972898.1, forward strand.
CAGACTCTGAGTTCCTGTAAACCTTGTTCTGTGCAGCTCTGCTCAGTGCAACAGTCGCAATTTCTATCGGCTGAGAATATAAGCAAGAGCTTTCACATAGCTCATCAATATTGTGCTGTTTCCAACCTGTTATGAGAGTACTTTTCCAAAACCAGAAGATTGTTATGCTTGCTCTCAGCGTTTCTTGTGACTGAGTGGGATGTTTTGTTTTTACTGTAAACATCACCAGTAATGCAACATTACAAAAGAAAATTGCAGAAGATTCACCCATTCGCAATCCCTTGAATTCTGTCCAAATCCAAGTGCAACAATTAGCTAGGATGTGCAGAACAAGATAATAGAAGATTAAATTTATATTCTTCATGATCCTTGAAAATGATGTTCCTGTCTATTTATTGAATTAAGAATGCTGTTAGTAGAGCATAAGCTCATCCTTCAAAGACTGTGCTTCCTTTTGGCCAGCATCCCCTTGTTCATCAAGGCAGAACACTCCCTGTCTCTCCCTTTAGGCTGAACATTCATTTTCTGTTTGTGCCCCCAGCCTGCATTAAGCCATAAAATTTAATATTGTCAAAGTTCACTGCTTTGTTTACAAGACAGCATGATGCAACAAGTAAAAATACTTTCCATTTTAAAATCTGAAGATTTGTACACAGCCAAAGAACGTGTAAGCAACTCAGGCTGTGCCTACATAATGACTTGAACATGTTAAAAGTGGGTGTAAAGAAATATTCACCTCTCCTGTAGTTAGCAGCATGTAATCTGCTTTTTTTTCTAAGTATGGCTTTGCAACAGCTATGCCATTTCCCTCATGACTTTACACTTTCACACTCTTTGGATGTATTGTGGAAATTTGAAGTGCAGTAAATGGGTAATGTCAATTGTTAAACTACTATGCTGATTGCAAGTATAAGAGTGTAGAAATTACCCTTAGGATCACAACAGAGAACACAGTTTCCTTCTTCAACTAGCAGTCTTTTGCTGCTTTAATACAGAAACTAATAGGAGGAACTGAACCTAATAAAAACACACACAAAAATTGCTAAAGGTGCTTCTCACCACTCACTGCAGTATTTGTGCTGTTGTTTCTCTTTTTGCAATCCAGGATAGACAAAGAAAGTGACAAAGAAGCTGGTATGATACCTATTCTGCAAGTGAAGATCTGTGGTAAAAGTGGATATCCAGATAGGTACCAAAAGGCTGTGTATTTAACCATACTGTAGAGGTAAAAAATAGGCATAAGTGTGCTGCTGCCTGATCTGCATATTTTCTGCCTAGCTTGTGAGCTATGGCCACAGCTGCAGCTCAGGCTCAAAGCACCCAAAAAGCTTAGCAAGAGGAAAACTTAAGATGATGGTGGATTTAGCTGTAGCTTGATCAGTCCCACCACGCCTAATCATTTTGCACTGCATGAGCAAGAACTTTGGCTTTTCTCAAAAAAAATATCCCATACCATAACGCAAGTCTTTCGCTGCTCTTGCAACAAACATTCAGGAGGGCAAGTGATCCAAACCAAGAATGGGCTCAGACCACTGTGTAGCTGACATACTGCAAACACATACAAGATCACTCAGAAAGTTCTGGTTTAGAGGGGAAAGAGGCCACCAGAAAGAGCATGAGCTTTAATTTCGCTGCTCCCAGTTGCAGTATGATACAGGGATTGCAATGAGTCATGCAAGTTGACTCACAAAGCGAAGAAGTACCTGCAGCAGTAGCTGTACATTTCGCTCCTGCAACTTAATAAAGTTTCTACCATATACACAGCATTGCCTTATTACTGCAGAGGATAATGAGGAAACTGAATTATGTGTAAAAAAAACACTGAAAAAACATTGATTGCATCATTGCATTACTGGGAAGTGCCTGACCAGGTATCATAGTAGGTGTCAATTTGACTGAGATCAGCTCCATCAAAATATGCACAAAACCAGTCCTTCGCTATTTTTTGTATAAACAGCCTTCCTTAAGTCTTATCTTTGTGCTTCCCAGAGAAAATTGACAATAATTAGCTATTCTGACTCTTTTGAGATTCATCTTCTCTTATTTTAGACATCTGTAAGGTGGATGTCTGGTTCTCAAATCCCCTAATTCCTTTTATAGTCTAGAGAGAAAGGGGCACTTTGGAAGGCATCGCCTACTTCACTCTAAAGGTGATGTGTTTTTTTAGAGTGACTACTTTACTGTCCATCTTTCTCTCTGGCATAATCTATGCGTCACCCTGTATCTCTGTAATCTCTTGTTGAGATCATACACTTTTATGGGCAGAGACCATCTTTTGTCTTGCGTTGGTACAGGCATTAGCTGAATGGGATCAAAATTGAATCTCTGCGTGTTCCAGTCATGGGCATAAGAAAATAAAAGCACAAAGTACTGAATATACTTCCAGATAATTATATATCTCTTATCCGGTGTCATCTAGTAATTTAAGGATGTTTGAGTTTCCAGATGTAAGATGTACACATGGTTTGAAAAGACGCAAAATTCAAACAGCTGGTGCTCCAAGTCCTTCATTCCTGTGACATAGCCACCAGAATAGCAAATTTGTGAGCAGGGAGAGGATCCCCATTTATCACCTGCTCTGCTACAGTTGATGAAAATAGCTGTAAGGTAGAACAACCTGAAACTCAGAAGGCAAATAGTGGCATAAAAGAGTTTTTTTAATTTTTCTGGGTAGACTATAACCACTAATCATATGTCACTCTGGCTAAGTAATGAAAAAAGTTTCTTCTCCTCCAGGAAATTTGAATTTTTAGCCTGTCCAACAAAAGTTTTATGAGCACACTTTAAATACATTAAAATGCATTTCAGCAATCCCTATCCAATATTACATTCAGTCACTCATTTTATTTTTATAGCATTCTCCATGCAAGTGCCACAGAGAGTTCGACTGCAAAGCACACTTAATTAAAAACACAGCTAAGTAAATAGGATTGGGTTTTATAAACCACAAGACACCTATCATTTTAATCACACGTGGAAATGTAGTCCACACACAAGAGGCATAGGCGGCTATCTAGAGAAACTGCAAAAACAATCCTGCTTTTATTTTTACTGAATTTCAACAGAGACACTAAAAAAAAAATACATATTTCATATACAATATAGAGTGCTGAGCATCTGGTGCTTAATGTTCAAATAACTAAATACTGAAAAATAATTTCATGTGTGTTATAAAACAGGCTGTAAAAGCAGAGGGCTAAAGCCAAATGTCTATTCCTCTTTCAGAAAAAAAGAAAAAAAATGCCTTTCAAAAAAATACGTGCTTTTCAGCTTGGAATCTTCATCAGCACAGTAATACTGCCTTCAACTTTTTTTCTAGTCATATGGATTATGTTTGTGTTTTTATCATTCTGCTACATCTCTGGATATTACATTTATGTATTCAGTGTGATGTACAAGAAATGAGCCAGATAATTACGAGTAAGCTGAACCAGCTGCAAATACAGATAATGTACATTCATTATGCTATAAGAAGAAGACTCTGTGTGTATGTAAAGGTTTGTATGCTGTGGTTGTGCCTGGGTTTTTTTAGGTATCGCGCCTGCACTGTGGGATGCTTGCCAAGGTTTTCATGCCTGTAGATTGCCACTGCCACGTCTGTGACTTCGGAGAGCTCCATGCTAGTGGGCTTCATGGCAGGGCTTTGTGTCTTCTGCTGTAAATCTACTTGGAGTAGTAAGTATCTCACAGCAAGATCATGAGTGCTTAGCCACCATAGCCCCGATCCTAAGAAGAGCCAGCATGTGAGGAATAAATAATAAACAAAACTTACGTGATTGTGATACTTACTGAATGAATGTTTCATGATAAGAATTGAATTTCTGACTATAAATGACAAATCTTGTAAACAAGACATAGCCCCCTTGTCTATGAAAGGAAAAATATTAAAATTTCTCATTAAATTGCTATTTGAAAGGTGAATGGAAGGCTCAGTGCGTTTGCACTTGACAGCTATTGTTGTCATGAAATCATTTTGACATTTAAATGTCAAAAATATTTATATGGTTATGCTATTCTTACAAGATTTTCATTGTCTTTGATCATTCTGGTATTTCTGGTTTTGTCTTTCAGTGTTTTAATTTCACTGTGGATTTATGTCCGAGTGGTGCACTAAGTCCATTATTAACCCTATATACTTTGCAGCGTATTGGGAAAATGATGATCCTTGCAACTGCTTTCCTTGCATCCACTTTATAGTTGCTTCCTTCTTCCTCCCGTCTTCCTTTCCAACATACGTCTTGCCTTCTCCTCTATTCTTCTTCCATGAGCTTTGTCTTCTAACTAAAAGTGAAAATTATGGACCATCTCAGATGGTTGGTGTCATCACACCCTTCTGCTCTCATGTTGTATCATTTCCTCCAGCCTTTTTCTGCCTTGTCTATTTAGAGTGGAGTTTTTAGGCAAGGACTGCAGGTTACCCTGCCCTGCTCTGTTTACTCCTTAGACTTTATTCCAGTAACCATGATTATGAATGCTAATTAGTTTTCACAGATAAATGTAACATAACATTGTCTTGAGAGAGACCTTGGGCTTAGGCTTTCTTGTGTGTGGGGAAAAGATCTGACTTCGATTCATGGGCTATTTTGCAAGTTCCTTAGGTGAAGTTGGGCAAAATGTTCCTCCCACATAACTTGGGCATCTAGAGACCCAACAAAGATACGCTTACCTCCATAACTGCAGAAAATGCTGAAGGTGCATTTACCATGAGTGCCTGAAGAAAGGTGAGAGGGATGTGATCCAAGGTCCCCATCCAAAAAGTTTATTTGGGCTGGATTTTTTTCAGAAAGGACTCAAGAGCAACTAGCTCTATCATAAATTAACTATATTTCTTTGCATGTACATTTGTTACACATTCAAAGAAAGTAAATTTGTTTCAGAGGTAGACCCGAGGTCTCTTAGATGTTCAGGAGGATGCTCATTTTCTGTGTGTTTTTTCTTCCTGGACCTTTAAAAGCAAGACCCTTGATTCAAGTGCCTAAAGGGGAAATATGTCTCCTCCAATGCATTCTCTCATTAGTCCTATGTATGTAGCTTTTACCAGCATTTCATTCCACTTCATTTAAATAAAATATGGCCTTTGTAACCGAGAAGATAATTAGTAGCTGGTGGAAGCTCATTTGTAATTATGTTGAGTTGAAACTAGTAATTATTACATTACTTTATATGTACAATGTTTTTCCTCCCAAATCCCCTCTGATTCCCTCATAGATGCCCATGAATTTTGCAGCAATTTTGCTGTCACTGTTGTGGGAGATGAAGGAGATCCTTGTTACCTTTCTTTCACTATACAAAAAGGAGATAATTCCGCAGCTTGTGAGGAAAACCATCCTTCTCTAGATGATACTGTTTAATCAGAAGGAACTTATTGCCAGCTTTCATTCAAGAATATCTTGCTTTTACACTGCCAGAGCTGTCTTAAATGTTACAGGTTTGGTTTTAATTTTGTAGTCATGGAACGTTTCCTGAGGTTCCCTCTAGAAAATCTTCAATCTTATTAACAATTTCTTGTGATAAACACTGGGATATGCTACTAGTCGTACTTCGTATATGGCTATAGGGGGGGTTGGATATTCTGTGAAAGATGAAAGGAAAAGCACTGCCACTGAGATGCACCTCAGCGTATCTCTGTGCTAATTGGCACAGTCTGCCCTCTTCTAAAAGGCAGCCTTTGCCTCTTCTCTCCCCTCCCTCTTAGTGCGTTCCCCAAGGTCTGTGAGGTCTCATGCAGAGCCCAGGGACATTTCTGGGGGTTACACTTTGACGTGTTAGCACCACGAAGTAGTGTCGTAAGTATCACAGCTACAGGGGGCCTGTTTGTTCTTCTGCTCTGACCTCTTGCAGAACACTGCTTGTTCAGCACCAGAATGAATCATCCTAGGGCATCGCTGTGAAAAAGATCGGCAAACCTGAGTTAAAAATTCCCCATCTCTGTGTGCTAGCTTCTCTTTATTTAGGGAAAAAAGCCTTCAAATTTATCAGTCCTTAGTTTTCAAACATGGCGTCTCTCTGGATATTTTGCTGCTAGTTTGCAGAATTTTACTGACAGAAATTTCTTTCCACGTAAACAGGTGTGAATATTGACAATAATGCATGATAACACCTCCCATGCCTTTCATTAAGTGTGTTTTCTAGACCATGACCAGGTTTTGTAGCTCTCTCAAATCCTTCCCCAGCTTTCACCATCTTCTTCCTTAAAATGTTGACAACAGAGCTACAAAAGCTACTGCAGATGGCATGCAGGGAGGCAACACCACGCTCCTCCTCCTCCTGTTTGATACCATTTGCCCTACAAGCTATCACATTGCACTCATTCATTACCATGATGCCTAATGTTTTTTCAGTGCCTTTACGTTGAAGAAGAAAACTGGCATCGTGTAACTGTGGCATCTTTTTTTCCTTGAATGGTTCTGACAGATGGGATTCATTTCAAGATTAAGACAGATCTGTTTAGGCTGATAAATTTAGTGCCCAGTGGTGTCTGCAAAGGAGACTTCATAGTCGGTGGAGATGCAGGGAGCAATTCAGCTGGCCATCAGGAGGGATATGGTTTGTTCACACCACAGAGACATTGATGCCAATTCCCATGTCCTCAGTAATCTCATCTGGCTTCCAGCTGCTCCTCTAGACGGGCAAGAGTCTCCCAGAGGTCCATTTGACATCATGCATACCTTAAGATGTACCAAATGCCACGGGAAACCAGTGTGTAGGCAGCTGAGTCATCCTCTAGATGTCTGTTTTATCATGAGCCGAAATGCTTCCTGGGCTCTACTGCCTGTAACAGGATTTTAGACATCTATAGACACCTACGTGGAGACATTTAAGTTTCTTAGTCTGAAGTTGATTTGGGCCCAAAGGCTCAGTTTAGTTGCCTGAAAACAGGTATTTACCATTTCTTTAATCTCAGGTCAGCTTGCCCTACTTTTCCTCAAATTGCTGTCAGGACTGCATGATGGTAGACTGTGCAGGGAGAGAGACTCTATCGGCTTTGATACCCCTAGGTGAAAGATCTGCAGTTCTCCCAGTTTGAGAACATTTAGCTTTAATAGTTACAAAGTTTAAATGTTTCAGACTTGCCAAGGAGATAGAAAATTTAAGTACATCTTTCAGATTTCTCCCGAGATAAAGACCGCATATATCTGTTGAATGCATCTACCTTCAGATCTTCATTGGCAATTGTGTCAGTGCTGTCTAGCGTCAGGGCCAATGCTAAGATTTCACTTGCACACAGTATGCTGTATAAATAATGTGTCTTGGGTATTTTAACATTCCAGGCACGTGACTCTGAGCTTCAGTAATACCAGTATTATCATTTTCTTTCTTTAGAAATGAACAATGCCAGTTCCTTGCCTTTATACCCGAGTCCACTAGCATTGGTATATATATAATAGAAATCAAATCCTTGTCTCTCTACCAAATGTTGTCTTTGGCCTTCGTGGTCTTATTAAATAGTGCAAAATGACATTCTACTCCTCTCTTTCAAAATAATAGGAGTGAGATTGTTATGATTAATACTAGAAAACATGACAACCTTTACCTTTTTGCTTGGACTATGAAATATTTGTATTTGGGTTTAAATTTAGATTTAGAACTAGAATTAGGTCTAGATTTAGATTTATATTTAAATTTAGATTTAGATGCAGCAGAAGCACTCTGCATTTGAGAACTGGGGGTTTAGATTACAAGTCTGTTTTCTAGGTTTGGATATAATGTTCTGTAATGTTTTACAGACAATTTAGTATACTACTCACTTTCCTTTTTTCTTTTCTTTAGTGTATTCTTTGAGATTTATTTATGAATGTCTAAAATCAAGGTGCTTGAGTGCAGGGGAGATAAAAGCCATTGTCATCAACTGTGCCACACAATCTTTTCCACATTGTATCAAAGGCTCTTTATGCCTTAATAGCATGCTAAAAAGTACCGTAAAGATGTTGTATCTGATGCTTATGACATTTCACATAAAAGATTATGGGCTGTACAGCTCAGCTGGTGGTGCCAGGTGCATGTGCACTTCATTTCAGCAGATATCACTAAGAAATATTTATGATGGGTATTGAAATGATTGCAGGAGAAAAACACTGCTGTAATGGGAACCGCAGTATCATTTAACTTTTTTCAAATTCTTTTCATCCAAGTTGCTGTCTTAATAGTGCCTGTCATAGATGCCTTACATTAGCATACTCATGGTGGGATCCATCTGCCAAAATGTAAGAGTCTAAAAATTAGACATACAATTCTAAGTTAGTCATCCTAGTCTATACTGTCATTTGAGAGATATAGAACCTCCAGAGGAATATTCACATTAAACTCTTATTTTATGATGAGCTGAATTGCCTTTGAAATGTAGCTATCCCTCATTGACTACAAAGTGCATCTAGAGTTGCAAGCTTAGGTTCAGGTATGTAATTTTAAGTTACCTAGATTATTAAATTTAGACAACTGAAGTTCTGGTTATTTGGTTTCCTTAAGATGTTTCCCAAAATAAGCTATTTTTATTTATATAACATAATCATAATTAAACTTCTATTGTTTACTCAAGAAGAAGTGACAAACTGTGATAACACAGATCCAAAATAAGGGAGTTTTACAGTATGGCTGCACACTGGCAAATTACCTGATCCCAAGCACTTTTGTCTTGAGCAATGACAGAAGGAAACAGAAAGGAGCTAGACATCCCCTTTTCAAGGGCATGGAAATGGCTGTGGTCCTCCCTAGGGTGATGGTTTCATCAAGAAGCCCAACCCAAAGCTGCTCACTTGGCTTCATACTTCTGCTGCGGTGCATGGTGAATTTGCAAGAATAAATGCCATTTGCTGTCCCTGGAGCTGTTTTCACGTTTCTATTACATTTTTGATGAGACACACAGACTGTTTTCAAGAACACGAAGCCCAGGAGCATATGCTGCTGTGCCCAGGTGTACGGCATAACAAACAAAGGGAGTCATTTCCTTAGCCAAAGGTGGGAGAAGTGAAATTCTGGCACAATAAGTGATGAAAAACAGATTGTCTTAATCTATCTCCTCTGTGGTTTTACATATTTATTGAAACAACAGATCTTGGTTTAGACCTTTGCATTAGAGTCAGCAATCCTAGTTGATATTATATTAAGTTGTTTTCATGAAAAAAGACAAAAACATGTTCCTTCCTAATAAGCAGAAGTGATTATACTTTAGATGAACCATGAATGCTGTAAATTTTATTTGCCTGTGGTTTTTAGTTACAGATCACAAATAGGCTAGGGATGTTTGGCATTGGGTTTGAGACCAGCAGGTAGGAACAAAGAGTAAATACAGACACCCATGGGGTGTCTTAAGGCAGGGAGAGTTATTCCAAATTCTGTGAGCCAGCCTGGGCCCTGCTGAGTTGCAATGTCTACTACGAAAAGCCTAAATTCTGCCCTTGTTTGCTTTGAAGTATTTTGTAGGAATATTGGTTTATTTTCAGATGTTTTATGTGTGGTGTCATAGTTATGCAGTGAATCATGCTACCTAAAAATACATCCCCTGTATTAATGAAAGGTAGCTTCAATCTTATATAAGGTTATATAAGGCAGTTGTACCAACACATCTTTGTAGTCTTTAGCTCTTCAACTAGTTATAGGTGTTTGAAAAACGATCTTTCTTTTTAGTTTTTGGATTTTTTAAATTTTTTTCTTAACAAAAATATTAGGATGGGGTGCTGTTTTACTGATGCCTGAAGAGGCTTGTGCTCTGCTCTGCCTTTGGCAACACCATATCTTTTTGGTGGCAAAACTTAAATCAAATGCTCACTTGGCTCAGTAAACAGGAATCAGTTCCAAATGCCCGTTAGGTTGTGTGGCATTACATTTATGCGAAGTGTTTATGATGGCATGCAAGGTATTGCAACCTCTATTTTTGTCATCGTCATGCCCCCCTGGAAGACAGAATGGCTTTAATTACCACTTCAGTAGTAAAGATTCTTGATAGCGTACATTTGAAAGATTTGCTCCATGTTACCCAGGAACTGTGAGCGGAACATATAAATTAAGCCACATCTCCCATAGCCCAAGCTAGTACCTTCGAACTGAGCTAGCTTGCTATCCTTAAAGACAGTGATTTTTTGGTCCCCTCTGTAAAAGCCTTAGACACAATTGCAATCAAATACTGTAGTTATGTCTTTAAATAAATCTTATGCTGGTTTACAGCTATAAGAAGAATGAAGTAGAAGTTATGTTAGTGTGAGATGGTATATATTCCTTGAGAGAAAAAAATATTTTCATCAGAGTGAAAATGCACTAAAAATCAGGAGCTATCAGTTCTGGTACCCTACATTAGGGACATACCTCATAGCCAGTGACAAAAAAGTAGCTGTTTAAATGGATATCCCTCACTTCAGTGGTTTGCCAGTTGTTTGTTGGGAGAACTGTTATTTATTTGCCACCTTACCGACATCTTTTTTTTTCTTATTATTATTGAAATATGGGGATGGCCCTATCCATGCCAGCATATCCTTTTTGAAAGGACTACTTGTAAGTCCCAAATGCTTTGATCTCCCTGAAATGACCTCCCCTAGGCTTCAGGCCAGCTCTACAAGGAAGACAGTGATGCTTCCTAGATGCTATAATACTTCTGATTTATTCTTTCTGTTTTTTTCTGAAGGAGGGAGTAATTTGCTTTATGATAGAAATGGCTCATTGGGGTCAAAGTTTGGATGAAAAATCACTAGTTGCAGGAAAGAGTTAAAGGCATTTGTGTAACAGGCCACTATCTGTCCTTGCAAATTGACTTTCATAGATTTCCACTAAGCACTGGAAAATTGGATGCTAAAACACTTTAAAGTAGAATCAGGAATTTTTATAAAGTGGGAAGTAAAAGTGCTTGTAAAGTCATTTTCAGGACCAGCTATTCTAAACAAATTTGGCTCTCGTCTCCTTTTGTTCAGGTTCACAAAGCAGTTGTTCATTTTTTAGAACTCTACCCCATTTGTAAAATATTGACAACAATGTTGTTGGACACCATGTTCTCTCAAGAGCCCAATGTCTTGAGGTGAGGCCAGGCTCATTTGTCTAGAAAGCTCAGATCTGGTGCTAATAGCAATACTACTTCTCTGATGGGTTCTGCTTTTCCATTGCTCCCTGCTATTTTATGTTCCTTTAATCAAAATCTTTTGTAGTTCCCCTTTTTTCCAGTGGATTCTGACAAAGACCCTGTTTCTATTTAGAATGGGACTACTCATGTTTCGCTGTTGGCTGTCCTTTAGTTTCATTTTTCACTGAGATGTGACTTTTACTTCCCAGCACAAACTTCCCGCCCCTTGGAAGGAGGATGTCTGCCATCAGGGTCTTCCCTTTTGGCATTATGATTGCAGTCAGGTTGCCAGTAAGGACACCCACTGCCTCATATATGATGATGCAGAGAACTGCCAAACATGCGTAAACCGGAGGTACATACGTGTCATTCACAACAGGTGAAAGAAAATGTGCCTGGCTGTATGCAGGAATTGTAGGCGAGCAGGATTTGGTGCAGAGGGAAAGCTCTGCAATGCCAAATGAGAAACCTGCTCTAAGTTTTGGAGTCTGACTTAAGCGATAGCTACAAGCCCAGGCTGAAATCTTGTTACGACTTGGCATCTCTTATTCCCTGCCTGAATGTAATCATCACAGAAGCTAAGTTCTTAGCTAGCAGAAACCAATGATGTCATTTGTCCCAAAAGTTTCATTATATCTTGAGGCAGGCAGAGGCTATATGAATACAGGGTTGTCTTCTTCTTCAGAAGAAGTGATTTTAACATCTCACCCAGCGTGTCTCCTTGTAGTAGACCATGTGCTGGATACACATGTGCAGTGATCTGCCGCTTCCCCCAACCATTTGCAGGGATTCATTTGTTCAGTGAATATCTGGGCAAACTTATTACAGGTCCTACAAATTCCTCCTTGCTGCCAGCTGCGAGACACATTAAGGCGATCAGAGCAGCTTGCTAGAAATTTTTACTGCATAATAACGTTTTTTGCATCTTTTTTTTTTTTTTTTTTTAAAGGAAGACTTTGCCTTATTTAGCCAGACAAGAGCTAGTTTTGCTTCCCTTCGAGAAAAAGCCCAAATCATCCTTGTAGCTGCTACTAAAAGTACCATTTTCCTAGACAGCCAGGCAGGATGGATGTTAGATTTTTTCTAATCTGAATAGGACCACTGTGCCTTTTTAAACTGCAATGGCTTTGACTCAGTGGAAACAAGAAGAAAATAAAATACTAAAAGAAAGGAAAAAAGGCATCTTAATGACTTTTTTTTTTTTGGAATTGCCAACTCCTCTGCTTTTGGGTTCAAACAGAGATACTGTTGTTGCTTGCTAGTAGATCTCACTAAACACTTCCCAGATTTATAGTTCCTGATAATGTAAAACAAGCAAACCCAGCAACTTACAGTTACATGTAGCCCAGGAAGGATACTAGCAATTACTTTTCTTTTTGGCAATCAACATGAGATTAAAATGTAAGGAAATGCCAAAGGAATTAAATTATCCTATGTTTTATTTCAAAAAAGAGAGTCTGAAAACATGTTGCTAGTGGTATCGAGAAGACAATAAATATGTGTTGCAGCTACTTATTATGGTTACTTTGATAAATATCTTTGCTTAAGGACATAGGAAATCAAGAACGCAAACTACTCCTACTCATGCACTGAGCTCTGGTTATCTGTGTTTACTTGCCATACACTGGTATTTCTTCCTATACTGGCTCTTGTATTTGGGTCTACATTATATTAGATATATTCAGATATGTATAGATACATTTATAGATACAGACTTCTTGGGTTTCACAGCACCACACAGAGCTAAATCACCCCAAGAATTGTCATGGGATGCGCTGGGGACATCTTTCCTTTTCTTATGATGGCCAGGGCAGTTAGACTGCTGAAGTGATTTAAACTTTTACTGCTTATGTAAAAGAAAAAGCAACAAATGTCTTTTGAGGAACACCACGTGACTGCAACCTAATACTTCATGTTAGGAATTGCTGACATGAATAAGGTACAAAATTTGCAAAACTGTTGGATGGCCCTGAACAAGAGGGCATGAAGGAATATTCAGACAGCTCTGAGTAACCCTTTCCATCTTATACATCCTGCTGAGACTCCAAATGCACTTCACCTTTTCTGGACAAAAAAAAAGAAAAGATGAGATGAGGTCAGATTTTTTTATGGATACAGGCTGGCTAATAGCTGGCTCCAGAACTTGCAGAAGCTGTTTTGTTGATTTGCAAAAGAACCTTGCCATCAGAGGGAGACACACATTTTGTGTCAGGACACCCAATTGCTAAGATCAGTGCATGTACATGAGATATTGCTGTGGCTTCTGCAATCTAGTAGGGTTTTTTTGTTTGAGTTGTACAACTCTGCCACAGGCATTTGAAAGCTTGTTGTGCTTGTGTTTTAATATTTGGCAGGAATGTGAGGGAAGCTCTTAATCTACGTGGATTATTCTGCCCTTGCTGAATGTTTGGGATTGCAGTTGGTAAGGTTTGAATATTTTGTTATTACAGAATTAAGTATTAATTTAAATGAAGTATCAATTTAAGTGTAAATCTCTGCTTGCTAGTTGTGGGTCATATGGTGAAATTTTATTGGCTTGAATAGGTTGTATTTCAATAAATCTTTTTGACATTGCTATCACCTCCTGCCTCCTTACAAACAACTAAGAAGCTACAGATGATTAAACAAAATCCGAACAGTCTCAGATATACATAGAATTGGAGACTTCAGAGCAGACATCAGACCTGCTGGTGGCAAGGAAAGCCACTAATAACCAAACCAAAACTTGGGACCAAAGTACAAAAATTTAAACTACAATGCCAGGGGATCCTATCTGTCAATGATATCTGCTACTTGCCTTCCCCCTCTTGTTTTCCTTTTCCTTTTTGCCTGTGCCCAAATCATTGAGTTGCAACTGCAAAGCTTTGCTATAGATTCTGTCCAGACGGTCACAGCAATGCAATGCAACATAGCCACAGGGGTAAAAAGGGGTTATCCGTGCTTGGCAGTCGATCTGACAGGGGAAAGACAGGAGCAGGAGCAAGAGCTGAACTCCCTCTGATCCCCTCAACCCCTTCTTTATGGGCCAGCCCACCTGTCAGTAGAAAGCTATTAGATTAGGTCAGCCATCTCATGAGGTATCACACAGAAACCCTGAGATTTTAAAAGCCTGAGGACAAACACAAGTGAATAATATGTACAGAGTCAACCTGCAAAATTTGTTATACCAACAAACTTGACTAACTTAAATTCTGGTTCTCTGATAAAGGAGCAAGCATCAGCTCCCAATAGTGTGGAAAGATCAGGGCAATCCTTTGTAAGTTCCTGATGTGATCCTAATTCAATTGGTAACCACAAATTTGCTTAGCTTCCCTGTCCAAAGTTGCAGTTTTGGTTTTGTAAGATTATTTTTTTTTCCACAGCAAGAGTATATAGAATTTTTATGCATTTTACAACAATGTCACAGGGAAAAAAATGTTAAGTTTCTGAATATGTGAGTATCTAATTGTAGCAAGAACTGAAAGGTAAGGTGAAGAAACATTTACTTTCTGACTTACCTTCTTTTGAACATTTTTTCTCTATTTGATAGCCTCTTAATACTATTGTCTCCTAAAACTGCCCCTCCTACTGTATGAGGGGCAGTAAAGAGATCAAAATACCTTTTGTTCCTTTGTAAATCTCTTATATGGCTACCAGCATATGAAGAAGTCAAAATTCTCTGTCACTTTGCATTCTCTAGACTATCTACCAGGAAATTCCTCTACTTCAACCCATAATAATTTCTCTGAAACCTGTGAAAAAGAAAATAAGAAGCATTTGCTGTTACTCTACCAGGTCATGTTTCTGTTTGCAAAACTGAAGAGATCCTCAGATAATTTTCTTGAGCTGCCTAGTGGAACAATTTTCTGAGCAGTGTGCTTGAAGTCACTGTCAATTTTAATGACATAACCACAGTTGCGGGCTGAGACCTCTTCCTGAGATGTCTCACCCTGTTCGTCCTTGTGGCGTAGGTCCTATTGAGATATACAAGATGTGGTTCCCATCACACTTCAGTGAACTACTAATAGCAAGAAAGTGGAACTGGATCATTGCTAATGTGTATCCTTTGCTCTCGGTATCGCTATCTGGGGTATTTGCCATGGCCCTGCCATTGCAACTGATCCACAGCATGTCTGACTGAGCAAGCTGCCTTACAATTCACTTAAACTATTGCTTTCTCTCCAGAGAGATTATTTTCACATTATAAATAATTAAACTGCGTAATTCATTGTCACAGGATATTGTGGAGGCCAAAATGGGTTCACATCCTTCAGCATCTATTAAACAGGACTATCTGAATGCAATCTCTGGTGTAGGAAGTGCACTCTTAAAGCTGAATGGGAGGTATGCCAGAGTCCGTTTGAATCTTTCAAATTTACAGGACAATGTACTTTGTGATTTAAACCTTATTCCATGTGTTCATTAAGAAATACAATTAAAAAACCAAGACAAACAGGGGCTCAATTCCCTATTGCCCAGTGTAGTCTATCATGTTAATTCACTTATTCAAGTCATAAAATTTCATAACTTATAACACGTACCTCTTCATATCGTGCACATATGAGCAAAATAAAAGAATTCATTACCTACCCGATGGTGAGAACGCTCATCCTTCCTCTTCTGTCATGGTGCGGGTGTCCCCTGTATCACACCGGGAAGCACAAAAACCTCACACTGGGAAGCCCCAAAGCATCAGCAGTCCAGTTGCTGTTGGATCCGCTTCAAAAGCTTTTATACCCTCCAGTTTGGAGTTTTGCTCTATATCATTTCCATAAGTTAGTGCATTCTGAGGAAACTGCCAGACAAAAGATAATGGCTGCCAGAGGCAGCAATGTACGGGTGATCATGGCTGCATAATGGACCTTTAGCTCTTCCTGGCCACCTGTCCTGCCTACGTGGTGGTACTCTTGCTTTGGCCTAACGGTGCTGCCCCCAACATACACCAGGCCTTAGCATGAGCTGGCTTAGCCAAAATCCAAGCAGGAGTTGAGTGAACAGTCACAGAGGTATCAGGGGTATCTTTACCCTACGCGTGCCCATTTTCCCAAGCATCGGTTACAAGCCACTTTTCAAGACAGGCTGTTGAGTTGGATGGATCTCTGGTATTACTCGGTTTGGCTGATTTTAAGTTATTACAGAATCAAGCTTAACTGCATTTGACAGTCCTTATCCACCTAAATAGTCTTACTGGTATCAGGCAGAGTTTACATTTCCTAACAGTTACATTTTATGAGTTGCAAGGCCTACCTACAGTGAAATGGCTTAAGGCTTGGATGAGCTTCAGCAGAATTTCTTGGCATAAATCAATATATTTCAAACACAGCATTTCAGTACTTTTTTGTTTCTGACTTCCTAGTTTCCTCTGTTCTTTGACAACATCATGAAAGAAAATATTTTGGAGGTGATGTCCAGCCCCCATCAGAGGAATGAGGCTCTGTCATGATGCAAAGCAGCAGTCGGTCAGTCAGGTTTGAGCTGAAATCCTGCCTGTTTGCTCGGTTGCTGAAGGCAAAGGGAAAATTATTGATTTCTGTGAATTCATAATTTCATTATTAATTTCCAGTCCCGGCTATCCCACTACTTCACCATCTTTGATCTCGGCAATAAAGATAAGTGTTTCAATGATTAGGAATTGCTTAACTTCATCGTGTTCCAGCTTCCCATTTTGCTAAGGAGGAGAGATACAAGGACTGCCTTAGTAACACGTTTTTGGATCCTCAGATGAAAGTTGATGTAGGAAGTACAATATAATCCCATAGAGGGGTGCTTGGTCAGGTATTGTATATGCTTACCTGAGGCCTTGTGAGAAATTTGTCTATATTAGGTGGCCTGGGAGAACTTCCCAGTTCCCAAGTGTGGGTTTCTGCCCTGATCACAGCTCCTCACCCGTTTTCTCCCCCTCTTCTTCTCCTCCCTGTGCTCCATTTTCCACAGAAAGGAAACCTGGTCATGTGGGCCATGTGGGAGCTTCCGCTTCAGATGAAAATATTATTTTATGCTTACCCTAGCCACTAGTCCTAGACTGCCTACAATCATGATCTATCAGACCCTGGTACCCTGTTGTGAGCAGAAAGGGTCATGGTATATAATTTGGCCACACACAGTAGAAGACTATCACCATGAACTGATAAATCAGAGGATGAAATATAATGTGTTAATCACCTAAATTTAATAGCAATGCATGACAGCACATCTCATAGTATTCAGGTCTAAACTCAAACCCATTTTACTATGAATCAAGTCCTAAAGCACACAACTGTGAAAGTATAGATTAAAATATAAAGATGACCTTAAAATAGGCATTTATCTAATTCTGCAGACAAGAATAGAAGGGAAAATGCTAGTCAGTGTTTATTAATCTAAAGAACAAAGTTGCTGTTTATTATTTCACCTTGGCAAAATGTGCCTTAGAGGAAGCTGGAACAAACCTGGCTGTGTAAAGAAGAAAGAGGAAAAGTCAAGGAAAGAAATAATTTTGGAGGTCTGGTTTTCTACTTTGCTTTATGTGTGTATTTTTCTAAATCTTAAGATGTTACTACGTTTAACAGAACATTTAAAATTCCTGCTGCCTATTCGTTGAGTTTAGGACATATAATCTTCTCATCGATGAGCATGAAATGCTCTACAGGAGTCTCCTCCTATCTGATGTATAGGACAAAAGGACAAAGGTAACACTGGAATACAAGGAACTCTTCTATTAGGCAATGAACCAACAAATCTGAATAAAGTGAAGGGGTTTTTTCCTTTATTATTTTCATGGTGGGAACATAACTAAGTTAGCACTACTGCCTTTCCTTTTGTGATTCCTGCTCATGTTCTTCACAGCTAGCCTCTAATCCTCCTTTGATCTTCCTGCTATTTATTGCAAGTCATCCGCAGAGCTCTGTGATTTAGAGCCAAAGTTTCTGGGGATTATTTTCACTGAAGGGCCCTCTCCAAGACTATGGGTAGAAGACCTTTTTTGGAGAGGAGACAAAATGTAATCTTGATGCAGACAAATTTCTGAAAACTGAGAAAGAGAGCAGAAATATGTTTCCCCACATTTTAATAAAGTGAAGAAGATCTTCATTTTTTCCAGCCTATAATTTTTTTCTTAAACAAAAAGGTGGCAGATGAAGGACCTGAAGTGTCTGTATTGATGACATATACTATATGTATTTTCCGAGGAAGTAGGGAGTCAAAAGAGACCTTTTGGGCAACTTCCACCAAAAAGTCATCTTATTAATGAAAACATGCAGATAAACAAGCTTTTAAACTAACTTTGTTGCCCTTGACCATTCTGTGATGGGCACATCTGTCACGTTTTTATTTTTGCATCATTGCCTTCTAGGAAACCTTTGCTGCATTTGCAGACACCTGCTCCCAAAATCTTTAATCAGAGCAGGTGACATGTGACAGATTGACAGGTCCTGTTGCAGTGGAAGCTCATGCAGTTTCAATTCTGTATCTGTGCAGTACTGGCTGTGTGACTGTGCTTTCAGGCTGACAGCATTGGTCTTACCCGACAATCTCTCTGTTAGCTTCACTGCCAAATAACATTCCAAGTAATAACTTGAAGATAATATATTCTCAGAGCAAAATGGTCACCTCTGAAGGGGCCTAAGGAACCAGCGATTTGGCCAAGAATAGCACTTAGACGCTGGGCATTTTCATTGTAAGAGTAGGGGCTGAGAGTGGAGAATCTGACAATTGTACTTATTTAGAAGTGTGCTGCAATTTTATTGTTATAGTTCAGGTAGATACACTGCTGAGGTATCTGAAAAGGCACAATTTGCATGTTGAAAAGATCCAATTTGCATGTTTATGAGAAGGTTTTTTATTGTAATGACATGGATAATGGCTTAACTCTTTATATTATCAAAAAATAAAAAGGGAATGTGTCACGAGAGTATCTTGAGAAAGAAGAAAATAGCATAATGAATCACTCACCACCACATACACAATCCACTGATCAGTTTCTAATGCTCTAGTTCACCTGAATATAAAAAAAAAAAAAACCAAACACAAAATTGAGAGGAAAAATATGCCTGCCCCAACTAAAATAGAGGGGTTAGAAGGCTACTAGCATGTACAGCAACATTTATTTGAGCATGTAATTAACATAAGATATTGGTAGAATATGTAATCTAGTGCCTTGCTAAGTTCCACACTTTCCATCTTAGTAGCTTCTCTGGGCTAACTAATTAACACAAAGGTCATTGTTCTCATTTTTCCAGTATCAACAGAACATTAAAGCAGCACATCTCTGATTATGTTGGTAGATGAGGGATGCTGCAGTTGAGATGAAATTTCAGTTTCACAAAGGCTAAGACACAAGCCCATAAATTTAGCAAGGGGATAATCTACTGTGCGCTAGGCTTCTTTTCTGAAAGGAGAAAAAAGGAACTATCATGAAAGCGCACAACCAAGGAGAAATGAAAATGAGGATGGCCTTTATACTTTGATCAAAGGTGCATCTGCAAAGTTCTGTGTGAGATATAAGTTAACAGCGTGAGTAAAATGCCAAATGTAGAAACAATAAAATGTCTGTAGATGCAAATTGGCAGTACAGGTAAGTTGGTGTCTTGTAGTGGGGTCTATATGACCACAGTGCTGTAGCCACCTAGCTTAACTAGGAATGTGTCATGTTGGATAATGCTAGTAGGAGAACTACATTCCTTTATCTTTTGCTCCCTTTAAATCTATAACTGAGTTAGGGCAAGCACTTAACAATGCAGAGGATTGCGTGAGAACACCTGAGAGTCTTTTTCTCAGGTTTCTGGCTGTCTTCATTTGTACCAGAAATATGCGAGGCAAACTCAGTATTTTTCATAAACAATGGCTAGCTTTTCTTTAAATTTTGGCAAGAATAAAGCAGTGCTGATGTTAAAGAAAAGAAAGAATGTGTTTTGATTTCACTTGAATTTGGGCTTGAATACTGCTGGAAGGCCAAAAGGATTCTTATTTTAACTAAGTAATTTCTCTGTGTCCTCCAAGTAATTGACTTCTAAGGCTGCAAGGTATCAGTCTACTCACCTCATTTGATTACTCATTAACACCATGTAATGCAGACTTTCACTTCCAGGAATTACTGCATCAAATGTAAGTTTTGATTGAGCTGAGCCATACCTCCCAAACTGACATTACACATAAATATGCAAGTTAAAGAGTTCAGTGAGGAAATCTGATACTCTGTGTTAGATTCTTTTACATAAAAATGGCTAAAGGCAACTTCAGATGGTTTTGAATTAGAAAACACAGGTGAATGAAGTTTTGCAACCCTATTCCTCTGAGTTATCTATTGTTGGGAGGAGGGATGAGTGCTAGAAACAAGTTGCATTGGGTCTGGCTGAGATGGAGTTAATTTTTCCCACATCAGCCCTCATAGTGCTGAGCTTTGTATCGGTAGCTAGAAACATGTTGGTAACTCACTAGTGTTTGGCTACTGCTGAGCAGTATCAGTGCACAGCATCAAGGCTGTCTCTCCAATATTCCCCCCTCACCAGTAGGTTGGGGCTGGGCAAGATCTTGGGAGGGGACATAGCCAGGACAGCTGACCCAAACTGACCAAAGGGATATTCCATACCATACAACGTCAGCTCAGCAATAAAAGCTAAGAGGAAGGAGGAGGAGCTGGGGCGGGGGGCATTCATTATTACGACGTTTGTCTTCCGAAGCAACTGCTATGCATGCTGAAGCCCTACTTCCTGGGAAGTGGCTGGACATCATCTGCTGCTGGGAAGTAGAGAATAAATCTTTT
This sequence comes from Haliaeetus leucocephalus, assembly GCF_000737465.1. Classification (NCBI taxonomy): domain Eukaryota; kingdom Metazoa; phylum Chordata; class Aves; order Accipitriformes; family Accipitridae; genus Haliaeetus; species Haliaeetus leucocephalus. The sequence goes on from NW_010972898.1 coordinate 8,438,397, forward strand.
GTTTTCCTCTCCTTCTGTGCACGGCCTTTGCTTTTGTTTTATTAAACTGCCTTTATCTTGACCCACAAGGTTTTTTCCATCTTATCTTCTCTCCCCCCGGCCCTGTCCTGCTGAGGAGGGGAGTGATAGAGCGGCTTGGTGGGCACCTGGCATCCAGCCAAGGTCAACCCACCACACAAGTCAAGAGAGCTCTACAGATCATTTTGTGACAGGGGTGCTGGATGAGCTGATAGAGAGGTGCTCTGCTGGGTCTGCTTGAGGGGATGCAACAGCCAGTGGTAGCCTTTGCTGCAGTGATTAAGAGATGATAGAGCTGAAGAACCTGAGGAAAGGAAGCAAAGCAGCTCTCGGATTAATGACCATGAACTTTGAGAATGCACTTCAAGAAAGCTTGTTCAGGGAACTGATAGTCATGGGAGGCTGCCATGAGACTTAAAGGGGCCAAAGATTGCTGGTTGACCTTCAGGAACAACCTCCTCAAACTGAAAGAGCAGTCCATCCTGATGTGCAGACAGTTGAGCAGAAAACCAGCTTGACTGAAAAGGTACCTCCTGACTAAACTGACCAGGCAGGCAAGGAAGACATGAGGAAAGTTAAATCTCTGCTGCAGCTGAAACTAGTGAGGAATGTGAAGCACAAATAGAAAGATCCTATTGGTACTTTGGCAGCAAAAGAAAACCATGGAAATTGAGGTCTGCTAATGAATGGGGTGTGCAGCTTGATGATGAATGACATGGAAAAGGTGGAGGTACTCAATATCTTCTTTGCCTTGTCCTGTTCTGGCAAGTAAGTCTTAGTCTTTATTGTCAATCTGATCTCTGTGCCTAGTAGCACAGTAAGGCAGAGAGAAGTGCTACGTGCAGCGGAGGAGGAATGAGCTAAAGTAAACTGAAAATAGACAAGCCAGTGGAACTGAACAGGATGAATCTCAGGTGTTGTCAGTATTACTGTGAAGCCAATCAGTAATGTTTTTTCAAATGGTTTGGCAATCAGGGGAACTTTCTGAAGACTGTCTACCTTCAGGAAGACAACAAGAAGGAGGATCTAGGTAGCTACAGGAGGGTCAGCCTCACCTCAGTTCCTGTGACAGCTATGGGGACTGTCTTCATGGAAGCTATTTCCCAGTAAATGAAGAACAAGAAGGTGTTTGGGAGCAACCAACATGGATTTTCCTAGTACAAATAATGTCTGATCAGCATGGCTGCTTTCTGTGATGAAATGACTGGCTATGTGGCCAGGGGGAGAATAGAGCACATCATTTACTTTGCTTTCTAAGACCTTTGAAATGGTGTCCCATAGCATCCTTGTAGCCAACTTAGACTGTGGGGTGAATGGGCTGGACTTCAAGCTGTTGAAAAACTAACTAGACCATTGGGCTCAAAGAGTTACTGGTCAATGGTTCAAAGTGTAACTGGTAGCCAGTGAAATACGGTATTTGCTGGGGTTGATATGGGGCCTAATACTCTTTAATGTCTTCATTACTAACCTGGACTGTGGGAGGGAATGTACCCTCAACAAATTAATGGATGACACAAAACTGGGGTGAATGGCTGGTGAGAACATCTGCAACTTGTAGGAACCTTGACAAGCTGGAGGAATGCTCTGACAAGAAACTTGAGAAGTTCATTAAAGACGGATGCAACGTCCTGGATCTGGAGAACAACCTCACTGAGCAGTGCAGGCTGGGAACTGGCTGGTTAAGTCACAGCTTTGCTGAGAAGGACCTGAGATCCTTGGGGACAGCAAAATGAACATGAGCCAGCACCATGCCTTTATGGCAATGAAGGCTAGCCATGCTGGACCATGCTAGCGAGAGCATAAACAGTAGGTCTAAGAAAGTGATTATGCTCTTCTGCTTGGCACTTGTCAGACCCCCTCTGGAGCTGTGTCCAATTTTGGACTAGATGGTCTTCAGGGGTTTCTTCTGACATAATTTCTTCTGTGACTGTACAAAAAAGGAAGTTGCAAAGTAATGGCTGTATGTATTATTTGGCACAACACCGTGAGGTATGGGTTTTTTTGAGAAAAATATCTCTGTACTTCATAAAGGGATTGATTTCTGCTTCATTATATTTAATAAGATCTTTAGCTGAGGACATGAGATGATTTTTTGGGGGTGGATAAGCAATCTGATAGCCTTAATGCAGTAACTTTTATATGAAGCTTTATGAAATTTTCTGAGATAATGAAGAGAAAGAAGAATCTGAAGAATTTATTGTTCTGTTTTGGAGTGTTCCAAGAAGAGCTACATGGCTTGAACCAAAGGATCATATTATTAACTATTTTGGAGTGAAAATGAGCCTAGTCTTAATGCCCAGAAATGTGCAAACTTTAGGAATTGGTGTCAGTGTGATTATGTTGTCAGATAGTGTAGCAAAGTAAAGCCTCTATGTTCAGCTACACGCTGGCTTGTTTTGTCTTATTTTTGGTTGATTCAGCATGTTCACTTTCTATCTGCATCTTTGCATCAGGAAAATCTTGATTTCTTTGGTTTTGCTACTAGTATGGAATAAATCATGGCTTTGCTACTAGTATGGAATAAATTATAGAAATCAGTGAAAGTGTCATTTTTATCTAGTTTCTGCTGAAACATGCAGTTGGTTTTGAAGGGATCTGATTATAACAATGTTGTGGGTTCATTATGATACTTGCATAGCAAGTATTACAGGGATAGGGAAGCATAGATTCTTTAACAACCATATAGAGAGTTTGAAGAAAATGTGCTCCACCACTTTAAAACCAAATTAGCTTTTTAAAAATCAAACAGTCACTAAAAAAAAAAAGAGGGAAAAAAAAAAGCACACAAGAAAAAGCACCCGTATCCAGTACTTCTCCAGCACTGCTCATGTCACAGAGTTTTTTCATTGCCATGATTTATTTTAGACCTGACTTGCACAAGTCATCCAAGATACATTGCTGTCTCATTCCGCAGGTGGTAAGTAGGATATTAATGCATCTCTTACTACTTGGAAACTATTCTTCCTGTTGAACTTCTATTGCTAAGACTCTGCAAGACTTTCTGAGTGGGTATCTAACGTAACTTTTTAAGACAAATGTTTAGACTGTATTGTCAGCCAGCTGTTTGAACAAAATGATTTTTTAAAATTGACTTTGAACATAGGGTATAAGATCAACGAGGCTTGACATACGCTGAGGTTCTTAGACATAGATCTGGTAACTCTGTTTTATACAAAGCACATTTAACTCTGTTAAATACAAATAGAGATGGAATGTGCTTAAAATCTGTTTTTGTAACTCCCTGCCTAACTGATTATGCCCCAAACATAGTGTATGTATGTCTGTCTTTTGAGTCATTCAAAATTCCAAATATCTGGATAAAGGGAGCAATGACTGACCCTCAGCAATCTAATTGCGCATCTCTGGGGGAATTCTTATGTATCAGAAAAAGAAATCAGCTTCTTCCAAATCATTCTGAAGTGCAACAGAAACATCATGGCAATGGTTCCTATGTGAAATGTATAGACAGACACAAGCAAGAAGCTCCATTTTCTAATGTTTCACAGAAGGGAAGAAAGTAAACAGAAATTATCTTTGATGACATAATCAATGGGTGAAGGAAAATATAATAATTGTGGCTCTTTCCCTCTTTCTACTCGATATTTATGCACCCCTTAATTACATTCTCATTTTTTAATTTCAGTTGCTTTTTATGAGAAATTCCTCAAAGTGCTACTTTCATTGGCAAATTTCAAATGCTAAAAAAAGCAAGTGGAGAAAATAGAGAATCATTGTCAAGCACTGTCCAAAAGGCTTGCTCATTGTTTGCTTGGAAGGACATCTTATTTCAAAATTTCATTTGATCTGATTTTTTTAAAATTTCAAAAGTAGTAAAAATAAAAGACTTGCTACTAACAGTCTGGTAACTCTCTAGAACTCTCTCTGCCTAATTCTTTCTTTTCTATTTAAGTTAGTATTCTGTTTAAACCCTTCATTTTCATGTAGCCTACACATGTTAAAATTGCATAATCCACTCAAAGATCCAAGTATATACTTGGTACCCTGTAGGTGTTTCTGTATGCATATGTATAGAGAGTATGCAGACATGTAGGAAGCTCAAAAATTCCATGCAAAAAAACCTAGATGGAGTTTAGCAGAACATATTCCACCTTTGAAACTGCAAAGGAAATAAGCCATGACATTAACCATAGGAATGGTTCACAGCTGCATCAGGGGAGGTTCAGACTTGACATTGGGAAGTATTTCTTTACCGAGAGCGTGGTCAAACATTGGAACAGGCTTCCTGGAGTGGTTGATGCCCCAAGCCTGTCAGTGTTTAAGAGTCATTTGGACAATGCCCTTAATAACATGCTTTAACTTTTGGTCAGCCCTGAAGTGGCCAAGCAGTTGGACTAGGTGATTGTTGTAGGTCCCTTCCAACTGAAATGATTCTATTCTATTCTATTCTATTCTATTCTATTCTATTCTATTCTTCAGGGCTGCATCAACAGACCACTGAGTTATTCCTATTCCCAGCCTCCATTATGCCACCATGTAACTTCCCACATGAATGTACCATCTTAATTCAGAGACAACTTAATGTTGTTCAATGTTCAGCTAACACTTTCTGCAATTCTCAGTCCAGGCTGAAAAGGGAAATGAGTAGCTGCTCAGCTTGCATATGTTCACTTATCATGTGAGAAGCAATACATGCCTAGGGAGAGCTGCAGAGCCACTGGTCCCCCTTCATAAATCAAGACCTTTTCCAAGGAATGCAGATCAGTGCAGCATATCATAAGCTGGACAGATCTTGAGGTGAAGCTGTGCATTTGGATGGGATTTTTGTATACGCTATTGTACTGTGTGTACTTACACAGAAGAAATGTGAAGTAGTTCACTGTGGACTGAGTAGTTGTTAGCATGATGTTTAGATCCTAAAAGGGGCTTAGCTGTTGACTTCCATAATTTTAATCCATTCCTCTGAATTGCACAAAATCAACCTTAGTTTGGCATTTACAATCCAGTTTATTGGTTGGGGAGGTCATCTAGTATTTACACTTGAAGCTGAGAGTAGGGCTGAGCAAAAATATCAGGCTTGATTGTTACCAATTTGAAAACTGTTAACAGTCTTTGTCTGAGGATGGAAGACAGAATTAGTCAATGAAAAAGTATATCAACAAAATTATCCTTAACTTGCATTTATAATTTGCCCAAAGTGCCCATTTCAATTTTTAAAGATTAAGTCCTACTGTTTTAATATAATGTAGTTCCCTCATTATTACTTCTCAGCACCTCACATACATTACATCCATATAACTGGGAAGTTGCCATAACACAACATAGCTTTTCCATCTGGGTGTATCCCTCATTGGCACTTCAGACATGTGCTGTTAATTCTGCTGAGACCCATCTTATAGTTGTTCCACAATAAGCAGGTGTCTTGCCACTTGGTTTTGAAGTCACATTTCATGAACACTACAACCAGACTGCCAAATAAAATAGAAAATATACTAAGTAATCTTCAGTAGGACTAAAAGACAAACTTAAAAAATAAAGAGGTATAGAAGGAATAGAGCTTGTCTATTCTTAATTTCCACTACTGTTCCTTCCCACACTTTGCTCTGTGATCCACTTACCTGTCTCCATGTTCTTTGGTTTTTAAAAGAAAAATATGAGAGGAGCAGGTTCTGCAATGGATCTAGTACAGGGAGTTCCAAATCGGACTGGTTGGAAGGCAGAGTTGACATTTTTTAAGAAAATTATGCAATGTGATTGCTTACAATAGCAGGGAGTTCAGAAAGTCCCTTCTTGCCACATAGTCAATATTCCTAAGCCTCTCCTTAAAATATAGCAGCATTCGCTACAAAAATGCCAGGCAAGAATCTGGTGTTCCTGTGCTAGGTGTCTCACATTGGGATGTTCCCTGATAGGCAAGGGAATCCTCCAGATGCCCCTGACCGTCTAGCTTAGGGGCTAAAATTTAGGGTTACAGGATCTCCCTTTGGAGTCCTTTCAGGTTATCTCCATGTCTTCGTTAACTTTATAGGAAACTTAGGCTCTTATTACGGAAGACTGTTTTACTAGAAACGGTATATGGGCATGCTATATTTGTAAGTCAGGCTGAATGGATTTCAGTCTAGATGTATCTGTATTTATGAGATGGTTTGGTATTGCTGTATTCGTTCCTGAATTTCATACTTTTCTCGTTCACCTTTTCAGCCTTATCACATTCAAATCTTATTTTCTCAGGAGATGAAATGCATTCTGAAATTCCCTGGATAGGATCTCTTTGTTCCCTTAGTGGCTCAGATGCTTTAACGTTTCAATGAAAGACCAACCTTACAGCTGCTGGTAGCAAACTCAAAGGTTTCAAGCAGATCAAGGCCTGAGTAGTCTTGTGATGAGTGCTATGGGATTCAGCTGTTACATAAAAGATTTAGTTAATCTCTAGCTGCAGAAACAAATACTGCTGCACCAGTGTTTCAGGGGCTGGATTCCTCCCCAGATTTGTGACTAAGCTTCCTATATTGGGTGAAGGGATGTGTAACATGGAGCAGGATCTGAGCAGGTGCCCCTTGAACCAACTAATATAAAAAAGTAAGCACAAGGGCATCTCGTTGCCATCTCAAGGGCCATAAGCTTGGCCTCTGCCTATCTGGAGTCCATGACTGGAGATTTTCTCCTTAGGGTAGGTGCCCATATTGAGTCACGCAAACACTTCAGCAGCAGACACGGCTTGCTTTCAAAGAATAACCTTTATATGCAAGGACCTAGTGTCTGGAATTCCATTCTGCAGTAATTTAAAGTGATTTATTGCTGTTGTTACACGCAGAGCGCTGTGATAGGCTGCAGGCTACCCTGAGTTTGCCTATCCTCTTGTGAAAGTTGTGTTACTGAGGAGGACCCAGGATCCCAGAAGCCAGGTTGCTCAAGCTGGACCTTGGCCATTTTGCTTCCAGTACTTAATGCGGACAGGGACAGTCCTGGCTTGTGCTTACTGCGGCAAGTTTGTGTCTATGCTTTATACTAAGGATGTAGAGATGAATTAGGCAAAAAGGTGCTCAGACTACGGCAAACAGAGAAGGAAATAACCAAGGCCAGGACTAGAAGTGTCTAGGGAAATTCAAAGCAAAAAATCACTTTGTCTTTTGAAGAAAGTGAAAACTGAGCATTGGATTTTGGCTCTAAGGTTTGCATTATTTTGATACCTAAATGAGACATATTTATATGTTTTCAGTTTAGTAAATACATTTCTTTGACCTAAAAGAATTAAGTACCTTACTTCTGCTTCACTTTAGCTGCGTGTGCTTAATTCCTTTTAGGTTCTTTGAAAATTTTACTGAAAGTCTCAAAAGTCTTTGTCCGATAACAAACTTCTATCACAACTGTAACCCTCAAATCCAGACTGCGATACAGTTGTGGACCAGGAAAAGTCTAATTTAAATGAAAGCAGTTCAAAGAAGAGCTTCTCCTCTTTTCTTCTCTCTTCCTACCCCATCTTTTCCATGCTTGTTGAGTCCAGTGCAGAAATGATAGCAATTACCAATTTAGCAGTGCATGCAGCATGAATTTTTTTTTCCCCTGACAGTCAGATATTCCTTGGTGGTTTGCTAGCAGCTGAAACAGAGAATGTTTTGGTAGACTTATCTCCTTGGTCATTTGGAAATACTGTGTAACCAGTGGCTGCTTTGTAACTGATAGGAATGTGCTGCTGACACAACAGCAGCTGCTGCTTTCATCAGTCAAAATTGGCAGTGTCATTCAAACTAAGGCCACTTAGCATCAATTCCTGTCTAAATATTGTACTTTTATATGTTAAGCTCACCACTAGGTTCTGAAACGTGGAGAAAATGTGGAGAACTGGAAAATTGTAATGAGGATGAATGTGTAAAATTTCAGAGAACTTTTAATTGCTAGAACTGAAATAGCAGTGAAATATCTTTTTATTGTTAAAGACTTAAAAATTTATCAAGAAATAAAATGTGTCACATCTATCTCCTTAATTCTCTTAGTCTTGATATAATTATTCACTAACAGAACTGAGTTCTGAATTTTTAATATGACACTCAATGTATAATATAAAATTTCTACCCTTGTCAAATCAGCAGAGAAAAGAACAAGGTCTATCCCAGTTACTGAAAATTAAAAATGTATACCAGATGAGAGCCCCAGTCATCTGGGAAAATTCACTCAGAACAGAGAGTCGGCATAGTGCCTTTGTACACATTATGCTACACTTAAGTCTCGAAAACTTCCAGTGACATCAATAAGACCCGGTCAGGTGCAAAATTTGGAATTAAAATTACCTCTTTTATCTCTTCCTGAAAGACCCCAAATTCTTAAAGTCTGTTGTGGTTTCTAACACAAGCTACCAAGTTTAAGATCCAGACTTTAAAAGAATAAGCAATAGAAGAGGTTCTTATTCAGTCTCCTTGCTTTGATACTTTCATGAGAGCTGCAGGAAGTTTGCTGCTAATAAAAAGACATTTTGAGTTACCATTAAGAACTCAGTTTCATCTGATGTCTGAATTCAGATGGGACACTGAAACACTAAATGCAAATGCTGTCCACTAGCTAAAAGATTGCAGACTACTCTCACTCTGATTTTGGCTCCAACTTCTACTACCTTAAATTTGCAGTTGGGCTTAGTTTGGTAGTAACAGGCATTCAGGTCGGAGGGCTTACAGCATGTGCAGAGGCTAGCAACTCAGAATTGCTGAATCCAGTTCTAAATGCATGCAGATACCTCTCTGCTGTATAAAATGACTTTCAGCAAAAGCCTTTCACTAAATTTATTCACTAAATCTGGGATTAACAACATCTTTAGAAGCTACATTTTCATGAGGCAGTATCGGTTCACATGTACAGCATAGCTTACACCTCTGCCTACACAACCATTTTTTTTTAAAAGGAGTTATGCCCTGAGCTATCAAGCGACGTATTATTTCTACAAAGCTACATGTGTGGTTCTTAGAGAAACACTGGGCTCTGAGGTTGGTTTTAGTTCTGGAGTGAAAAGATACTTCTCAAAAATCAACTTCAGTGTTAAATATCCCTTTCAACAATCTTTTAATTTGGAGACAAAACCAATTGGCCAGAAAATTATCAGTTTCCTATTATAAATGCGCTACTTCAATGTTCTTTGTGCTCTGGGGCTCTGGTTTTAATTTCATGTGACATGTGAGAACACTACATTTTCAAATTTACATAGAAATAACATAGGGTATTTTGTTGCTATGGCGATACAGATCCCTATTTCTTCATTTATGAATAATAATAAAAATCTAATTGATTTAAGTTATATTTTTGTTCCACAATTTCCTGAAGCTAGCCTTTCATGAAGACTTTGTATACACTTAATTTAAACTACTTTATTGTCCTCTCTAACATGATTTTATGTTTTACTTGGGTTTCTCTGTTAAAGCTCTAAGCATTGATTTTAGCTTATGCTATGCCACTGGCAAAAATTAATGCATAAATACAAAATGTGTCTTTTTAGGACAGTCAAGCAGCAGAACATGTTGCCCAGACAGGTTGTGTGGTCTCCACCCTTGGAGTTTATCCCAGCAGATGCTGCTTGGGGCAGGAGGCTGGACTAGAAACCGGTATTATTCTGTGATTCTTTTATTGGGGTCCATCTTATTTGCGGATTCCAAGAGCCCAGTTTATGTCAGTTGCTGCAGCTTGAAAATGTAAAATGAGAGTACGTGAAGAATTTTTCCAAAGTCTCCTGTATCTAGTTTAGGAATGTACCAGGTGCTGCTGAGCAAGTCTGTTCTCAAAGGCTTCATCTCAGTGCCTCATTTTACCTAATGTTGTTATTAGATTTAATTTTATCTTCTGTATCATTTGAGGTCACACCTTGCACTGAATGACATTTTCCTTGCATTATTAGAGAAAATTCTTGGACCTGAAAGACATCACATTTTGGTTGTTATTGGCCTGTCTTTATTTCAAACTCTAATTAGCAATCAGGTGTTGTAGTCTGATAATGCCATATGAAGTTAGCCCTTCCTTATTAAAGGAGTCAAGCTCCAGGGTTTAGACTGTCTGAAAGACTATCTAGGAACACACCCTCAGACAGAAAGACACAGTGATATCGGTCCTTTGGCTTCTCAGAGTACAAGCTGTAAATATTATCTGTGGAGGAGTGGGCACTTCTAAATGGATTATTTAGCAACTGAGGTTTTCTATTTTTACATATATATGATGTTTATATATGTGATATTCATATATATAAAATCATATTTAAAAATACATAAAACAGAAAAACCTCTGTTGTTTTTTATATAGATACGCTGGAGATTAAAGGCCTCACAAGATTTTTTTATAAAGGCAATGTAGTGTGAATTATTATTATATGGTGAAACTCCCATTGCACCTTAAAATAAGTTATAACACATATCATTCACATTCCTAAATGTGCACCTCAGGTCAGTTAACAATAAAAAGAAATTTTCCTAAACTGTGCTCTATTTTCCGGGATGGATATTCCAGATTAAAAAATAATATTCTTAGTGATCTTTCTTGCCGTCCTTCTGCGATACATACATACATAAATATATATATATCATATGCAAAAATGATAAAAAGAAAAATAGTATACTTTTGTAGACATGTATGTATAAGTGTGTAAATATATATATGTATGTGTATGCACACGACCATACAGAGAGAAAACTTAAGGGGCTTTTTTGTACTATTTTCTGTATTTCCAGGATTCCAGGCAATTATTTGAGACTTTCAAATTAGAATGATCTGTTAAAGGGGAGTTTGCCTTTATTATTCTGATCTGTCATTTCTTTTATGTAACAAGCCAGCTGTTAGTTGAACAGCGTCATTCATTTCCTCAATGGAATGATGACACTACAATCAGCCTTCATTATCTTCCCATGCTCTTATATGAGAACTAAGTGCAGAGGAAATACTTTGTAATTACTCTAGGCAGATTTCCCACATGTTAGAGATGCCATAGATGGGATTAATGAATATCACTTGAAAAGGTTGAAGTAGACAAAAACAAAATTAGGCTTCAGTAATCACAACATGCAGATGGGTTGAAATGCTAGTGGGAAAAAATCCCATCAGCAATTAAACTTGCTTCTTGGAACAGCAGATGTGCATAGTCTCTTATTGAATACTGAGTACACTTGAAAGGAATTTGTAGAGGAAGAATGCTGAAATATATATACAGCTCTGCTTAGGCAGGGTTGGGACGAGTGGCAGGGTTGTGTTTATTTTACTTAGCAGGCGTCAGGACCCCTCCCTCTCTGCTCAAAAGAATCCCAAACTTCTGCTGGCCGATGAGTGCTCCTCTTACCACTTCTGCTGCTTTCTGCCATGAAAAGCTCTTCTGCCATCAGAGACCTGTTAAAGGCCTGATCTAGGACAGCAACCATACGGTACAGGTTGACACTTTAATCTCTGAAGGGCACCGTTAGTTCTCCAAAGGAGACATATCTCAAGCCCTGGTTTGCAGCTGGCAATAGCACAAGAGCATCTCTGCTAGCTTCCTCTCCTGATAATCTTCAAACATCTCACTGACAAGAAAAACTGTACAACTAAAAACCACCAACAAAACCAATTTAGCCACCTAGAGGACTTGCTATGAGTCACTGAGCAGGGAGGTGCAATCTAGTGAGGCAAATGCATCAGTGAACAACACAAGCACTAAATCAGTTGTTTCAGTTTGTAGTGCTGGGCTTTTCAAACAAGCCCTAGGCCAAATCTGACTTGCAAGGTCCAAACAAAAGGTCCACAGTCACCATGGCAGGATACCTCTCGGTATGACACCTGGGGAAAGTGGGAAGGGTAAATGAGCAAGGAGGCAGGTTCACAGGGTTTCTTCTTGTGCTGATTTTTCATTGATGGCTTTTGTTCTTATAAATTCTGTTGGTCAGCATGTAGAGCAACATCAGAGCGTTTTGGAGTAAGTATTCTAACTCTTTCATTACTGAAAAGTGGACTCCAGTCCCTTTTGGTTGTAGCAGGCGGAATGGATTTGGCCATTAGAGAGAAATTGTCATCTTCCACCTTGCACAAAAGAAGTGCCATGATCTGAACCAGTGGTTAAAAATACAACTTTTACTGTCCAAAGCAGCTTCTTTCTTCTCTAAGGGCAAACTTGAGTTGCCTTCTCCCTCTCCTGTGCTGGGAAGAGATTGGATTCCTCTCCCTCTCCACTTTCCTGCCAGGCTGTACGACAGATGAGGAACCCTTCAACCTTTTCTCACCCGTTTCTGCTGTTCCCCAGCCACAGCGAGACTTCAGGCTGGATCCAGAATCTGGCACTGTGGACATGATAGGCAGAGACGTATACAGGCATAGATGTATATGCATATAGAGAGGTGCAGCATTAAAGAAACAGACAGACTAAATCTTACCTGTGATTTGATCCCAGTCTCTACAATAACTTCAGCTCACACCTTATACCTAACACAGTTACCAATGAAGAGAAATCTTTTGGGATAGCTTAGGTACAGGCCAGAAGCATTGATCTGTATCCATACAAAGCCAACTGTGTTCTTGATCACGGTTATAATATATAAAATACTATGCTTGCCACTAAAAGGTCTGTATCTATCTATCACTATTATTTCCTCTATGAAGAATGTGGAAAAGCATGTTCTATCCCAACTACTGTTATGCTTGAAATCTTGCTAGGGACAATAGGGAACACTACATATATATATATATGGAGCAAAGAATTTATTGTTAGACTAATCAAAATCATAACAATCTAACCAAAATACAGCAAACAGTTACTCTTAGTCAATTGCAATACTATTAACACTCATAGTCCAAGGTAATATAGAAAAACCTCATCAATAATACTCTTAAAATCATTTTAAAAATAGTTAGTAACATCTACCTCTTTTTCCTGGAGCTATGCACACTCTTCCAGTGTCCCTATGGACCCTAGAGCCAATAGCTCCAGTCTTCTTCACGCAGAGGGGTGTGCATGAAGAGGGAAAGGTCCATGATGAGTCCTGGGCATCCTGCAGTCTTCAGGAGGAGAATGACATGCTGGTAGGGGTCCCTTCATCCTTGATCTTGCGGTCCACCTGGGGCTATTTGTACACGTTTTCTTAACAAGACCTGCTTTTACTCACTGAGCATCTCCCAAAAGCCCCTCCAGCTCCTGTGAACATAAAGGGCTGTTGTACTGCACGCAGTGACAACCTAGGTCTGTTGGACCTTTACCACACAGTATCCCCAGAAGCTATAACAGGTCAGGCAGTAGTCCCTTGACTATTGCTAAAATTAGCTCAGGCCCAGAGAAGTCCTGAGTCCCTCCACTGTCAGGTCCATGCCAAGCCTGTGGTCTTGTGTGACTAATGGCAAAAATTGTATTTACTGACGCACACTACCACTATGTGATTATTGGTGGTGAACAGAAGCTGCTAACCAGTGATTATTCAACATGTGAATATCTATGTGGGATCAGTGTAAAGGTTACCTCTGCCACTCTTATAAAATCATCTTCAGTTTTTGTTTCCCTTTGATTTGTGCAACACCCTTCTGTCCGTTCTGCCTGTAAGGTCAAGTCTCTTTGCATGCGAACGCAAATGGACCATTCCTAAATATACTGTATACTATAACTTTGTGAAAAAATATTTAGGAATCACAACTGCTGTGAGCATGCAGCAGCCTGATTTGCATTGAGGCAGTGCATACAATAAGAAACCTGCCAGCTGACATCAGGGATTTATGGCATTTTCCACAGGAGGAAAAACATAATCCAGTATATCCTCTATCAATTTTCTGTTTATTCATCAATTTATATTTAGGTCAGTATATCTTAAATTATTATGGCAATGTCCTTTTCGAACCCTTAGTCATTTCAGAATCTCACTTTTAGTTTTGGCTAATGGTTGATAAATTAAACGGCAAGATTTAGAAATGCGTTGTTAGCTCTGATGACAGTATCTCGACAAGAAGGTGATCTCCAGTCTCTGGAGAGGTCTTAGCAACGTGGCAGTTGGATTCCTGTGAGTGGAGCCCTCCGAACATCTGCCACACGCACCTTATTTTGTCTACAACCTCACACACAGCTTCCCATCTCTGCACAAGTCTTTTAAGCATAGATAAAGAATTCATTGCAGAGATCAGCAGATGGTTTTCATTGTTATTATTCCTATTGGCACCAAAAATGCTTAAATCAATGAGCAGGCTTTGGAACAGTATTTCCTCCTCTATTTCTCATTTTGTTTTGACAGTCATTTGAGCATCTCCAGATTCTCAGATTAGACTCAGTATATGGTTTATCTATTTATTTCATCAATACTCTTACAAAGAAAAGCTTATCTTCTGCTTCAGCCAGTCCCCCCCAGTCATTTCTGAAAGCCTAGCAGTTATGATATTAAGTGTGCCTCTCACACCCTCTTGTTATCATCTCAGATTGTTGTCTGCATTTAGTATCAGATAATAATTAAAAAAAAATCAGAAAAGTAGTAGATTCGGGGTTGTTAGCATCAGTTAGCAATCAGTATGCCTTATGCTTCCTATTAGAAGACTTTTTTCAGCTGCTTACAAGCCTTCCTTGAGTTAGCTGTTTTCAACTCAAATTTTCCATGCTGAATGCCTGTTTCTGCCCAATAGATTTATTTATTTTTAAATCAACTCGTAAATGGTTTGGTAACAGTAATGGAATGGAAAAATACATTTGTTTTGCTCATGTTCAAAGATTCAGCCTTTTTTTTTAGAAGACCCATCACGTACATGTGCATTTGTGTTTTGGCAGGCATGTGTCTTTTCTCTCTCTGGAAAAAACTGCTCAGCTTTGGCATTTGAAAAGCCACAGTTAGCTTATGTCCTACAGATATCCTCTTACTACAGCTTTCCAGGATAAAGTATCCCAAAATCCCAGCTGTGGCAGGTCTAGCATGCAGCTGAACGAAACTATGCTTAAAATTGTAGTTGCGATCTATTCTAATTGTGCCAAGTCCAGGTTTCAGATCTGAAGGGTCTTTTCTTTCCTGTGTGCTTGGTAGCGACTTTCTGGCCGGGCCCAAGAAACCTGGAGGAAGACACTAATTTATGCATATGCCAATGGGCTAAAATAGCACGAGATAGTAGGGGTGACCACAGAAGAGCACATGGGAACACGGCCTGGGGCATGGGGTGGGATGTGGCGTTGTAGATGGTGGAAGCTTGTATGGCAGGCTGTGGGGAAAGTGGGACTGCAACTGGGGAGAGCAATAGTGTGTTTGCCAGGGCAAGAGATTGAGGGTGAAGTGGAGGAGGAAATATGGAAGAAGGAAACTAAAGTCTACTGTGTAAATGTGAAAAAAAAAAAAAAAAAAGAAGGAACTGTAAGCATATTGGGCATCTGGATGAGAAGAGTCAAGTTGGGAATGAGTGAGTCAAAGGACAAAATGTAACGGGGTGGGCAGATATGACGTGACACAGAGGCAGAGTTGAGGGGCAGGGAAAAGGGATGTGGGTGTAGAAGATCCATGGATGAGGAGCTAGATGAAGACAAAATCTGGCAAAAAATCTGGGCACTTAAGATTCAATATTGCTAAGAGGGAAGCTGTCAAAAAGTTACAGCATGGCTGGGGGCTCAGGAGGTGGTCCTGGCTGTTTAAATGGAGAGAAAAGAGTTGTTCAGACAAGGAGGCTTTTACTTTTATTAAAAATTGGAGAAATGGGACTGACTGCATGGGACTACAATGAGGCTGCATTGACAGAGTAGGGAAAGGCCTCCAAATGGCGACACTCTCCTGCAACGGGCCAGATGAAGTTAAGTTTGAAGGGAATGGGCAGAACAGCCTGTATGCAAGCAGAGAACTCCTACCAGAACTTGAATCTGATACAAGGGTCAACCTCAACTGCACAATTCATGGCCACGTATATGTTCTGTACCTGAAATAATATAACTGTGCAAGCACAAAGCACTCTCTGGGCAAATTTACCCTGTTTCATTTGCACTTGTCATCAGGAGGAATTAGGCCAGGAAAAGTACCACATTAACAGAATCATGATTCAGTTTCCAAGTGCCTTTGCTAGCTCAGATATTTCTATTTAGCATTGCACAGTGCTTGGTACAATCCGTGTTTCCTGAGTTCCGCTTATTTTCTTTTCTGTTGTCAAACCTACGTGAATCGTTGCTATTGTGAAGTGCTTGTTACCTCAAATGAAAGAGCTGGTAAAGTTCTGATTGTTACAGTTTACTTTCTTAAAAACCTAGAGACTTCTACACAAAAAACATACCCTGCAACCAAATACATTAAAAGAACATTTTTCAAGATTGAAAAATCACTGTGCAGGAACACGTTGTTAAGTACCAGAGAAAAGCCTGCTCATGCTGAAGTGCGCAAACAATCTGCTTTTATCTTATATGTCTTTTCTGAAGTGGCTGAGACATTTTGCTGAAACATGCCAATATAAATTTTATCTGTGGAAGAATAGGGTCTCAGCCTAACTAGAAACACAAGCATAGAACAAGAAACAATAATGTACGTTAAGAAGTTTCCCATAGCAAAAAATGTTTTGCAGATTAATTATGATCTCTTTGCACCTCTGTAGTTCAGGGGTTGATCAGATCTGGCCTTTAAATAGTGCTATCATTTTTAAATCGAAAGACTGGGGAGGAATAAACTAGTGAAGCATTTACTTTTCTATCTCCTTGTTCTCCTTCTACCATGCCTCCACAAGCACAAGGTTTTGTAAAAGCTCAGTAAACCAGTTGCGGTCCAAACTGTGATAATTTGATTTTGAATAAAGTGTGTGGTTGTTGGGGTTTTTTTTGAAGAGTAATGAAAAGTAGTTGGCAAGATGACAGCAGATGTAAAACCCAGACTGAAGCTGTCAGCATGGATGCA
Organism: Haliaeetus leucocephalus; assembly: GCF_000737465.1. Taxonomy (NCBI): domain Eukaryota; kingdom Metazoa; phylum Chordata; class Aves; order Accipitriformes; family Accipitridae; genus Haliaeetus; species Haliaeetus leucocephalus. The sequence continues at coordinate 8,455,181 of NW_010972898.1, forward strand.
GCAGCGCAGCTGTTTCCTGCCTTTGAGAAAGGTCAGGAGAATATGCAGACAGCTCACACAGCATGTAGATGTGGCTGAGGATTACGGGCTGCGTAGGCAGGAGTGCAAGTACAACACGAAAGCAAACAGAACATGCAAGCACAAAATTCATAGAAAAACACATTTTACCCATGACAAGTGATGTCAGCCGTAACAGACAACATCTGTGGGTCAGACAGGCAGCTACACCTCACTTCTTCCGACAAGCGAAAGCTGCTGGCTCACCTCTGCGGACGCCTCGCAGGGAAGCAGAGGCTAAAGCCACCAGAATCAATCAAAGCTCATTTACTTCAACGGGCTTTGAATTAGGTCTTAAGACAACATGCCCCTCTGGGTCTTCCTGTTGTGCGAGCCAGCATTGCCCAGAAGGCTGGGCTATAAAATCCCTGAGGGGCATTGCTTATTTGACGCGTCTTTGCCCAGCACCATGTTTATTTCAGGTCCTCCTTCATTCCTAATTTATCCTAATTTTAAGCACTTAGGAACAATAATTGGGAATAGAGCTCCCCTGTTGTTTCTCACAGAGACATCCTAAGAGACATTTAGCCTATTTAAGATCTGGGTCCCCTTTGTTACTTGTCTGTATTTCTCCCAGGCTATAATGGAAAGCGAGGACAGCCTGGTTCCTCGTTCAGGTGCCTTGGTTGGGTGTCTGGAGTCTGGTAGAACAGGGGGCTCGAGAAAGTTTAACGAATCCATGCACATCTCATACTGAAGCTTGAGAGATTAAGGCAGCAATGAAATTCTCTAGTTATGATCTGGATTAAATAGCTCAAGAAAGGAGAGTGGTGATTTGAAAGCTCATTGACTGCTAAGGGAAGAGATGGGTGAAATTAGAGTCCCTGAGTGCTTTCTGTCCTTTGACAGCCACAGACAAAGTACGAAATGATGCCCTAGGGACATATCATCTTTTTTTCATATTAATGAAGGCTCGCCCTCTATAAAGATCTTTTTATTTTACATTTTCAGCAAGCATTGCATTATTTTATTGTTCTCTGCTGCTGATGTGGCAATCTTACCCTGTTAGCCCTCCGGGTATATTAGTAATCCTAAAATGCCATTTTTCTCCTGTGAGAAAATTGCCAAGAAGAAAGATGTCCTTTTAACTCTTGCTGAACCAACCAAAATATATATTTCTTCTTGTCACTCATGTTAACTTCCTGTATGTTTTGGGTGACTTCGCTTTACAGCCTGGATCAAAGTCATCAGCTCACTTCATGGAGGTAACCAAAAGTCATCCAGCGATACAACAGTACATCCAGTAGTACCATGAAAAGGGTACTAGAGCTTTTATAAGGTCAGTATCCCACTCTGATCTAATACAGTTTTAATTTGATTCCTCTTGATTTTAATTTTTATTTTTTAACCATTTTTTCTGGGTGTAACTTTCATCCCTGGACAGGGAAGATGATTGATTTGTCTGATTATGAGTATATGCAAACTGAGAGTTTCTCCTCTGCTTTTATTTATTTTCTTTCCTTTTCATTATTAGTCTCCTTATTTTTTAATTCCAAATGGCTACATTTTTATATTGCCAGCCTGAGCTCTCTCAAATAATTACTACATTCTTACACATTTTTCCTCAGGTACTTACCCAATTACAATATATTTAAATTCATTGTTACATTCCATTATTTACCTCCCATTTACTCATTCAGAAGAAATTGAAAGTGCTAAACTACTAGCACCATTTACAGCTTTGAAGTCAAAGCAAAGCTATCCACACAGCAATTATTTCCATAAACATGAGCATCTTATTCAAAACAGGAGCCAGCACGCTAGCCCGTCACCCTGCTCTGCCCCTGCTCCTCAGAAAAGGAGTGCTGATGAGCAGTCTGCAGGGCTCAGCGCATGGGAAGAGACCAGCAAGGAGTCGGGGAGCGGGTTGCAGGAAAGCCAGAGCAGAGAGACTCATCAAAAAGCAGGGAAGGCAAGAGAAGGGGAGAGAAATAACCAAGAGATAAGTAGTGAAGAACAAAGCCAGAAAGGAGAAAATCAAGGAGAATGATAAACAGAGACGGAAGGGAGAAGAGAGAAAGAAGGGAAGATAAGGTGGCTGATGTAAGCACCAAGGAGAATCAGCATGTTCATCACAATATCCCTTACTTACTGAATCCTAAGGAGCATTCTGTCATATGTACCTAGAGCCTACATGAATTGTAAAGGGAGTAAAATAGCATATCAGTCAAAACCGCAACACCAGAGTTTCTGAGGCCATGATTTTATGATACAGGAAAGTCTGTCTTCAGGTTCCCAGTACCAGATCAAACTGTTGTAGCTGCAAGGAACAAAGTGCTGATCCCGCATAAGCTTGCTCTACTGGTTCAAATTAGTGCAGAACTTCTGGTGTGTTAACTTTGTACTATTAACAGGCTTTTTCACGTGTCATCTGTCCTCCCACAGCTGACATAAAGCCAGCATAAGAGCATAAATCTAACATAAAGTTTGTGTTGTGTGCTCTGGCTAATTCAGCACAAATGTGTTCATAATCAGATTTATAGTGCTGGTCCAGGAGGGCATAGATTTGGTAGTAAATGGTGTTGATACACTGCAAATGTTGTTATGAGTGGAAGGGAACATACCATATACCTGAAACTAAGTATTTACTCTTAGTCAAATTAATATTTTAACGGTCAAAATTATTAACCCTGTTACAAAAATATGCATGCATTGCTCAAATTGATACAGACATGTCTTATCAGTAATAGTCTTAAAATTGTTTGGGTCTGCTTGGTGCTATTTCACGCGTTTTGCCAGCAAGATCTGCCTGCTTCTCCTTGGTTCCCAGGTGAAGTGTGAAAGCTGCACAGCAGCCTCCACCTGCCCCCCCTGCCCCGAAGGGCTGTTGCTTGTCCCATGATGACTACCGAGGTTTGTCAGGCCTTTGCCACGTGCAATATTCCCAGAGGTGAAGTTGCAACAGGACAGGCATTCATTAGTCAGTTGACCACTACACAATTATTAAAGCGAGCTAAGGTCAGCTCAGGCCAAGGCAAGGCCAAAAAAAATCCTTAGACCCTAAGCTGTCAGGTCAGCAGAAAGCCTGCAGACTTTTACTAAGAATGGCAAAAATCACGTTTACTGGGGTACAGCCTCAGTGTTGTGTGTTCTTTTGAAACCCTTTGTAAAACTGTCTGATGCTCTGTAAATCTGCTTTATATTACTGGTAATTGGAAAGATGATCAATAGGAGCTTGCTTTCGCTTTTCAGCTGACAAATCAGCTGTACTACGTACCTGTGAACTGAGCTATCAGGGTTCCAGTGACTAATCCTTAAAATGATGGAGATCTGAGCTTATATGGTTCTATATGAGGAAATATCCCTGATGCACCTTCTCTTCTCCGTAAAGCATTTAGTTTAGCCTACCTTGCAGAAATCACAAAAGGCATTAGTTCCATCTCAATTATTGCAGTTGGGTTCTGTTAGGATCTAAATTTATTTCACAGCAGCCTGTATTTATGTGTTGTTAACACCTGATTGCTGAAAGTACCAGGCTTAGGAAAGCATCACTGGCAATTTTGGTGGGTCCCTTGAATGATGGCTTCTAGTCTCTACAGAAAAATAGCGGATGGGCAAACAAAACCCCATGAGGGAAGTGCTGACAACATCTGCTGTGCTTACCTTTATCTAGCTGAAAATTTTGGCTACAAACTCCCCACACCCCTTCCTTCCCCCTTCTTTTTTTGCAGGTCTGCCAAGCACGAATAAAGAGCTCATTTCAGAGCTCAGCAGATGGCGTTCCTCATTGTTATTCCTATTGGTACCCAGGGATGTCTGAGTCCATGGGCACGAGAATGTTATTGCCCACTGCTGTTGTAGTTCCACTTTGACTTTAATTTCTAAGTGTCCATACTGCCAACATAATCTGTGATGCCTCTTAATTAATAATACTTGGCATCCAGTATTGCTCTTAACAGTTTTGAAGTTGTAATATGTATCTATATATTAACAGATTGCTCATGCTGCATTCCGAGTCTGTCAGTAGAAAGCAGAGCATCCCGATGATCCTTATAACCTGGTGAAGAAGGCTGAATCACAAGAGACAACATACTCACCTCTACATATAAGGGGAAAATTGTTATTGGAGCCCTGCCTCCTTCGGTGCCCACGCTGGAATGTGATCATGTTACTGCTAGAAGAAGTATTTTGCAAAAGATGCTGTTTTCTCTGTTTTAAAGATAGACAAACCGGTGGGTTTTTTTCCTATGTGACTTGCCCAAGAAAATTTAAGCAAATCTGAAAGCAAAGTACCTCTTTTTTCTATGACCTAATCTGTGTCTTTTACTAGCCTTGAAAAAGCAGGTTTAATTTTGGAATTTCCTAATTTATTAGTGGCTTGATTTTGCAGTCTTCATCACTGCGGTTGTAATATTTCTACCCAAGATATCCTTATAGAAAGATGTCTTTCTATTCCTGGATAGAAATAAGTGTGGGTATGCCAGGATGCTGCAAAGGTTTTATAGACGCTCAGAACAAGTATTAAAAGCAATTGCTACTTCTAGAAAGTGGTGCAGTTATTTCAAATGAATCTTCAGAAAGGGTCTTCAAAACCAGAGAGAGACCACAAAACCTCTCCCTTTTTGCCAGAAGGCTTTGCTGTCTTTCTGCCCAGGCTTCAGATGATATTAGAGTGCCAAGTCTGTCTAGTTACCCTTGGATAAATAAGAGATTTGGTCACTGGCTCGAGGCAGCAGTACATATCTTCAACAGGTTTCAGATTATTTATGTGACGGTGTCTGTAAGTACATGTCTGTATGTGTGCTGAATGTCTAAATTCCCACTATAGTCACTGGAGATCTAAAAGAGGATTCGGTTGCATAGAAAAGTATCTCAGTACCATATGCAATACTCCTAAAAGCATCCATAATTTCAACTGTATTTCTCTGCTTCAGTTCTCTGTAAAACAGAGACAATAATAGGTGTGAAAATCAATCTGCTGATATTTTGAAGACCTCCAGTAAGTGGCATACCAGGGAGAAAAATAATTCTGTCTTTTCAGCAGCGTATGATGCATGGGAAATGACAGGGACACATGTTAATCAAGAAGAAGAGAAATTACTGAATAGATGTGCTGACCACTTCATCCACTGCATGAGGGAGAGTGTGTTTCTTAAAAATAGTAAGAAATTCAGTGCTGCATCATAATGCATATGTTGCAGTGATGGCACAAAAAGTGATGTTGCACTATATGGCACAAAATCTTCATCCTGCATTTTGTCTCTATTGTAATCTTAATATTTCTTCAGTTAAATTCATGGGGTTTACGCTGAGAAGTTGGCTTTACAACTGTGCACTTAATGCTTTGTAAATAATGCAACAGGCCTAAACTTTAAATGTTTGGCCACAGGCACATTTTGCCTCTGGGTAAGATGCAACAGCAAATGAGATATATTTTGGACCTGGTTTCCTTATTATATTTTTTCTCTTAATGAAACTTTAAACACACTTTATTCTCTGAGGAATAGCTGTTGTGGTGAGGAAACAGCAATTAGAAAAAATTGGTGATGATATCTTGGATATCTTGTGAAAGAAAATTTTGTCACTGAGTTTAGTTGGGTTAGGATTTCACACATGGAATGTTAACCATAATAAAAGTAACAGGCAGAGTTTGGGTACTCTGCTGTACTTCATTAAAACGGCAAAATTGAATTTTCCCTATCTCTTAAAATTTTCAATTTTTTTAGAAATAATTTTTCAGCAGGTATTGATTGTTGAACTCCCTAATAATTTTTCTGTCAGCAGATTTCTATTTACTTTTTTGTATTCAATGAAAAAAGGGAGTCCTAAGAGTCAAGAATGAAAGTACCAGGTTGCCTACACTAATTATATATCAAGAAAGTACCAAAGGAAGAGGAGATGATAATTCCTGGGATTCTTTCCTTTAGGAAATGAGATATCAGAAGAGATTTTGGAATTCTAATCATCCTAACTCATGCAAATGAACTTCAATACTCCTCTATTGTAATTTTTTATTGAGAACATGATATCTTCTTGTTTCTAAAGGTGGGATTTTAATAACTTAAGAACCATGGCATTATTAAATATATATATTTGGTAATCAGTTTCCTTCACTGCCTTCATTCAGATGTTATACAGTGTTGTATCTAGCCATATGCAGTTGTGAAAGGGAATTTGATTATCACATACAGTCTATATAATGTGTCATTGCTGACTGAATCAAATGCAATAGCAATGGCGGTCTTCAGGACCTGACCCTGCAATCCATTATTCTAAATCCAAATGACTGTCCATGGGGCTAAAACATCTAATTCCTAGAGTTCATTTCTACTCTCTAATACTACATTTTTAGGAATAAACTAAAAAGCTAAGAGCTCAGACCTTTATCGCAGGTCTTCGCTTATTGAAGAAGCAACAATTATTCCCTACTTTCATGCAAATCATCCTGGCAGGTAAGTGAAGAATTATTTTCAAACCTTTGCATTTGGAAATGACACCTACATTTCAACACCATTATCTGCATTCAAGCTATGTTTCTCTGCCTACCCAAACCTCTGTTCCAGGTTCTCTCACATTTTCACTAATTCAGAGTGCTCATTTTAAAAAATGCCAGACTGGGCACAGGCAGTAATAATTCATGATACTGGATAGGGTGAAGGCAAGACAATTTTGTGTTAATGCTTTTTTCAATTCAAAATTGGAACAGACAAATAGAAGCCAAGTCTTAGCAAACCAAGACCAGATGAAATATCTCACTGTAACATATGTATTTACGCATACATATGTATGTATGCATGTGTGTTTTGTACGCATTTCATTGCAGAACGTGATTGCTCGTCTTAAGACTATGTTACTTTTTAAAACTCCTGAAGGTGTTTAATTTACATACTTGGGAATGTTTTGGTATTTATACCCAGTATTTGCATTGTGTGCAACAGAGCTCCCTACAGGCTCTGAATTACTGGGTGTTAAACGGAACAATCCTTTATTTCCTCCTGCATGCAGAGAGTCATTTGTGAGCAAGGAATTAAAAGCCTGGATTCTAATATAACAGCTGGCAAATCAACATTGTGTTTCATTCATTCAATTAAACTACACAGTACGATTTTGGATCTGGTCCAAGTCCTATCCTGGAAGATCATGAGTCTTTCACGGAGAGTTTGATGTAGTCCTCAGCAACTTGCAGCTATCAAATAAACTGCAGCTACCACAGCCCTGGAAGATTTATGACCTTCACTCTAAACCTGACTACAGCTCTCAAGTCCAGAGTTTGAGAGGACCGAGTCTCTGACACTCATTGAGTAGATGGACTGTATCTGTCAAGCTGACTAATCTCATATAGGATTGATGCGAAGCATTCTTCAAAGTACTGTTAGAAAGATGCTGGATGTCAGACATGAAAGAGGTCTGTCATCACTGGGGATAACTGCTCCAGTGACAGGCACACAGAAGCAAAATGCTCTGCAATACAATAAGAACTTAAAATATCGGCAGGTACATGAACAACAAAATTTGTTTTTTCTTTCCCCACGCAAACTGAAATGATACGTATCAGCATAGTATGGCAAGTCTCTCTCCTTCACTTATGGGTCAATAAATGAATTTATGCTAAATGATCATGTCGCTTTCTCTTCCAGTTGGTCTTTCTGACTTTGTCCAAGGTCATCGCCCTGTATAGACTCCATATTAATTGCTTCAAGGAATCACTTTCCACCTGTTCGCCTAAACAAACCCCACTCCCAAACCCCGAGCTTCATTGTTGCACAACATTTTTTCTAGATGCTACTTTTACTTTTTGTTTTACTTGCCTCATTTCTCTTTGGGTTGAATTCAGACAATTCAAAAGCAGGAGTCTAAACTGACTGCGTGCATATGTGCTTTTCTTTTTTCCAACACGTTTCTGAAGGCATATCAAGGTAAGATCTAGAAACCATATTGCAAAATAATCTTACTTTTTTTTTTTTCAAATCCCTGACAGGTTTCAAATATAAACTCTTCTCTAAAAAAATCTTGCTTTCTGTCCCCTAACTTTAAATAGCTTTGTAGATCCCTTCCATGCTTCATTATCTATTCCCTGTCATTACCTGCTTTATTTAAATCTGTTGTTTTTCAATTACAGGTGAACTTTTTCTTTACATACTGGAGAGTTAGAAAAGACAGATTCTTTCAATGTTAATATTACTGCTAACATTTTTGTTTACTAAGATATAAAATCGAACCTACAATCAAACATAAGTTACTAAAAGCACAGCCAGAAAACTTAGAATACATTAGTCTGTGCTATACAGAAGTCCATCTTTGGGCCATGACCACATTTAAATGATGCTATAAGAAATTCCATTAATGTATGCATTTTGACTCTATTATATATTGTCAGACTACCCACAGACATTGTGGTTTCCACAAGAATACAGAAGGACAAATAAGGATATTACCATTCCTATCAGCCAAACTTAGTGCACCTTCAGCTTACATCATCTCCTCTTTCAGTTTCATAAACTTGTTTTTCACACGTTATTCCTCGTGGAGAATGAAGATACAGCCAGGATGTGGATGGAATATGATGAGAGCTTTCCTTCTGACAATAAGCAAAAAAGTTACATTCTTTCACGATTTTACATGGTAGTGTACCGGCTCTCTGGAAAAAGTATGACTTTGGTACCTTCTGTTTTATCTCCTGTTTTATCTGCACGTCTTCATTGACAGTAAGAACCTGGAAGCAGAGACAGCTTTAACAAGAAAAGATTTTAAAAATATACTGGGAAACATGTTAGTTGAAAAGTAATGATTAAGACATTTATTTTAAAGAAAAGAGAAGTTGTCAGACCTGCCTAATTTAGCTTTGGTTTATCTGTTTTTGTGGTATTGTGTAACACAAGTTTAGTGCAGATTTGCACAATAGTCTCCAAACGCCTTCAATTTTCAGAACGATAAGGAATTGGACTTTAAACTAATCAAATTTGATTGTGTAGTAAACTCCAAAGTTAAAGTAGATTCGCTTTGTTATTATCCCTTCAATACTTGGAAGTTCTTACAGTGGCTGTTTGATACATAAAAGAAGCCTGGCTTCCTTTCACAATAATTTGTATTGGTGTGAGTCATTGGAAACATTAAGGCAAAAATTTGGGAATGGAGAGAAAGACACCTTTTATTGCTGACTTAGTGAAAAGTGAACCAACACTTCCCACAGACAGGAGAGACATTGCCTTCACAGCAGATACAGCACAAGGCATAGGACAGCAAACACCTCTCCTGGTGAATCACCTCTCTGAGAAAAACGACTAAGAGAAGTGCCTCTGATTATAACTTCCTTTATTCACTGTGGTTTTTAACAGGAATTAAGGGCTTTTCCAACATCCAAACACATATGAAAGGAAGCACATGGAGGAAGGCTGGTGACGCTAGCAAAATGGGAACATGTTCCCTTTTGGTGGTCAGAAAGCAGTGAAGAAAAGAGAAAAGACTGTGCTTGTTCACTCTCTGTTCCTAGTGCTTGGTACCATCATCTTTTCTACTCTTCTCCCCTTAGGCTGACCTATATGAACTATATAGCCTCGAACTGTACAGTGTGTATAGCCTCAAGCTGTATAGCCTTGGCAGGAGGGACAGTTATTTGACACCTGACTGAAAGGCATCAAATGGAGTTGCATGGAAATTAGGAAGCCAGGTTAGTGAGGTCCAGGACTTGAGAAGCTGGGACTGTGGTCCTCTACCATAGGAAAGTGCATCCTTTACTACTTAGTTAATCCCTGCAGGAATCCTTCTCATTTTGTACTGGGAATAATTTTGAGTTAACAAGAAAGAAACCACATGATGCCTTCCCCCATACCCTACACATGTTTGATATTGTAATCCTAACACTTCACCCCAGAGTGAAGTGTGCTCCTGAGAGACAGCAGCTGAGATTAAAGCTGATGACTGGGACCTAACAAGTCACTTTTAATGGAGAAATTTAGGAATATTTGTCTTCCTCTGTGTCTCTTCAAAAAAAAAAGATATTATCTCAGCTGTGAGCAAGGGAGTTCAAACCTGCTAGCTAGATTCAACCTAAAATGTCATTGTGTGAGAGTCTGCTTAGCTTTGGCCTTTCTAGCTGCCTACACAGTGTTTTCTCTGCAGATGGCTCAGTCACTGAAAAAACGCACTGAATGTCACAGCACCTATCGTATTGGCTATGAGAAGTGGATATGGCAGCTCAAATTCGTTGATAGTGTAACTCCACGGAAGGGAAAGTAAGCTGTAACATCTGTAAACTTTAGCAGATTTGAGGCACCAAATCTCTTTAATTCAGCTCCAATGTTATGTGGCTAAGCAAATTCTAGTTTTCTAGTTTCCAGACAATTTTGACTCTATCAGCTTTCTGAGTTAGGTATTTGTCATATATGTCTTCTATATTAAAATGTGTGTTACGGCTCTGAGTGGACTGTGCTAATGCATGAGAGCTCAAGTGTGAGAATTTGTATGGCTTTTTATTTTGGCTGTACAAAATACTGAGCTCAGGGACGTTTTCTGAGTTCATAATAGTTGTGATCTTACCATTTCATTTTTTGTGCACACAGCTCATGGTATTCCTTACACTCCAACAACAAACTTATTTATAGATTAATTCCAAAAATATTGTCATCAAAATAATTTTCAAAGTCATGTTCATGTTTTGTTCATACTAAAAAAAGAAGGAATGATTACTCACACACAAAACAATGATGTACCAGTAACAATTTTTTGTAGGACTAACCATCGCTGGAGAGGTAAAAAGAAACTGCTCTGAAAACCATAAATATAAAGCCATATACATGAAAAACTGTTATTTGTCAGGGATGATCTTCTAATTAAATTAGAAGTGGTTGAATTTCCAAATTATATGTGAGTAGCAGGAAAGAATAGAAATATTTTTGATTGTCCAGCACTTGCCATGAGAAGTCTGCATGAGACCTGAGCACAGAATCACAGAATCATAGAACAGTTTGGGTTGGAAGGGACCTTTAAAGGCCATCTAGTCCAACCCTCCTGCAACGAGCAGGGTCATCTTCAACTAGATCAGGTTGCTCAGAGCCCCGTCCAACCTGACCTTGAATGTTTCCAGGGATGGGGCATCTCCCACCTCTCTGGGCAACCTGTGCCAGTGGCTCACCACCCTCATTGTAAAAAAATTCTGCCTTATATCTAGTCTGAATCTACCCTCTTTTACTTTAAAACCATGACCTGTTGTCCTGTTGCTACAGATGCTGCTAAAAAGTTTGTCCCCATCTTTCTCATAAACTCAAAATCTACCGTCTAACTGAATTTGTGAAAAATAAGACTCAGTTTTGGTTTGATTTATGAGTCTTGAGCTTTCAGCAATGCAAAATTCGTATTTACAGATGCTTGTTAACTTTACACAGCACCTACAGATTGTGGAAACATCACAATGCATTTCATTTACATGCTTCCTGGCTAATCATATGTGGAACACTATTTGTGTGAATTTAACTTTATTTTCAAAAGGACTATAGGGCTGAGGAGGCAATCCCCTAAAACAACATTGCGAGGAGCAATTTTGTGTTCTCTGTTGCTTCATTACACCCATAGGCTTAGCAATAACATCAGCCTGATTAGTTCGATTCAGCATGATGCCAGGATTTTAGTCCACTCCATACAGACACAGTCCCACTGTTAGTACTTGTTACAGCCACATAGGGAAACTTGATTTAATAGTTTGTGGCCATATTCAGAGAAGATGTAAACAAACAGAATTTCATTAGTTTCACTGGGCCCAAGACAACTTACTCAGGACCTGAGCAATGCACTCTAAGCTCACAATCTCCAAATTTTCACTCTAAGGTAACAGCAGACTGAAGGGAACCCAAATGATAGGATAAGACTGCGTTTTTGAGCTCAGGTATGGGTTACCTGTAGCTTTCATACCATGTATGATCATTAGCAGGGATTGTAGCCCTACTCTTTTGGGGCTAGTGGGCAGAGGAATAAACTGGATCTCTGTTGTGGGAGGAAAAAAACCATCAGGAGCTACTTAGACTGATACTGCCAGATTATCCTGCAACGCGTGGCAATGCTGAGAGAGAACAGTGGGACTCCTTGGGAGCCTGATATCTCCCATATGTGCAATGCCTCCTGTAACCTTCCTCTTGGATCTCTGTGAGGTGTGCTATGTGTCCTGCTGATTTTGCCCACATGGACATGAAGACATGTGGGCTGGAGAATTATGAGGACTATCTGCTCTTCTTCTAGCTCAGATGGGCAAATGTAATACTCGCTTGTGTCACTGGAAATGTTCTCACTGACTTCAGTGTTTGCTTTGCTGGGGCTGTGAGTCAGAATGACACACAGGTGGCGGGGACATGCTTATCCCTTGAATGTTTCCTATCTATTTTAAGCAATTATACTTATCTGGTTCAAATGAGTTTAGGAAACTCAGCATGGAGTTTCCAACTAATTCAGGAGGAAACATGCAAGAGAAACTCCTTGATGATCTGCTCATATATAAATACAGCCTTAATAAACCACAGTTTTCTTGCTGTTAATAACAAGCTGCTGATGAAAGGAAAGGTATAAATTCATTATCCCCTCCCTTTGTTTTGTGCTTTTCTTACTGAAGGCTGCTGGAATGAGACAATCCTACCTAAAAAGATATGCCTCTCTAATGCAACCTGTTATGGAGAGCAAGTTTTAAGGCATTGAGGCAGTATAAGGAGGTGAAGAAAGGCATGCCTAGTGAGGTCTCTGATGTTAATAGAAGGGATGTGTATTCTGTTGAAGGATGAAAAAAAGGAAAATAATCAAGTTCACACTTATTTTGCTCTCCTGACTGATGAGTCTGGGAGCCAAAAAAGGCAATACTTTTATGGAGGGTTAATAGTCTTTCTTAGATCAAGTAATTTAGGTGGAGAAAATGAACAAATTACTATCCTGAAATTAAGACAGAAAGCCCCAGAAGTATACTGAGCAGTCAAGGCTACTAAGAAGCCATGGAGTCTCACTGCATTCTTCATTATTTGTATGAAGTGCTGAGCTCAGTAAGGAGTGAATTTTGAGCCTCTACAAATTTTGTAAATTCTGTTTTAGAGACTTGAAAGAGATTCCCCCCCGCCCCCCAAAAAGGGCAACAACAGAGGACCTTTTTTCCTATTCTCTTCCCTAATTTATGACAAATACGAACATGTCCTTTCATCTTAACAATACCTTCCTGATTACATGACTTTAGCAACAGTTTTGTTTCCTGTAAATCTCCAGGTACTTTGTGCTGCTCTCTGATTTCCTGAACAAAGACACTCCTGCAGTTCTTTCTGTTTGTGCTGCCTCCACTAATGAGTTCTCAGAGGTACATTAACCTAAATAGCTTTATAAACGAGAGATGTTAAAGGAAGTCTCTTGGTTAGTGCAGGGAGATTGGGAGTATGCGTAAGAAGCCTTCTTCTCTTCTATTCTCTCTCGTCTTGCATGGAATTTGCTATACTAGCACTTCTCCAGGGAAAAGGGAGCTACCATTTCCATTAGGTGCTGAGCCTAAACTTGATTGGACTGTGTCATCTTTCCTTGCTGAGAAACACAGTACTCCAAAGTATCATATATGCCCATAAGAATAAAAGTCTTTTAGCTCTATGCCTATTTTCCTTCACCAGTTCATTGGTGCTGGGGAACACCAGCTACTCAAAGAGCGAAAATGAACAGAACTGAGCATTATAAGGCATACAAGCAGGCACCTCAGCATGAATAAGAAATCAGATATCTCTGAGACTTTCATGTTAATTTTCATTAGTACTTGTTTAGTCCCAAAACAAAAAAAAATAATTAAAAATTCATGTGCAAGTTGCCATGCTAAAGGCACAGAAACCATTCAACCAGGAGCTGAGGTGCAGTAAGTAGGCTGAGATTAGTACTCCTCATTAACATCTGACTACTGCGAAGCAAGGAAGTGAGAGAGAGTTCCTCAGGCAAGACAGGGGTGGAGCTAGGTGGCAAAAGATGGCAGCTTTCTCCCCATGGAAGGAAGCTACTGTATTATTTTGCCTCCTTTAAGTGGTGGCAGATAATATGAGGGAGAGAATGAAGCTGTTTGCCACATGCCTAGCAATCAACTATCATTTTTCTATGGCGGTAATTCAGAGGGGAAACAAAAATAGTTAAAATACTTCAAACAGCATCACTGGATAAGGCTTGATATGAAAGCTACTGCAGGTGTGGGACTTATTTGTTCAGTCCTTTTCTCCATGAAGCAAATCATTGGCCAACTGCTGGAAAACCATTAGTGCTGTGGGATGACATTTTGTCTTCATTTTGTTCAGTAGCAATGATTTATAAATTACTGTGACTCTACAGTAGGCCCCCTATTACAAAATACCACCCCAATCCTTCTTCCATTGTGGCTGATAGAAAAGCTCTTATTGGTTTTAATAGGAACTGTATAAAGCCCTGTGATTGTAGTGGGGAGTCGGGAATAATTTATGCCACCTACTGATCAACCAATAGTCTCTGGTGTTTTTCCTTTGTGTTTGGAATAAGGGAACACAGAAGACTTTTTATTTAAGATAATTTGACTGTAAGACTGCTGACTGGGATTAAACTGTGTAAAGTGTTTTGTGGTGTTCTTATTTGATACTGGATAATAGTAATAATAGGACTTACTTGTAATTTCTGCACTCATTAAGGTCTTTGAAGAAGGATGGAAAATGAGCTACATATTTATGACTTCCTTGAGCAAGCTTATTAAAAATGTTTATTAATCATGTTGAAATTTGAGGAAGAATTCTGTCAGGTTATTTACCAGAACATTTAACGTTTTCATTAAAATTATTTTATTTCAATTTTCTAAAGTTCTGTAGTAATTCCATGAAGACTTTGAATTGAGCTCATAGCCTACCTTCTTTTAAAAAAAACCAAACAACAAAACAAAACAGAAAAAAATGAACACCCTAATCCAATAGATCCCCATGTGGCCCTCTTCAATCCAAAAATATATTATTGACTCACAAAAACTCATTGTATGGCCAAAAAAAACCATTATAAAAGTTAGCCTGTCTCAGTGCATAACAGTTGAGCAAGGATGAGAAATGGTAGGGAAGCACATAAGCCACTGGCCAAGAGTATTGGGAGGGGAGGCAGAGCTGTATGAACGACCAGAGGGCTGGAGCACCTCTCCTGCGAAAACAGGCTGAGTGAGTTGAGGTTGTTCAGCCTGGAGAAGAGAAAGCTTCAGGGAGACCTTATAGGAGCCTTCCAGTACCTAAAGGGGGCCTAACAAGAAAGCCAGCGAGACTTTTTACAAGGGCATGTAGTGATAGGACAAGGGGTAATGGTTTTAAACTAAAAGGGAGTAGACTTAGACTAGATATTAGGCAGAAATTTTTTACAATGAGAGTGGTTAACCACTGGCACAGGTTGCCCAGAGCGGTGGCAGATGCCCCATCCCTGGAAACATTCAACATTCATTTGAACTGATCTTTCTACTTTTAGTAATTGCCCCTTACTTCCAGTATTGCAAGATTTGGTAAATAAGGTTCTGCACTCAACTTATCCTTTCATGATTTTTCAAACATCTCAGTCACACTTCCTTAGGCTTCTCCCCTTCGAATTGAAGTCTCAGCCTTTTTAGCCTGTCCTCACAAGGCATCTAGTCTGCCATCCTACCAATTTTAGCTGTCCTCACCATTACCCTTTTTAAACTCTGCTATGTCTTTCTAAAACATGGAGATTTCCACAGTTTTCTATTTATCGAGCCTGAACTTTGAAGACAGCGATCCTTCAACAGAACTTACACTATTCTTTTCTGAAAGAATTTTTCAGTCCCTTGCAGAACCACGCTTCCACTGATAAATTTGCACCAAGGATGGTCCAAATAACAAGGACGACAGAAAAGAGGGCTAAAGAATAAAAAGAAGAATCTGAGAAGAAATGTAAATGTGTGCTATGCTTTTCATGCTTAGTTTTCAAGTTGGACTCAGAAGATGGTTCAAAGCATCCTGCCCATGTGTTACTTAGTAGGGAAAAAAAGTGGCAAAACATTTTGAAACATTTTTTGATCTTTCAGGAATTGCAAGAGAGTCAAAAGTCAGAACGTCTTAATTTTTGCATTTTGCAGGGAGGTTTTTGTCACCTAGACTTGCACACGGTCCATGGCTGCAAATATCTATGTTTATCATTAGCAGTAATTGATCTTACATAGTACTGTAATCAAATGAGATGGAGCTATGAGATTGAGTAGTATCTAGGAAAGTTTGCATGTATGCATATACAGGCCCATTTCCTAGACAGCCTTCTTGGAACATTCATCTTCCCTTTTCCAGAAACCTCATGTTATATATCTCAGTAGCCCTTAGGTCACTTCTAGCTGTACAGTTTTGCATTAGTAATTGGCAAACAGAGGACTGGAATCCAAATAAAATTAAAACCTCACAAGTGAGTGAGTTAGGAGCATGAGGCTGCCCAGTTGTGGGAAATGAAAAGGGAGTGATTCCTTTAAAAACATCTGCAGAAGAGGAAGCAGTTTCTCCCTATTGCCAATTGAACAATATTGAGCTCAATTACTTGTGGATAAACCGGTCTGTAACACTCAGGAACATTTTAAATCTTGTTTTAAAACCATTAAGTGGGAAATAATTTAACATACAACTTGGCAGTAGTTAATCCAGTGATTAATTACTCAGTTACATTTATTTCATGTTGACATTTTTTTTCTGTCTTCAGTTTCCAACTATTTCCTATCATCTTCCAGAGATGGGTAAGCCAGTTTGGACAAAATAGAAATTGCTGTCAAGTTCAACTTCAACTTTACAATTTTCCAAGGAGAACCAGAGTCCTTTGAGACTGTGAAAATGTTTAGGAAATGATGTTATAATACTTATTTTTTACTCCATGTACACTTTGTGGTTCTAATATTTGGACATTGGTTTGCAAAATAATAGTGCTGAAATATGTTTTCGCCAAAAACGCTCATCAGTTCTACTTATTCCATAGTGGACTGTGATCAGCAAAACTGATTACATGTTTTATAAAAATGGTATTCAGATTAAAAAGTCTTTTTTTATTTGTGTGAAGATATCTTTTTAAAAATTCTCTACTAATTTGAAGAATTATTTTGAATTTTTATATATATGATACATTGGTGATGAAAGCCACTGTGATACAGTTGTGGCCATCCGATCTTATACTTGGCTTGCAGAAATCTACTTATTGATTAAAATCAAATCGAATTCTGAAACACATTTTTCTCTTCACATAGCTCTTTTCTTTTGGCTACTATGTAAGTGACTGTTGTGGTTTAACCATTATCAAATCATGATATTATTACTATGTATCATTACTTTGCCCTCCAAAATAATTCATAGGATTGGTATAGGTGTGCCTAAGTAACTGTGCATGTGTCTTGGAAAGCAGGCATTCCCAGAAAAAGGAATACATCAGACAATATGCAAAGCGTATTTGCAGCTAGTTATAAGCTTTTTAAGAAGGCCAGTGAAAAGTTTTTTGGAAAAGTGACTGAGAATCTGCTCACTTTCTTTACCGTCACTAGTGAATTATTCTGCCTGAACGTAGTGTGCTGCACTGGAAAAAAATATTCCTGTGATTCAGTGTCTTTAGCTAACCGATCCTTCTGATCTCCCCTCTACCTGAACGTCAAGCTTCCTATGCCACAGTCCTGTTTAGTGTCATATTGCCGTGACTGCATTAGTTACTGATCAGTTATTCAGGTTTTCCAGCGCAGGAAAGGAAAGCCAAAGCTGGCCCCAGTTGTGAAAGATGCATTTCAACCACCACCGTGACAGTCAGTCGGAGCGGCATGGCTCCCGCTGGGCCTTCGCCGGGGGAAGGAAATGGCCGCCACACCACGCTTGGTGTGTCCACACGGGTCGGTGCCATGCCAGGTAGCCCTCTAAATCAAGACAAAAAATAAATCCCCAAATCTCTTTTCAATAAAATGCTTTAACTGAAAGGGTGCCTCATAGCTAGTATTAGCAAGCGAGCTTCTGTAGCATTCTTATCAGCACCTCATCAGAGAGGTCGGCTCAGGAATACCCGGGGGGACGGCCCAGAGGCCTTCGCTCTTGCTGTCTGTTGTCTTCAGGACTGATAAAGACAAAACTCCTGAGTATGCCAAGTCAGCCTCTGGATCCGTCCGTGATTTCTTGTGGAATTAACAATGATACTGTTAATTAAAGAGGGTTGAAATTCCATTCTCCAGTGAGTTGTCTTTTAGAGAAATACCCTTCAAGATCTTTGTGCTGAATAAGCTAGTTACACAGTAAGGGCCTGTTTCTATGAATTAAATAGTGAAGGTGTTATGTTTCGACTCAGAAGGAGGAAGCGCAAAAAACATGTCATCAGCTAAATGACATGCATTTTAGAAAAAACTGATGGATCATGTAATGTCAGTCAAAGCAGCTCTCGAACTCCAGCTACCCTCTCGGAGCAAAAATTAACTAGATCCAGATTTCTAAGATAGAGCTGTCTGTAACCTCTTTTGTAACCAAATTAAAATTTCACGATGTGTGTGAAATTACCTCATGACACCAGAACACCTATAAAATAAAAATAATATAAAGCAAACCTCCTAATGGATCTCATTTGGCAAAGTAGTTACTGGGTTTTGCATCACTGTCAGTGAAACTACCTTTTACAAGTGATGGAAAACCCTAAAGTCTTGCGGCTTAGAAAAGCAAATATAAACCTACAAGGATCATCAAGGAACATAATCATTATATGTTTTATATTGCAAGTTGATTTCTGAGAATTTTTGAGATTTTAGGGAAGGGAAGGGAAGGGAAGGGAAGGGAAGGGAAGGGAAGGGAAAATGTTCAGGTATTTGACAAGTTCTTACTCCCTTTTCATCTCACATCTTCCTTTTCCTATGTTCTTGGCTCTTCCTTTTGTAAACAAATACATAAATGAGACAGGGAAACTGAAGCCCCATTCCTACCTCCAGACTAGGCACCAAAATCATATTTTGCTCATCGTCTCAGAGGCTGTTGGATTATTTTAAACACAATGGAACAGATTAGAAAAGGCCCTAGTGACTAGTGCAATGTCAGCCAGCTAGGATGTTGAAAAGCTGTGTCCTACTATGTGTTTCAATCAAAGTTTATTTATGTTAAATAAACAGCATCCAATAGAGTCCAATTCAGCTCAGGATAGTGGGTCAGTGTCTCTCAGAAAGATACATGGGTTTAAATCTTCTGTTGTAAAAGGTGGAAGTGAACTTGATTCCTCTGAGTCCTGTGCAAGCACGTTATTCACATTCACCTCCCGAAAGAAAGGAGACTAGTACATTATCTGGTTTTAGTAAAATCACGGTTCTAAATAGAAATACATCTGTATTTTTCCAGCCAGGAATGATTTGTAAAATACATATTTTCAGGAATGACACATGTTTTTTGGCAGATTTAATATTTGTGCTTCAGAACACGTGCAGCTGCAATTAGAATTATGGTGGAAGTGTAACGCATTACTCTAGCCACAACTGTTGAAATGATTGTAAATTATGAAACCACGTACAGTGTTACTGCGAACATTCCAGGCATACATTTAAGTCTTGTGCTTTACTGAGTATGGACATAACAGCAGAATTTTATGCACCAAATTTAAAAATTCGATCATAAATGTCCAAAATTAATCAAAAAATCTCCTTACTTATAGATTCAATATGAAAGGAATGTAAAAGGGAGTAATAAACATTATGAGTGATTAAATATAGTTATAGTTCTCTGTAATTAGTAAAGAATAAGGGAAGATTTATGTAAATGCTTATGCTTTTATAAATCTAAGAATTATTATTTTGCTGCTGATTTCTTACATGTTTCTTCTAGCTTGATCACTGCATTCAAAACGTGATTTAAGCACTCTTGAAAATACTGACATATTGACTACAGGTAAGCCATGTTTTCCTTTTCTTAGTCTGAAAGGTTAACATCTGAAGTGTATAATATATTTGCAAAACTCCAGTCAGATTGTTGAGATTTGATACTGTGTTTATTTTTGGTGAAGAATCTTTATTAACTTTAGTAGAATAAAAGCATGAATTTATGCATTATGAATATGTGTGTGAGTTTAATCAGGAGTTGTCTTGAAACATTAAGCTAATGAACAGAGTTTACTTCAACATGGCTCAGGTAAAATTCCCTTTCTTCTCAAAATTAAGGTCATGAATCTACAAACATGAAGACTTTGTAAAAAGATAATCACCACATTGTTTTGCAGCTAAACAAATTATGTTTGTCAGGTGGCAGTAGGTGGCATTATTACACATAGCCTGCAAGTAAATCCTCAGAGTTGCAAGAAGACATTATCCCATCAGTTTTACGTTAAGTCACTCTCTGGCTGAGACCATGGCCTTTGGAGCGGTGCTTTCCTAGAAGGAGGACAGTTTCCTCCCTTCTTTAAAATTTGAGTAAATACTCAAAAACTAAGAGTTTCTCTGCATACCAGCTGTTGTGTAATGACACTATTCCTGGGAGGGAGACTGGCTTCCTGTTGTTCGCAGTTGTCTTCATTTTACGGCTGCTATGGTATGTGCATGCGCACACTGACAAAATAAGCCAAGTTTAAAGTCTGTTCACACTATGTCCTTGATTTCTCCTCCACTGGAAAATTCATGTACAAGTCCCTGGAACTTTACTGCTGAGCAATGAGGCAGAACCACCATAAGAAGGGACTACTGATGTTGAGAGAAGAGTGTGCAGTATACACGAAAGCTAATCCAATTACACTTGTACCATCGAAGTCAGTTGTAACAGATTAAGTATGTGATTGATTATACCTTTCTAGGGGAAATCTTCAGATTTATCTGGAAGCATATGTTTAACACCACTTAAGTTTTCCAGCTAGCTAAATTAAAAGGTATCTGCCACAGTTTGTCCTTTGGTGATGTTTCCATAAGTATTAAAACGTCTTTGCAGAAAGCATGCTTAAAGAA
Source organism: Haliaeetus leucocephalus (assembly GCF_000737465.1). Classification (NCBI taxonomy): domain Eukaryota; kingdom Metazoa; phylum Chordata; class Aves; order Accipitriformes; family Accipitridae; genus Haliaeetus; species Haliaeetus leucocephalus. The sequence continues at coordinate 8,476,080 of NW_010972898.1, forward strand.
TTTGTAGGCTGCTTTGGAAAAATATTTCAATAAGCTATTGTCAGAGTTGCAAATTCTGTCAGTGTGAAACTTATAAACTGCAACCCATTGCAACCTAATGTATATCTGCATCCTACACAGTCATAGTTATTCAGTGGCTTGCACTCAAAGCAGGGAAAGAAATGATGGTGGAGACTAAGAATGCATAGAATGTGTAGAAACTGATTAAACAATTACTCATGAGAATGGACTAAATATGTAGCTATCTATTCCCTACAAAGCCAAAGAGAAAGATATATCTAGTGTAAAAATAATTAACCTCCAAACACATGCTCTAGGAAAGAGATTTCAATAACAGTAATTTTAATAAACCTCTTATTAGTTTTCCAAAACATAATGAGCTAAATGAGTTCAGGATTAATTGCTACGAATACCTGGGAAGGTGGAAGTATTTTCGGTGACCTGCATTTCCAGTATTAACTAGGAACTGAGTAAGAAACATAGGTGAGACCACCACCACTGTTAATTGCCAGATGCTGCCATTTACCTTGAGCTCTATAGAGCATCACTAACAGTGTGCCAATCACGAGTATGAGTTCTGGACTTTCTGCCAATATTGTCCCATTTGGTACTCAATAAAGGCAGATTTCTGACTCTGAGGACAAATGGCATAGCACAACTACCATATAAACTTTCTCTACTCCCAAAAAGGAGCTTTCTCCATACTTTTATTGGGATCATTCCTGGGCTTATTCTATACCTCAGACCATTCCCAGACATTCTCCAGCTGACACAGGCCAAACCATTTTGAATTTGCTGAAAATTTAACAATATAGATAAATGTGTGCCAGGATTCCAATCTATCCTGGTCCTGTTTAGTTTACTGGTATAGACGTATACATTGAGCTGGCTGGGGTAAGGACTGATAGACATTCCAGATTCTGACCTTGTTCACATAATTCTCATTAAATCCCTTGAAACTGTAAAGAAATCTTTAGAGTCACACAAACACTAGTGAGATCAGAACCCGGCTTACAGTGCTGGTTTCAAAGGCCTAGTCTGAAAGTCCTAATGGGCCCTTAGATATAAGCTAGAGATCCAAGCAGCTCCACAGTGACAGCCAAGGAAGGAGGAGGACTTTATTAAGGTCCAATTCATCTCATGTTAAGGTAGCTAGCAGAAAAGGGCCACATGAATAGCCCACTTCTCCCCACTTTATGTACAGCAAGTCAAGGCAAATAACTTAAACATAATCTCCATGAAATTAATTCTTCCATACAAATTTCTTTGTGGATTTAGTCTAAAGTCATCAAAGTAACAGAATTTTGTTCTTATGACTTAGTATCAGCTCTAAGGTAGACAACTGTTCTGTACTTTATCTGCTGACTCATAATTAGCAGCTATTATTACTGACTGTTATGTTGTACACAAGCCTTTTTTGTTTATTTGGTTTTGTGAGCAATTTTTAGCACATTTAATTTTCACTCTCTAAATACTTCCAACTTTCTAGGAAAGTGACACTCCAAATCTCTCTAAAATCAGCAGGGGCCTTCCATTGACCATGAAAAACTATAACTCAAACAAATGTAAGGGCAAAGCACTTTCACAATATCAGCATGGTAATAGAAATGTCATTAGATCAAAAATCTTACCAAACAACAAAGAATAATAATCTTGAAATAAATGAGACATGTAATCTTACAGAACCATATGGCCTGCCTGCACTTATAGCTCACTTTTCTCTTATGATCTGTGGGGAAAAAAGAAAGAAATTCTTCAACACTATTGTTCTGAAATCCTGATATAGCTGCATTATGCACAGACAAAAGAAAAGTCCTATTCTCGGTGAATGGACTTTGGTGTCTGTCCAAGGCAATGCTTTAAGCTATATTGGCAAAAGAGGTCTTTGGTCACTATAAGCTGTCTTCGTGAGAAATGAGGGGTGAAAAGGTCAAAAGAAAGATTATTGGTATAAATATCTACCAGAAAGCTTTTTGAACGTGCATAACAACTAAAGATAGGCAGCACAGACTGCATAACAGCTAGATACTCACATTCACCATGTTGGCATATTCATGGGGAAAAAAAAAAAAGTACTTTTAAGGATTTTGTACCCAAAAGATTACTCTCAGAATAACAAGCACTGAAAGGAATTTAGATAGCACAAGTCTGGGACTCTGTTTACTGTTAGTAATGGCCCACTGCAATTATCCATTTGGATACCGTACTTCCAAGTTTTTGCCTATCTGTAGCAGATACTAATTCCATGATGCTTTATCAGTGTGACAGTTACTGTTACCTAGGGAAAATATATCAGTGATTTACTGTTTTTCCTTTCATAGAGACAGTAAAACTGAAGGACCATTGGGAAATATGCACTACATTTCCTTGAAAAATATTTATAATTTAGTAGTTGAAGCTAGAAAGATCATTTCCTGACGAAGTCTCACTCCAAGTTTGTCAGAGTAATGACTGGAACTGAAAAACTCAAGGCGTTTTCTTGCTTTGGTAGCTGAGTTACAGGGAGTGGTGAGTCCTAAGTGGTAATGGGAATGCAATGAATTCCCAAAGCTTCAGGTACAACACTCTGGTTTCAAGATGAAAAGACCAAATTGGACAGCAATATTTTGCTAACACTTCTTTAGAGAGCAGTCTATACTTTGACATAATGACGTGCAGGTTTTTCAGGGTTGAATGCAAACTTTTACATCACATGCTTTCCAGCAGGAAGGACCAGGACAGTATGAGGAGGAAGTTTGTAGTGTGGATACCACCAAGCAGCTCCGGGGAGAGCAAGTCCCAGCAGGGTGGGAGAGCAACACTTGGCGATGAGTGATCTAGGGCCATGGATCACTCCCTGGGGCATACATGTCTCGCAATTTATATGTGGCTAATACAGCATCAGCTGGGGCCTAGTATGGCTGGAGTAACAGAAATGTGTTATGCATACTGGCAGAAATGCTTCCTGAGAAAATACAGTCAGAGCTACATCTTTCTCTCTTTTTTTTGGATGGAGAAAGACTTTGCCCTCTTTCTGCAGCTATTTAGTGGGTAGGCATCCATTCAGAAAGCAGATATGTACTGTCAGGTCCCTGCTCAGCAGGAAGGGTGTTTTGAATCCACATCTGCTGCATGCGGAGAGGGTCCAGTCAGCTCTCCAAAGGCTGGCATACAGCTGGTTAAAGTGATGCTGCCGTGCATGGGATGAGCAGGAGAGGCAGCAAGAGGGTGTGAGGGCTGCCCAGCTGGGCTGAGGCAGTCAACTGGCAGGGACTGAAATGATGAACTCAGCCCTTTAGCTAGGACCGCTTGCACCTTCTTGATTAAGTTCATTGGAAGTCGGGAAAAATGCATCTTTCAGAATCTTGGTATTAGTTGCAGATGTGATGGAGGGGGTGGGGAAGAGCTTTGAAGTGTCTCAGACTGTGTTATCTTCTAGTTGACAAGACCCTGGCTTTCAGGATGTCTTGGTCAACAACAGCAGAGGTGTTGCTGATGGCATTTATTAAAACAGCTCAGGATCTGCTGCAAATACACAGTCCAACTCGTAACATTCACTGTAGGCCCCATGAGTTCTCTCAGATATTCTCTTTTTAGTCATCCTGAGTTTTCATAATCAGCTCAGAGAAATACTTTCTTCCTACAATGGTGGAGTGAGTCATAGTGGCACCTCTCACTTAAATATGTTTAGATAGACACTTGTACGTTCAGTTCATTATGGAACCAAGACTAGACTAGAAATGAGATTAATTTTCTCATTAATGTGAAAATGCCAGTTTATTTACAACAACAAAAAAGAGTTTGTGGATGTAAACCATTTTCAAACAAAAGAGCTCATCTTAATTTGTGCCAGATTTGAATGCCTTTAGTGGTTTTTCATAATGGGTAAAACTCCTTGAATATGTCACTCTACAAAGAATGACAGAAAAAAAAAAAAAAATCTTTCTTGGAACTTGGCTTCTGAAGTGGGTTTTCACTAAAGATGGCACCAGAAGACTCATAACAGAACCCTGTTGTCTGCATCTCTAGCATGATGCACAACTGTTTTCTTGCTGGAAAGAGCCTGTTCTGGCAGCTGAATCTTATTGTTCTTTACAGTATCTGCTAAGGAATTACTAAACTTTGTGGGTATTTCCCCAGGTTTCCCCTAGTGTATTTTCTCCTGTTGCAAAGCTGGGAAATTACTACCAGATACAATGGGCAGGGCACCATCGTGTCTCCTGTGCTGATGATCTTCCATCCCATGAATGGCCCTGATTTATGTATTTGCTAAAGAGAAAGTGAGGATAATCTCACAGAAAGTTGTTGAAGGATAATCTCACAGGGAGTTAAGAAGGATTAATGTAATCTTATTGAAATAAAACTAATTTCATGTATAGAAGGATATATTTTGCCTAATGAAAGAATAGATAAAATTAAATCCTATGCAATACATTTAACTGGGTCTCTGTAAATATACTTGAAAAGAATAGCAGTTAACTACTATGTTTAACATGTAATGTGAGTTGGAGCCGTAAACCAAAGTTCATATCCCAGGCCTTCCCTTTGTCTGTAACCCAGTTTTTGAGATATTTGTGTGTTAATGTACACTGGTAAGGACTGTAATCCACAGATTACTCCCACAACATTATGACAGCTCCAAAATATGCACTTGGTTATTCAGAAAACTTTAATCTCTAGAGCTGTGTTGTATTTAAAAAGCAATATGTTGTATAATCCTGTAGAATGCTTTCCTGCACACACATACTGCTGCGTGCTAAAAACCTTAACCAAAAAATACTCCAAACCAACCTGTTTACCATTTGTTCTGCTACAATTTTCAATAATTAGGGGATCAATTAATTAAAAGATCAAAAGCACTAAATAGTAGGTCAATTATGATTTTCCTTTTAAAACATATTTTATATGCTTCTATTTATAAACATAAAATAGCTGTTCATATTGAAGCGATCTTTGGGCTTCAAAAGAACAGACGCATTTGAAGCCAAAGTTACCTTTTTTTTTTTTCGTCTTCATTTTTGCTATGCATAATTCTTAAATGAACACCAGGCTCCATGCTGTAGCAAATTAGAAGCCTGTGTGTGTAAGGAACATGCAATTGCTGCACATTTCAAAGGAAAGCTCCGAGTCTTGCTTGATAAAACCCTGGTAGTGCAAAATGGCTGAAGAATACACAAACCTGTAAGGGAGGAAAGTGTTTAAAAGCCATTTCTGATGTGCAGGGACACATTCCTAATACTGTTTGTCCTTACCGGAAAAGACTCTTGTTGACATGGCAAAATTGTGTCACAAATTTTCATACCATCAAGGTCCATCACCATGCACACCCATGCATCACCCTGCCATTCCCAGCTACATTTTCCCCAGCTGCAAACATAGAATCATAAAATAGAAACATCCTATTGTCCCTCCTGATACCATGCAGCTTACCTCCCCCAGACCCTCTTTTCGATAACCCTCAGCCCTCCTCCATCTGCCCAACTCCTACAAACCAAGACACCAAACTCTTTGCACCTCCCGTAGAGCCCACAGAAGAAGATGTTCTCTCCCAGCCTCCCATTTCACATCCCGCCTCCCCTGCCATGGTAGGCTTTGAACCTGGAAATGCAAATGTTGACACTGGTTGAATTTCTGCATTCCTGCAGGATTAAGTGGTACGCGGTTCCACAGGTGGGGTTGGGAGCTTTTGCCTTAAATAATTTTATCCTTAGGAATTTGCTGCACTGATGAAGGAGCAGCTCCATGGTTATTATTACAGCTGGGAGACTGCTGCCTGGAATGAGCTGCCCCTGCGTCCCAGGCATCGATTCTGTTATTTGGACAGTTGGTCAACAGGCAGGATTTGCACTGCTCCTGGATGAGTTTGTGCATTCCTGTGCTGTAAAATCATGTTCATTGTCTGAGTGTTTGCAACTCATCATGTGGCTTTTTGTAACAATTGTGACTTTTGTATAGTTCTGAATCCTCTCTAAATACCTTGTGCCATTTACCAAGCTAGCAAAAAGCTACTTTATTTCACTGATATTCCCTCATGTAATTAGTTTTTCCTTTCAGCAGCTTTCTGGTCTCTGTTTCTCTTTGTTCCTGATACATACTGTTAAATATACTCAGAAAATGAACTAGGAAATTAGCACTCTGGGGATAAGTAAATCATGTTTTTCTGTTACATTCCTTCTTTCTATACCTCCTTAGAAGTTTTTTCAGGGAAGTCTGTATTGCAAATGGAGTTTATTATTGGAATTCACTTCATTTCATTATACCCAACAGACAGAAAATTTTAAATTTAAAAGATTTAAAATATCATAACTTAAATGCTATGTTTTTTCCAAAGATATTGTTTTTTGGAAAAAAATTTAAAAGGACACCTGTTTAGGAGGATTTTTTGTCCTTCTGTTGAAATGCTGCAGTGGTGATATTGCCTATAAATACCATTCCATGAAGTTATCAATCGATGAATGCCTATATCCAGCAGAGCATATGATTGTACAGTTACACTTTCTCAAAGCCAAATATTAAACACAGCCACAAATGTTTTATAAATTAAGGCTGCAATGAGGAATACATAGTTAAAATGCACTGAGAAGAGGTTTCTATAGAACACCTCTTATTTATGCTTTTTTGAGAATCTGAAAGGTGATTCTGATATCTTTGGATTGTCACTAAAGATGAAGGTGCTACATCCGTACAGCTAAATTGGATGTTACCAGGGACCACTACTGGTCACTGGATTATGTTATATATAGTACTAAATCAGTATGTTTTCAACCTGCACCAACCAGCATTCTCCCAAACAACTCCTGGGCATAGCTTGGAATATACGGATTATTGCATTATTTTCAATTAATTTTGAATGTGACCCATTTCAGAATGTAAATGTGTTTGATATTATGAATATGGGCTGATCCATATTTTTGCACTTAATGGCAAGGAATCGCCCAGACCTATTTAATATATAGCATGGAAGCCTTAACCTTGCCTTGAGAAGTGTTTGGATCTATCATCATTTTAAGAGGTGGAAATAAATTGTAGCCAACTTAATTTTATCAGTAATACTTCCCCAAATTTCAAATGGTTATTACCCAATCACAAATTCAGCCCTACCTGCAGACATTTTTGTATAAATGCTTTTAGTTTTGGTGTGGGGTTTTTTTTCCCAGAAATACGCCAGCAAAGAAACAGCTGTATGTATGCATATTTTTATATATGTATCTCCCCATCTTGTTTTTTCTGCTTGCCCATTCCTTGCAAAATTACAGATCACATTGATCCTTCTTTTAGAGGTGCAGTGCACAAATAATATCTTTAACTAAGTGCATTAGGACCTTGTATTTCTTGTGGGACTTTTAGCATTATCAAGACCTTCTAGCCAGACATCAGCCATGAAAATATTCCCACACTAAGCCAAGCTGCAGAAAAGCTTTACCAAGACCCACATGGACAGCAAATCATCAGGTTGTTCACAGTCCCCTCTGTCCACCCAGCTGAAAGCATTGCTCCATTTGGGCAGCTGTGAAAGACAGGTAGTTAAAAAGCATGGGAAAGCAGCAGCAGCAAGGAGACTACACATTTCATCACCTATTGTCAGTTAAGCTTATTGTGAACAAATGCCATGTCTCCTTTTACTTCATCACTATGTCCTATATGCCATCCTCCTGTCCCTCTGCATTTTCCTCCTGGCAGGGCTAGTGCTTATTCCCTATTAGCTGTTCTCTCTCTGTGCCAGGGAGCCTTTTATGAGTAACTCTGGGTGCTGTGTAATCCCCCCTTTCCTCATACCTTCTTTTTGCTCCGCACTGAAATCCTGCTCATGTCCCCCAACTTCTCCTTCTCCCCAGTGGCAGGGGCATCTGTTGTGGGCTCTGTCATTCTCCTTGTTCCATTATGACCAGACTAGACCAGACCAGTTTGTCAATTCAGCTGCCCAATACCAAATGTTTTATTTGCTGGGTCATCTTGCCCCAGTTCTTTCAGGGGCCATGAGTATTGCCTTGTCCCATTCCCTGCTCCTCCTATCCTGCATTCACCCACTCCTCTCCTTGCTATCCAAGGGGCAGCTCCAGTTTTTCCTTCCCCAGCCCATTTCCTTTTCCTATTCCATCACATTATCATTTGTCTGCAAAATACACTATCAATCCATTCTGTTCTATCAGGAGAGCGCCAGGAGTTATGTCGCATTTCAGGATGGCCTTATCAAGTATGAAATGACTGATGGTTGGAGCTACAGATAGTCACAGAAGTGCTTTAACCTGGCGTTGTGCTAAACAGATGGCAAGGAATGCACACACACACCCTTTTCAATCTTTCTTTTCAAATGCCCCCAGTCAATAGTTTTCTACCAAAAAATTATTAGAATAGTCCCTAAAAATCTGGATGTGATTGAATACCATCTTTGAAACTACTGCTTCATGGGTAAAGAAGGTGGCAAACTGACACTTTTTTTTTTTTTAAATGACTGAAAACTCACAAAGTGGTGCTAGTAGGGCTGTCCTACAAGTAATTTCAGCTTTTCTGAAATTCCTTTTTTTTCATGGTGCATGGTTTAGCCATGTACTTTAAAGGTATAACTAAATTAATTTCTTTCCCACCGGCTCTTCCTTCCCTTGCAGCCATATGGCCCAAGGTTTGTAACTGAGAAGAGTTCAACTATTCACCACAGAAAAGTGGTTTCAGAATTTGCTGAACCATACGCATGTCTAAGATAAAAGTGTTTCTGTCAAAAATTACAAAATTTGGCAGGAAAAAAATGTTATCAAGAAGAGAGACTTCAGTTCCTCTCTTAGACTGTTCCTATATGTTTTCTAGAATTTTTATTAGCAGTTGTATTTTGATAATGACTATAAAATCTGCTGCACTCACTTAATCCTCCCATTATGTGTAAAAGAGCAATACTACATGCTTTAGGTTAATTAGAGCATCATTCCCCAAACAACATACATATGTGCTGGCACTAAAATGAAAACTTTAAGCTGGATGGCTGATTTTAATGCTTCTTTATCATTTACCATCTGTCAAAACACGAACTAGTAGGCTATTCTGTTCCCTTCTGACCTCTTGCAGAGATAACACTCAGTAGAGAAACAGTTTTATCAGGAAAACTTGAATCATCACCCAGTCTCCTAGTTTTGCACAATGCTAAGTACTGCACGCAAGGTAGTGAGCACCATGACATACCATTTGGTCATGAGATTTCTTCACACTTTTCAAAATTGAATGTGTTTAATAGTTTTCTGTAATTTCCATGCATCTATGATGCACAGGCAGCAATCTGTGCTCTATTCACTAAGTAACATTGCCTTTCCTTCAGTATAAGCCCTTGCTCAGAATCTTGCGTGAGCAGGGAATATTTAATACTTAGGCAAACTGCCTGCAATAAAACTATTTTGAGCTCTCTTGTAGATGATCTGCCCTTTAGATTAGTTCAGGTTCACACAGCTGCACAGCGAATAGAAATATTTCACAGCTCAATAAATGGGGCAGCTGGTATTTTGATTCATCTCAGAGCAATTTCACTGGGAATCAATAAAGTATGGTACTCATTTTGAACAAAAGAGCACATTTGATGGGATATCATCTTTGTCATCATGGTCAGCTTCTAGCAGCCTAGAGACGAATGAATCTGTCTCTCAGAGTCTTACTTGTTCTCGTCTTAATGTAAACATTGGCATTTTACTTCCCCATCAGTTATTAGCTCACAAGCATTTGTAACAAAACAAACAAATAAACAAACAAAACCAGAAAAAGGAAAGAAGAAAAAAGATAAACAGAAAGTGTTAAGAATTGCCTGTATGGAAAACAAAAAGCGGTTGAGGTTTCCCATGTTTCCTGGGAGGAATTACCAAATAGAGATACAAAATAGTATCAACACTCCAGGAGTGCCTCACTGCTCTAGAATCAGATTTCCATTTTATTTTTTAAGTTCAGCAGTGGTAACCTCTCTGCTCTCTGCTCTGGTTTTTACTTGGCTGTTTTGGACTTGCCAGTCCATTTTGCTTGAAGGGCTCTTGGCAGCATCTCAGATACTCCTTTATTTGTGAAATGCAATGATAATTCATTTATTTTGTGAAGATAGAAAGATGGAACCAGGCATCATCTCTTTCAATAAAACATCATTTGAAGGCTACTGAAGGTCATAACTCTGGCTATTCAAGCCCAAGACTACATTTCTGTTTAGAAAAAAAAATAAATATTGGCTTTTCCTTCCTTTGCTCCCTCTGATTTAAATAGGTTTTCCTTGCATATTTTTCTCAAGCCTGGTTTTCACCGATCACAATTTCCATTAATGCATAATATAGCTAAGTTGGTAACTTAGCTTCTATAATCATGTAGTTTTCACTCATATGATCTCTTTTTAGCCTGGAATTCTCAGCACTTGGTCTTAGTCCAAAGTTATTTCCTTTTGCTAAAATGGAATTTTGTTCATCTTTCAGCATTAGGACAGAAGAACCTGCTCTTAAAAATCATAAGACTATGCTTCACGGGAAACAGCTGGACGGTGAAACCTTGCATGTAGCTAAGGATTTTTTTCTCCGAGTAACTAAGTTACTAAACAGGAGTTCTAAGCTCTTCTTTCCTTATTTCATATAAGTGATCATATCTGTCTTGGTTTCAGCTGGGATAGAGTTAATTTTTTTTCTAGTAGCTGGTATAGTGCTATGATTTGGGTTCAGTATGAGAAGAATGTTGATAACACACTGATGTTTTCAGTTGTTGCTAAGTAGTGTTTAGTCTAAAGTCAAGGATTTTTCAGGTTCTCATGCCCAGCCAGTGAGAAAGCTGGAAGGGCACAAGAAGTTGGCACAGGACACAGCCAGGGCACCTGACCCAAACGGGCCAAAGGGGTATTCCATACTGTGTGACATCATGCCCAGTATATAAACTGGGGGGAGTTGGCCTGGGGGGATCGCTGCTTAGGAACTAACTGGGCATCAGTCAGCAAGCGGTGAGCAACTGCATTGTGCATCACTTGTTTTACATATTCCAATCCTTTTATTATTACTGTCACTTTATTATTGTTATTATTATCATTATTAGTTTCTTTCTGTTCTATTAAACTGTTCTTATCTCAACCCACAAGTTTTACTTTTTTTTTTCCCTATTCTCTCCCCCATCCCACTGGGTGGGGGGAAGTGAGTGAGCAGCTGTGTGGTGCTTAGTTCCTGTCTGGGGTTAAACCACAACAATATCACAAAGTGAATACTTTGAAAAAAGATCTGTATGGGTGAAATTTTATTTTTTGTTTTAAATCACAGCCTTTTGAATCTGGCCTTGATGTTGGGTTAATACCTTCTCTCCTCAGCTCATTTAATGGCTTGTCTCTCAGCAGATCTGTGACGCCTCCATTTTTTGAGTACTGTGTCCATCACTCCTATCCCAAACAAGAGGATGATGAAGCAGTCAGTCAATGGCCTTTTGACCACTGATGATGGTATTCCTGAAAGAAACTGTAGATGGAGGCAGTAAACTTAACTTTCTGTTCTAAACACTTGAAGAAGGGTATATATTGGCACAGACTAGTACTGTACCTTTTAGAAAAACTATGAAAAAACCCAAACATTTTTCATGCTTTTTTCAAGAAGCCATGTTTCTTTCCCATTCTGGGAATTTGTGGCTGGGGTTTGGGGCACAAGGAGCCCATTGGCTTACAGTAAAAGATTGTCAATGGGATAGCCAAAGGGTTTCTTGTCTCTGTGCATGATGTTCACACTCATACTTTCTGTATTCCAAACAGGGGGATGGATTTTGCCTGTGGACTCTAGTGTCCACTGAACACAAGTGCAATATGCCAGTTATTCTTAGGTGGATTGTGACTTCTTAATGCCAAGATAACAGAGTTGTGTTAACTGTGTTTTGCTAGTAATTTCATATCACTGTGATTTTGGCAAAGAGTAAAGAAAAATATTGCAGAAAATAAAATGTGCTTAATGTAATGAGGGATCTTTATTTAATATATTTTTACCAACTGGGAAAAGGTTTCTTTTATTTCTCAAAAGCCCTTGCAGCAGTAACTTTATCTTGAATGGTAGTATTCCCCATACCGCAAATATTTTTTATCTTCCAGAAAGCATTTTGAAGACACAGTTAAAATGTACTTACAAGAGACAAACAGTACTGTTACAGGAGTAGCCAGCAACAGAGAGAGTGATATTTTAGAGCTATATATATGAGAAAGGGAATATCCATTTAACTTGCTGTTAAAATATATTGAAGCTCCCGGGATTTTCCTTTTTTTCTGTGGTTTTACAGTGGGAAGAAAGGCCAAGAATCTTAAAAGTACTTGGATGTCCAGCTGCCTCTAAAGCCGTGAACAAAGGCATATAAGCCAAGCTAGCTGTCTTGGTAAATAACATTCACGTTACAGTGGTAGGCTGTTGGCAGCTCAAAAACATTTGTGTATGGCTTTGTAGTCTTCTGCCTCAGACCTGAGGAAGAGCTTTTGTGCCCTAAAGCTTTCCACATTTCATCTGAATAGATTTTATCTTTCTACAAATCTGTAAATAGCTACATTCAAAAATTTAAGTCCTCAAAATCCTCCTCAAATCCTCCTCAAATTCTGCCTAATTCTGGGTATGCCTACAACCATATGGTTCTACTTTTTGCCTGGGCATCTGCAAACATATCTGGGGGAGCACCCAGAGTCACTTGCATTTCAAGGTGTAGGAAATGTGTTACTGAGACCAAATCCACAGAAGTCCTAGCAACTAGAGGAGTGAAGTAGGAGATGGAGGAGAGCTTCATGTCTCAGCTCTTCTCACTTTGATGGGGTATGGATTCTCTATTTCCAGCTCCCAGGAGAGCAACACAAAGCGGTGAAACAGGCTAAACACATCTTCATTTTTCCTGTTGCATCTGTGTCACTCTATGGAGAGAAATGCAAGATGCAAAGGCCAAAAGAAAGCAATTGAAGATGTGCAAAATTCTACCTGAAGGGGACAGGGGGGAGGAGCTCACCAAGGGGAGGGAAATGTCCTGTATTCTGATTTCCGTTGCTCAGTCTTTTAGACACCACTCACTGAACATTCATTGAGTCACTACCAACATCTCTGCTACATCCGAGATTCTGGCCACTGCAGTGGGCTATAGCATCAATAGATTCCACCCAGAAAAATAAATGCAGCCATCCTGACAGTGGTCCTGGAGCCAAAGGAAATGGCAGTGCAGCTGCAAACTCCTCTAAGGCTTCATGATCGCCTACTGCCACCACTTCTGACTTGAATTTGAAATTAGTTGAGCCTTGGCAGCTGTTCTTCATTTGTGATCTGATCTCATTTGACATGCAGACCATTGATGTTTCTAGTTGTTGGTAGTAGTACAAAATTTTTTGCAGGACATATTTTAATGCAAAAAGGAACATTGTAGAAAGAGTCTGGGTAAGTTTCTGGAAAAAGCAGATATCAACACTGGTATTTCTGTGGGAGGGAAAGGCAACAGGAATGGATTTCAAGTCTGAGGAGTAGATTCATCAAAGGGTTTAAGCACGTAAATCTACCTGCTCCTGTGTTTTAGTGGTAGTATGTTGTAGCTCAAACTGCATTTAGTGTTGAAGTTTGCTGTGTCTACTTTAGACCATCATGTGATCAAAGCGATACTTTGGGCTGAATATTTATATTGCTGTGTGCATGTCACCTTCTAGACCTGACATCGCATACCTCATGTGCCAGGGTATGCGCCAGGGAAGTCTTAGCTGCACAGTGAATTCAACTCCAGGTTCATAAATAGTCAAAAGACACATTCTTTATACATGTTGCTATAATTAAAAATGAACAGATATGGCCATTATAAAACAATTTTAGCTGCCCTTAAAATACAGTGGGATTTCCTTTCTGACAAGTCTCCAAGAAGTATGGTTTTTTTAACCTTTAGACTACAATTTATCAACCCTGGATTTGTTTGTAAAAGTACTTTTTCTCCTGGGGGGGGGGGGGAAGTAGTGCTCTTCAGAAAGAACATGGGAATGTTTCAATGGGCTTTTTCCCACTGTCTAAAGTCTAATGTATAGGAAATTACTGTGTTACTGGTAAAGAGGCCAAATGTATGATCTGTATAACAGCCAACCAAATATGCCTTTAACTGCCAGCACTTCAGAGAAAAAGAGAGAGAGAGAGAGAGACCTGCTTAGTGCAACTTCACTAGAAAAACAACAGGGTTTTTTTTCCGGGATTTTTTTTGTTTATTAGTAACCACAGAAGGTAAAATCAATCAAATAACTTGAATTCTGTGATCATCTGAAAAGTACTGGGATAATGTAAGTGCTAAATTATTTTTCCTTGTGTTCTGTCACCTTTCTAATTCCTTTCATATTTTCATGTGATATAGTAAAATAAAGATTTTAAGGCTTTCCCCCCTTTCATTTATTATCTTCTTTGAAAATTTAATATGCTGGTCTTAGCTATATAGCATTTAAATACAGCCTAGTAGCCTGGCTACTAGGCTGTGTAGAACTGTAGCCAACCTTTTTTAAAAAACTCCACAGATGCAATGAACAAATCCCAGACTGAGTGAAACAATTCTTATTTAGAAATAGAAATATGGTAAAAAATTATAGGCAGAAATAAATCCCCAACTTGCTCTTTTGCAGGCTGTCAGACATGGTGTTTTTGAAGGCTAAGCTGGCAGGTAGCAGGAAGGGTAGTGGGAGTTTTCTGCAGGAATTCCTTTCCTCCATATGTCCCTCTAGGGCTGTCCCCTCCATCCAGCAGAGTTTCAGGCTGAAGTGGTTATTCTGTAAATGATTGTTGTAGGTTTCTGTTCTCTGGCTAGTTCCTGCCTGTTGTATTTTCTTTTCAAAGGGTAGAATACATAGCAATTATTTCTTCACTTGTAACTTATTTCTCTGAGGCCAGACACAAAGCCATAAAACTCAGAGTGACCAAAGAAACTTCAGATGATATAAAAAGAAGTTACTTATTTGGGATCCAGAGATAGAAAGAAAACTGGGACTGCTGTTGGAGGCTGGGAGTCTCTTCTCTCCAATGCAACACAGTGATAAAAAAGAAGAGAGAGAGAGAGAGATAAGTGAGTGAAAGAAAAAATTCCAGATAAGTGGGGGAATGAAAGAAAAAGGAACTTTGAAGATCTTCACATCCTAATTTAAAAATGTGCCCAACAGATACTGCTCCAAACTTCTTTAAAAATCCTTACTAAAAAGGTTCCACAATCTCCCTCAGCAATCTGTTCCTCTGCTTAAGCATCCTTTCTCTTAGAAATGTCTCTAATATCTAACCTAAATTTCCCTCTCTGAAGTTTTAACTTTTTATTTCTTGCCCAATTCCAGTAGACATGAAGAGAAGTTTGTTTGCCTCTTCGCAGATCCAAGAAGTATACAGAACATGATTTTGTATTTTCCCTCATTCTTCTCTTTGCTAGACTAAGCCAAACTCCATTTCTCTAAGCTTTTCTTGAACGTCTAATTTTCTAGACTTCCACTTATTCATGAGACTCCCCATCGCAATATGTCAAAATTGGCCCATGTCTTTCCTGACTGTGCAGACCCCCGTTTCAGCAGCTCCGAATGTTATGGAAGGACTGCTTCACTATTTCACTCAATTCACAGCCCCATCAGCATAAATATCAGTAGTTTCACTAGAAATTTGGAGTCACGGGGTGAGATCCATCTGACCAAATGCAGATATCTAAATCTGATCTGGTCACTCAAGCTTATTTGGGTAAGGGAAATGGACAGTTCTGAAGCATGATTTAAGTAATGCAAAAGGAGATGTCTACATTTGTTTGAGACTTGACTTAAGAGGAAACAGACCTAAAAGTGCCTATTTTTTTCCTTTAACTACATACAGATCCTAGAGCTAACTAACCAACTGAGAGTGCAGTTGCCTAGCAGTCAGTAATAGGAACACATAGCATCATGTGTTCAGAAAAACCAGGATAGGGCAGAGTAAAACCAGGATAGGGCAGAATTTTGCTGATTTCCCATGTGAGCTTAAAGAGAAATAGGCAACTGTTTCTTCAGGCATTTCATATTTGCCTTGAAAAAGGTGGCTAACCTTCAGAAGCTGCACAGGCATTTACTAGGACATCAGATGTTACCATAGGATTGACTATTTCTTTAGGATATTAAAGTTAAAGGAAGAACCAGGGGACAGAGATAAGTGAAGTAGCTAAGACTTATCATGAATAGCTCTGCAGTTTGGCAGATATATGTCACCTTCAATATGTGATGCTTGTTTCATTTGTAATATGCATGCAATTTTTTATACTGCTATAAATTCTTTTAATATCTGAAAATGCTTTCCCAGTAAATGTAATTCTCCCACTGGGAGCACTGGCAAAATTCCCAGTGACGAATAAAAAAACAATAAAATGCGGAATAAGGGAACAGGACTTAAATCAAGAGTGTAAACCAATTAGGTGTTTTCATGGTTGGCCTTTGAGCTTCTAAATATAATGCCTATTGTTCCGTTTCCAAAGGCACCAA
Source organism: Haliaeetus leucocephalus (assembly GCF_000737465.1). Classification (NCBI taxonomy): domain Eukaryota; kingdom Metazoa; phylum Chordata; class Aves; order Accipitriformes; family Accipitridae; genus Haliaeetus; species Haliaeetus leucocephalus. The sequence continues at coordinate 8,492,488 of NW_010972898.1, forward strand.
TCCTGTCAACCTCGCTGACTCTCTCAGCCTTTTTCATGCCAGCACTAAGGGCTGTTTCCTTCTGTTCTGAGGCTTCAGCCAAACACCATCAGTTGTCCTTCCCATGTGTCCCTCTCTTCCTTTCAGTCACCAATGTTCTTAAACTCCTTTTTCTGATCAAATCTTTTAACAGATGATAAGAGGGCAGAACATATGCAAATTACCTTAGTGAAGTGGATACTAAATATCTGAATCAGCAACATAACTTCCAACTACTGCACTAATTAATCTCTTATTTATGACTCATTGTCAACTGTACATTTTTGGAGTGCTGACAGCTATAGCTGGCATCCAGCAGTAAATAATATTTCAGTGGTCTCTTACAGAGTTGGATGCAATTTAAAGCTGTGAATTAGTCAAAATAAGATGCAGTAATGTATAAACACAGACAGAGAAAATTATTTTATTCCATCTTAATTACTTTTTTTACTTTTTTTATTTGGCTACTTCTGTATTAGAAAATTGAAAGTGTAGAATGTTGTGCTCATTTGTCATGTGCTTAAACACAGCCTAAATTGTTGGACCTTGCTGAATGATATCTATTAAACAGAAATGTTTGTCAGAAGTATCCCCATTACTCAGCAGTCAATGCCATTCACTACCTCAGGCCAAATTGGTTCCCTGGGATGATGCACATTTAAGTAGATTCCCAGTGCATCTGATTAAGTAAAATGTAGAAAGCTACCTATGAATCACTGTAGCATACTTTGCTCACTAAACTTTCAGCCTTCTACAATTTTAGTAAGGGTTTTCCTTCCCGCTCCACAGAAATTACTCTCAGTGAGGCAATTAAACGCTCTGAGGATGTGCACATTAGAAATATGGCAGATTAGACTAGACAGATCTTTCCTGACCAAACTGAAACGGATGATACCTACTCAAGAGTCTTGAAACTGATTTGCAGGTGGTCCTAAAATTGATTTATGATGTCTTTAATTGTCCTCTAGTAAAACTGCTTCAAGTAAACAATCAGAAAATAGAGTTATAGCTGAAATACTCTCCTTAGCTCTTCTTACTGTCCATGTGTATATAGCACAGTTCATGCCAGGCATTCAAAACTGTTTTAAAATAAATCAGTCCCTTATTTGAGCATATACATTATCAGACTGAATTCTGTCTGAATAACCTTCCCATCTCTATTTGTGGCTATCCCTTGCACCTGTGGGATAATTGTTGTAACAGTATGAGGGATGAAAGCAAATCCAGTAGGGGCCTTCTTGCTAAAAATAAGTATGCTTAAGTAAAAGAAAAACCTTTGTAGCATGCATACTGGTGAACTCAAGGGGATGCTCATCAAAACCTCTCTGCAATTCACAAAGGAAAGAGTCTCCAGATCTACAAGTCTCTATTCGTTCTCTGCTTCAGGCTGGTTAGCCTATTCTATCAAATCTTCAAATCAATAACATTTATTCTACTATTTTTTGCAATATATGGAGCAAAACTAGCTCCAGTTGGAGCCATCATTCCTGCTGTGTGTGCAGTTCCTATTTTTGGGACATTTGCATGTACGTACTCAAAATCTTTTAATGTTTGATCTGTTGCACATTCAGAGTTAAACTGTTCACATCTAACTTGAACCATCTGAAAAATAGACTATGCAGAAGTTAGCTGATATAACCTCCTTTAACAGATTATGGCAGGGGAAAAAAATCATTTTTAAAAGATGGCCCGAAATAAGCATGCAAGACAGACTTAATGAATCTCCCTGAGGAATGTCATATCTCTTTACTGACTACAGGGAACGCCAAGATAGGTGGTTTATGCCAGAATTAAACTGATTTAGTTAGACTTAGCTGACAAGAATCACACCCACAGAGATATAATCATGTCTCTCAACACAGGATGATGACATGGTTCCTAATTTTTATCACTTGGCGATTGTAATAACAGAGTTGAAAGTTGGGTGGGTAGGGACAAAATCGTGAAACAAGATGAAAGGACTGTTCTTATGAAAAACGTTTCACAGAAAACTGCTGTTTTACAATAGTAACTGCTGTTGTTTAATAATGACAATGTACACTTTCATGAAAAAAAGGTAATAAAAACAATTGAGCATGTTATGAAGGTTGATTAGCTAACTTAACAGCATTTATTTTTTCAAAACACAGGAGGAAAAGACTAGTTGCTGCACAAAGAAAGCAGCCCTCCTAAGTAGGGTAATTGTATATCCTGCTGTCCTTCAAATGACAATGGTTTTCCAAAACATCCATATCTCTGTTGATTGATTTTCTTTAACAAACCTTTGTCTTTTTATAATTCTCCTGTGCACAGATTATGATTTTTTCCAAATGATATGTTACTTACAGCTTTTCTTTTATCAAATACTTCTTGGTTTGTATTTTTGACAAAAACCCACTTGTTTTCAAAATTGGAAGTACTTAGATAAAAACAAATTAACCATTTTTTCTCTTTGTACACAACATCATGGTGAATTTCCACTTTGAAACAAACTTCATCTTCCCATACCATATCCAAATAACATTTTTCTGTGAATTGAACAACAGTTATAGATGGAAATAAAACTTTTTCAGAAAATCGTTTGTAATTCTCATCACATCTTAGCTTTCTACTAAAGCAGCTAATGCGTTATCCAATGCTCAAATCAAAGACATTTGCTATATTAAGTAATGGATCCAAACCCTTAGGCACTTTGTCAAGAAGTTTGTTTTCCTTAGGGGGATTTTCACTGATATGAAAACTGGGCAAGCAGGGAGTGTTTACTAACAGAAAGCAAATGTTGAACTTCTGTTCAAAGAGACTGGCAAGAGACTGTATCTCCTTACAAGAACTGACAGTTATACCTGATACCTTGTTTATGCCTAGAAGAACGTGGACTGTAATTCATCTTGCTATCTGTGAATTCTGTAAAGAATTAAGTGTTCAAATGGCTAAGACTTTCAAAAATGTAAAAAGCATGCATTTATTCCTGCTTTAAATACAGGTCAGCATGAAAACTTGTAAGGAGTCCACTCAAACAAAAGTAACAAATTTTAAGTACTGGAGAGCTTTTGTAACATCTCATAATGCTTATGTGTCCACAGGGAAAACTACTTTCCTAAAAGAAAGACCAAACCAAAATACAGGGGTTGGGCCCGCAATTATAGACATAATGGAAGAAAGGAAAAGGTCTGTAAGAGAGGCAATGTGTTTCTTTATATCTGCAAAGTATAGAAATATCAGTTCAGAGTAAACCAAGGTATGTCAGTGTCCATACAATCCCCTTGAAGGCTGATATAGCCATTGAAGATTTTATGCATCTGAATTGTAAAATAAGATAGATATATTCATTGTCCACAAACATAGAGCTAACACAACTGGTTACTTTTTTCCTTCTCCTTTGCAGGATTAGGTATCATTAACTTTACTGTCTAGTCAGAGGAAGGTAAACCTGATAGTGAATGACATAATGTGAGACTTTAAAAGACTAGATGAGGTGGAGTAAAAGCCACTGCTTTTTTTTCCTCCACAAAAATCACACTTTCCGATATTCCTTTTCCCTTTCTTGTCCATTAACTTCCACATTTCCTGAATACCATTTCCTTCTCCCACAAAGCAAAGCATCTTTTGAAGAATGGAAGATTAGTCTCTCTCTAAACGGGAAGCCAATGAAGCAAGCCTGCTTTTTCAAGTTAGCACATTAGCATGATGTCAAGAGAGCATGCTCAAGCTATGCGAGAATCTACAGGCTTGAGAATGAGAGAAAGAGCTCTTCTCTAGATTAGAGGTGCTTTGAATGCAGCCTCCTCTCTCTCTGCTGTTGAGCAAAAAGGACAAGGCACAGTTCATGTAATGCTAACAGAGCAGGAATTTTTGCTGCTGCCGAGGTCAACATTCACACATGAATGCAGTCTGGATGGACTTCAACCAAACATTGCTGAGATGAACCTGTCACCCAGGAAATGTGAACAGATGGAGGAAGCAAATGCAAGAGAGGAAATATTATTAGGTTGGTGCCATTTTGTCCTCAGTGGCATCATTTCTGTTCCTCCATGAGGGCCAGAAGATAAGTTTGAAGATGAAAAATACATTGATGGCATTTGATCCATTCTCTTTCTACTCTTCAGCAAGTAGTTATGCTGTGCACCACCACCAGGTCTGCTGACCTTGAAGGTCAATCATTCTATATTTTGAGCAAGTGCTTATTCATCCCCTCCTAAACAATAAAATGCCCTGTGTAGTACAATGTAATGAAATGACTCAAAGCTTCTCAAGCTTTTCCTATGCACCGCTTTTACATTTTTCAACTTTTCTTTATTCCCTCACACCTTTTATACCTTTTAGTTTCTACCTTTTTTCTTGTCCTTCTTTTCTCACTTGAAGGAAGCCAAGAACTAAGACCCCTCTCCCAAACGGCTTGTATTACTGTGAGCCCCTTCCCCTTTCATTTAGGCAAAGGTTCACACAGTAGGTAAGAATTAAGCGGGACCCAAGTAAGAAAATGAGCCCCAGGCTGCCTATGCCTTTTAAAGCAGCTGGAAATATAGAGGTGTGCAGTCTTCTGAACAGAGCTCCAAGCTGTGGTCCCCCACGATTACAATGAATGCTGTCAATCAAATCTGTGATTTTGCAGATATTTTGACCATTCCCTTAAAGAGCAATGTCATTAATTCCTGCCTTTTTCACGCCTCCCTTTCTAACATATTCCTTCTTTCTTCAGTGTCCCCTAAAGCATGATTAAATTTGTTTATCTGGTAGTGGTAAAATCAGGGTTGTCTTTGGTGATATGTAGTCTCTGTTCCCTTTAAAATATCCAGAATCCTACAGCGGGCAATAAGATCACTGGCTTCAGGAGAACTATTGTTTTCCTAGAAGATTATTCTTGTGTTCACATGAAACCAGGAAGATGCCACTGAGATCAGATTTCAAAGAATATTTCTCTTCTTAGATTTCTAAATGTAGAAATACATTTCAAAACACTCAGCTTGTTTTAAACCTACTCATTAAACTCTCCTTATTTTTCCCCAGCGACTTCTGAAAATTAACCCAGACGGGTGTTGGATTAATGACTGGTGGTATGTTCCCTTGTATTGTGGGCATAGAAGATTAGGATCAGCACCTGTTTTTTTGACATTTCTGGCCAGGCGTCAACATAGATATTCAGTGATAGTACAATGTTCCTTGGTGCTGGATGCTCATGCCCATCTGCGAGGATGGCGTTGTTCCCATCTGTGAGTTCAGAGTGCCTTTGTCTACGATCAGCGATTGGTTTAATTGAGCAGCCTGTATTGGAGTGAAAGCACTATCACTTCCCCCCACCCTCTCATGTGCCAGAATGAAGCTGTGGTGACACCTTCCTCATCCTTACTGTCACCTCTTGATATTTATGTAACCCTGAACAGCAGAATGGAAGGAATCAGTCACTATTCACAATGACTGCTAACTGCCAAAAAGACATATTTGTATTGCAGATGATGGAGAATTTTAGTATGAAAGTGTACATAAAAAAGGGCTTTTTAAAAGCTCCTTGCATGCAGATCCAGAAGTCACACAGGGTCAGGAAACACACTAAACCGCTGAGGAGCATTTCTGACTGTGCTCAGGAACAACACCTACAAACAGCTAATTTGGAGGTAGATACTCCCCATCAACTGGCAGCAATGTAAGGGATTCTTTTTATTCAGCAGAGTAAAACACTGTTGCCCAAAGACCATGCCAATCAGTTAAATACAAGACATTACTGGCTATGTCACATCAGGAGAGAGAGAGGGAGGGCACTGGCATCTGGACTTGTAAAGGCATTAGATGCTATTAAAGTCAGAGCTGAGCTGACCGAGGCTCCAGCCCACTGTACTTCCCCTGCTGTCCAGAATTCGGCTTGCAATGTGCAAAATCCAGGTATCCTGAGTGTATTTCAATGGCAGCAGTGAATATAAACCAACAAATACCTTCTCCTAAGTGCACTCCTTATCTCTGACCCAAAGCAAGGTACTGTCACAGAAAGAGTATTTTTTCAGGCATTTGCTTTTATGTACCCTCCCACTGTGAGCTCCACCATTCAGAAATGCGAACTTGAGATCCTTGTTACCCAGCTGCTTGGTCTGAGATGTGCTTAAGTTTATAAACACATTTTTTAAAGGCTTTTTTTCCTTAAAGTGCTTTTAGTTACACACAGGTTTCAGCTGCAAGAAATGAGATGTCTTTCATGAGAACAGTCTGCCTGTTTTAGTTTCTGTGCCTTCCTGCAAAGCAATATATGTATCCATCTTGCTTTCATTTATTCTCCTTTTCATTTTATGGAGGCCTCATTTAGTCTAACTACACTTTTTATTTGCTGATAAGGTGATTCCATAAATTATCTTACTGAAGTAGGTCTTTTAATTATTTCCTCCTTCAGAAAATGTAGTTTTTCCTTATTTCCATTACAGTGAATACCCTTTTTTATATTTCTTATGTTGTCAGATTTAATTTAAATATTATTCATGCTGTGCTCTGATTTCAGTGCATTATTTAAATATGCTGACTTACATATTTTCTGATTAATTTGGGGGAAAAAAGGTTATTACCATTAACTGTGATTCTTGAATAATACTGCTGTTGCATATTCATGCTTGTGGCGTACGCCAGTACTATGCAGTGCTAGGACTGCAGAGCTCTTTTAGGGAAACAGGTCCCATACAAATCAGATGAGTGCTTCTCCCAAATGTGAATGCTTGCTGCTGATATTATCAGAAACAATTAAATTCCCAGCTACTGCCAATATCTCTGTTAAATCCTTGGGCACTAAAGAAAAAAATTCTGTGGATGCCTTTGAAGTGGGGGAAAGGGACTAGGAAAAGACAAAGGAGTTGGCACCAAGGAACTCCAAGGACATATCTACACTGAGAAATAAAAGCATATCAACAACTAGTTTGCATCTACACTGCTTTGGGGAAGCTGTCCCCACCACTGATTTGTCTTGGAAAAATTTATTAAGAAGGTCCCAAACAGAGATGGAGACCAAGCTGGAAATTAACTGGTGTGTCCCTGGGATAGACACTGTCCCCAAGCCAGTGAGACTTCAGGGAAGATCTAAAGCTCGGCATCTGCAAAGAGTGTAACTAGCTGTAAAAGCAAGAATAGTAGTACCAAGGCTGTTTATGACTGTTTATACCTTCCCTGAATTTATGACATTTCTTCTTCGCCTGCATTATAGCGACAGGCTGCTGCAGGTCTCACCGTGCACTGGAGTCTGTTCTCCTGAAAATTTTTGCTTTGATATAGTCACGGTTTAATTTTTTATGCCCTCATTTTGAAGAACTATTTTGTTAGTTTATCACCCTATGGTGATTACTCCTAAAACAATAATTGGCAGCATCCCTTTGAAGCCTCAAAGGGGAGAGGGAGACATAATGTAAATAACTGCTTTAGGCCTAAAGCCCAAACACTATTCACTGACAGGAGATATCTCCAAAGCCAGGGGTGAAGAGAATATACTTTGTGTATTACAGCATCTCTTTCAAATAACCTTTATTCTCACCTAGGGGAGTGAATTATTTAAATACTATGTTAAGGACACTAATCATGTTTCCATTCCCTTTCAAGATATTCTATTTTCTTTTAATAAGGTTTTTTCATATATTAACCAAAGTTGCATTTCTTAGAGGTTCCTTCTTCATGGGATGTTTCAGCTTATAATTAATTGTTTGACTTTTAAGCTTGAGAAGAAAAACAATTTTGCTAGGGTTATTACTAGATGTAATGCACGTTATATACTTTCCTTTCATGTTACTTGTAGTCCGATGAAGTTCAGGAATACCGAAATTCATTTTATGACCAAGAGTAAGGAGGAAAAGGGAAATTCACCAGTCAGTGGGGAAACAGGGAGTCTTTCAAATGCCTCAAATCCAGTCCGGAATGGTTGTGAATTCAGATCATCGTTACCCAGTGGACTCTGGCTCTTGGTGAAACAACTGCCTGCCTCAGAGTCAACTTCAAGTGCGCAGGAGGGAAGTCATGAGCTGAACGGATTTTGAGGCTGAACTACTTTCCTATGTCCAGGAGTGGGCAGTAGAGCATCAGTTTGAAAGAGCAGTTCAACTATTTAATTTAGAGCAGAATTAGTATAATTGATTTCAAGACATATAATGGGGCAACTCACTTGTTTAAAGCTAAGCATATCCTCAGGGATATTTTAATTTTGCAGCTGGAGCCATCTTAGTGTTAAGGCACTTTAGTAAGGCAGTAGAGGAAGTTAGTGTGCTTTTCCCAGTTTATAAACAGAGGACTTACTTAACTTTTCATTTCTGTCAGAGCATCACATTTTGCAAGCATTAAACTCACAACACAAATGCTAGAAGTAAAGGAATAGTAGGGTATAGAAGAGGATTATCTAATGGCAAACAATCCACCCCATATTCCGTGAACCTAAATTGTAACTAACGTATCCTGGCACTGCAGAAACCAGATGCAAGGAAGCTATGTAGCATAAAATTGCTTTAAACATCTGTCAAAAGCAAACTGAGTTGATTACACTCTGGTTTGATTTGCTGTAAACAGAGGTTAGTTTCTGAAAAATTTTAGAGGTGTAATCACATTTCTTTGACAGCGTGAGACAAAGGTCCTTGATAATATAATATAGGAATTAAGTGGGTTTGAATGAATGGTTGGTACCACACAAAAATTCTGTGTTTGTGCAAACAGTACTATGAATCAAACACGGGGAGAGAAGAAGAGGGTTATGGAGATTAAATAAAATAGCCAACCTTAATGAAGTGATTGCCAGCAGCGGATCTCAATGTACTCTGTAAAGGAGGGAAGTGTCTGTATTTCTTTTGGGGAAAGGGAAGGATGGAGAGGAAGAAGCAGCAGAGTGACAGAGCAAAGCTCTCCTCAACTCCAGAGTCTCATTTCATCTACTAGGCTGCAAATGCACCAAAGTAGTAATAAAAATGTCATGAAGAGGGCATGGTAGCTCTCCTTTCCAGGAAGCTTCTTTGAGGTGGGAAAATGCTAGTTTCTCAAATCCAATATGGATAGAACAATGAGAAAGAATGACAGAGATGTTTCAGGACATAGTTTTTTGCTAAAGCAGTCAGAATTATGTCAAAATAACCAGTAACCCAATGATCGAAGGATACAATTGGCATGTGGAAGACACTGTCAAATTTCTGCCTATTCTCTCACAAGCTAAATGAGGGCCTGAGTTACAGAGTCCACCTCTCCTTTTGTGCTCTAACATTTTATTTAAACACATAAATATACACTAATGAATGAGATCTTGATTCAGGAGTCTCCATGGTCTTACTGGAAAATACTAAATCCTTGTATGATTACCCAATTATCTCAGACCCTATCTCTGTGTGTCATACTCTCCATTTCTTTCTGCCTTGCCAAATATTTCTCAGATTCAAGGCAAATTCTCTTGTCAAAACCCGTGAGAAATATGTTAGGACAGAATATGACCTTCAGGAAATACCACTTCTAAACAGTTTATATGCAAAATGGGAAATCTTAAAAATGTTGATGTCAAAATTTCTTTTGAAGAATGGAAGAATAGTCTCTCTCTAAACGGGAAGCCAATGAAGCAAGCCTGCTTTTTCAAGTTAGCACATTAGCATGATGTCAAGAGAGCATGCTCAAGCTATGCGAGAATCTACAGGCTTGAGAATGAGAGAAAGAGCTCTTCTCTAGATTAGAGGTGCTTTGAATGCAGCCTCCTCTCTCTCTGCTGTTGAGCAAAAAGGACAAGGCACAGTTCATGTAATGCTAACAGAGCAGGAATTTTTGCTGCTGCCGAGGTCAACATTCACACATGAATGCAGTCTGGATGGACTTCAACCAAACATTGCTGAGATGAACCTGTCACCCAGGAAATGTGAACAGATGGAGGAAGCAAATGCAAGAGAGGAAATATTATTAGGTTGGTGCCATTTTGTCCTCAGTGGCATCATTTCTGTTCCTCCATGAGGGCCAGAAGATAAGTTTGAAGATGAAAAATACATTGATGGCATTTGATCCATTCTCTTTCTACTCTTCAGCAAGTAGTTATGCTGTGCACCACCACCAGGTCTGCTGACCTTGAAGGTCAATCATTCTATATTTTGAGCAAGTGCTTATTCATCCCCTCCTAAACAATAAAATGCCCTGTGTAGTACAATGTAATGAAATGACTCAAAGCCTCTCATGTTTTCCCTACACGCTGCTTCCTATTCTTCCACGTGTAAAAGTGGGAGGTGAAATGAAACCCATGCTATTTATTCATTTTTCCCCTGACATACAGTGGGTGATACCTTGCGTATTGTGCAGAGAGATGATCTGGAAGGTGAATGGTGCTGACTAACTGCCTGGGCAGCGCTGTGGGCTTGAATGCAGGATTGCATCTGTGCCATGTTAAGGCTGCACTCGGAAATCATAGCTTGCATGCTCTGATGCACAGGAGTACTCTGAGTTTGGGGCCACAGTTCCTTGGACCAGAATCAGTTGTGACCATGAAGCCTGGCATATTTTGGTATCCCTGCTGAACTGGTGTTGAAGTGTTTCTCTGAAGCACACAAGCATGACTGTGTTTCTCAGTGGCAGAAGTCAGATGGATCAGCCAGTAAATTAAGGCGGATCAGCTTGTATATTAAGTTACAGACAGACAAAAGCGTGGCAGAGATATTCAGTGACTGAAAGGCTTGAGAGGCTTGCAAGTTTGTCCAATTTTTTCAACCTCATTTAGCTTACTGCAAATTATTTGTTCCTGGAAACTTTATCCTTCTTAATTTCAGTTCATACAGCAAATCAGTGGCAGAGTTGGCATAAGTGGAAGGGATCTCCTGGCAATCATCCTTAAGTCCATACATGCTGAAATCTCATTTTTCCATAATGTATTTATTTTAATTTTCAGCTTTAAATCACAGGTTTCTTACCCAAAAAAACCATTCAAAACATTCAAAATGGTGTAATCTCCCTTGAAACTATTCAGTTGGCTTTTGTTCTGTTTAAAATAGATGAAGCCAGTTTAAACATATGTTCCTAAATGTACGATTATAGTTTTTTTTATAATTGGAGGGTTTTACTTGAAGTAGTATTTGAAATACTTCCGTGACCAGTATGTGTTATGAGGCATCTGGAACTTGGCTGCCCAGAGAACAACACTCTTGTTAAGTCCTTTGAATGAAGGAAGCAAAACCATAAAATATCAATAAAGCTATCCATCCTAGGCAAAGGGTGACCAGACACAAAGACAATCTCCCATCAAGAGTGCCTCAGCCGGGTTACTGTAGGCCTTTCCAAGTCTCACAAAAGCCCTGCTGCTCTTCTCTTTCTCTAGTGCTGGCAACAGCTCATCTTCTTAAGTACTTCCACATTTCTAATCTTTTTTTTTCTTTTCTTTCTTTTTTTTCTAAGAAAGAAATCAAAGACAAATGTGAAGAGGAGTCTTTAGAAACAGGAACCTCGTGTCTTCAGTAGGCCTAGTTGTACAACAGTTAAAACCAAGAGAAAAAGAAACCCACAAACAACAGATTCAAACTTTCAGTTTGTCTCTGTAGATTTGCTTTGCCTACCAACTCTATCAACTAACAATGCAAAGACATGGAAATACCATGCTTTATAAAGAGTTCATGAAAGTGGTTCTAAGGATTAGAGGATTCAAGTTAGGTTTTGCATGAAAAACCCAGGACGGTTTATATTGATGTTTTCCCCATTTAGCCTTTATATTTCACATTTAGAGATTGCATTGGCTATGAGGATACTGTAAAACTTGAGTACTGAAGGTTTGAGTACAGTGGATAAAGTCTACTCACCTAATCACAAAATCTTTCCTCTATATATTTCTTGTATATGTTCCTTGTAACTTTTCATACTTTACTAACCCACTGCACCTCTCTAGATAGTATACATACACACATATGTCCATGGCCCATATCTTAGTCTGAATTTTGTAGCCATTCAGACATGAGGACATGAATTCCTTCACCTAAAGAGTGAATGGAACTTCTCTCTGTCTATAATTTACTGCTGTGGTTTTCTTGGTACAGTACTTCATGGATAGCTTCAAGTGCATCTGGTTTCACTTAAACCTTGTTTTGTCTCTATAAATAATATTACTTCCTTAGCCCATCTTCTACCCTTTGCTTTTTTTCCCCCACTCTCCCAAATCTGGGGTTTATGAAATCTTTAGACTCAGATTTTTACACCAAAATCTCATGTAAGGAAGTATGCATTCTCCTTTTCAATATATACTTACAATCCAACAGAAAGATGGTTAAGAAAAGAAAAAGGCTGGCCAATATTTTCAATAATTTTTTTGTGAATAATCTGAACTCAAACAGAGCTTTCTTCACACCTGTTCTGTAAACTCTCCTTTCCTATACAAGACAGTAAAACAGGAAGCTAGACTAATCTCCAAGCATTGCACTTTTTATCTATGTTACTTCCACATTTGTGTTGCTTCTAATAACTCCAGATGATGGATGAACCAACCTATGAAGACAGATTTTGCAAAAAAACCCCAAGGTATAGCAGATCCTTCACAGATGCATCTCAATCATTACTCCTTCCTTTCTTTTTTCCTTTAGAAAAATAATTTAAATTAAACAGATTCGTTATATGCAGCACAGTGTTGCCATATGAGCCCTGAACACTTTGTTCAAGAGCTAGGAGTCCAGCCAACTGCTTTAGTTCCTTAAAGAATAACAGATGTGTCCTTCCAAGTCTCATGCTAATGGAATTTAGGCTGTGGCAAGGAGTTTAAAAATACTCTCAGTTGTCTGCAGGCTCTGTTTCGACCCTGTTCTTTTGGTTAGTTTGCTTCAGGTTTCTTTTTCCACATCTTTCAGAAACATTGCATGAAATGTCCAGTTGAGCTGAAGCCACTAGTAATTTACTTTCAGTGACTGAAAACAAATAGTTAAAAATAAAAATCTATGGGTTTCAGTTGTGTATGATAGTTTCTACCAGCCTGACTCTGTAACTACTAATATTTAAAATACATTGAGTAAAATGCTCTCTCTTTGTGCACATACAGTAAACACCTGTAATCTTTGTTCCTTTACTACCAGCATATGCTTGATATCTTTATTTTTAGCTCCAAATATTAACCATAGGTATGTAAAAGTGAAGCAAGAAATTTGGTATAACCATCCTTAAGCAGAAGATGTCAGTATGTTGAAATGGCAAATGAGGCCAAGTAAGAAACCCTTTGCATTGCAGTTCACATCTTATATGTTATGAAGGCCTTAGGATCACAGGGAAATCTGTAGCAAATAGGAGGAGAAGCTACAGGGTTTTTTCTCCAGCAGGAATGCAGTGACAGTGCAGGAGAAAGTGCTCTTCCACTGTCAAAGCTCCTTCTTCAGCTTTCTGCACTTCAACTGTGTGCAGACTAAAGTGAATGATGCTTATAATCTGATTGTTGCTTTGCTCTCTTGTCTCTCTGGGATTGAGAGTGTTATGGAGAAAGCTCCTGAAGGGAGTAGTACTGCAAGTTGCTGTGGTGAGCGCTCTGGCTGCTTGTTTTCACCATTTACTCTGAGTGGTGGGAAGCAAAGAGATCTGGTGGGTAGACACTGGGAAGGAAGCAGAAGAGGCCAGAGGCACTGGCTGTGGATGGGGACAGGAGGCTTCTGTATGGCAAGCATTGCAAAGGGAGGTCCTTTATTTTCCTTTTTTCCCTTTGTCCAAGCTTGTCTCCCTTATTCCCTGCCCACCAACTACAATTATTATCACCTTTTTTCAGACATTGCTTTGTCATCCTACATACCACTCATGTCTTCTGTTCGTGCTTCTCTTGCTTGTGTGGTCTTTGGTGCTTGTGGAGCTCAATTCTGGGAACTGGGATTCTCACAGGCTTTTTCCTCATTCCACCTCATATCCTACTGGAACATTGCCTGGGGAAGGAGGCAGCTACCCTGCATCTTATTCCCTCTGCAAAACTGATGTGGAAACAGTTTTTTGGCCTCTTTATCTTCCCTGTCCCAAGCAAAAGGTCATAGTTCTCTGGAGAGAAAAGAAGAACTGGAAACCCTGGAGCTCCTTGTTTGAACAGCTAGTAAGGAAGAAGATGGTCATGGGTTGTCTTCTTCCTCCACAATGCCAGGTGGTGTTTATGGCAGAGCATATGACCAACGAGGCTACACTGTCCCTTTCCATGAGGCAATACAAAAAGCCAATGCAATGAGTTGGCTCTCAACACAGGACAACCTGTAAGGGCTGGACAAACTCTGTCCCCCTCAGCTGATAGGAGCTGAGGGAGAGGGCTGGTGGGAAGAGAGGAGATTGTTGATGGTTTACAAAGAAGAAGGAAAGCATATGAGAGATTTTGGTGAAAGGACCTTTAACTGAAAATGATGCTAAGTGGCAGGAAGAAAGGATGAGAAGTGGAAGGATCAGCTGAAGATGATGTATTTCTTCAATATTCCTACTTTACTTCCTTAAATTTATCTCAGAATTGCTATTTCCTAAAAATCATCCTTTCAGAAATACCCCACCTCCCCAACCACCCATCCTGTAAGAATTCTTTCAAGCCAGCATTCACAGTTGATTTCCCCTGTTTCTTTCCTATTCCATCTGCCACTTTTAATTTCCTCTTATATTCTCTTTCCAGAAATCCCAATATGTTTCATTCCTTTGTCCTCAGTTCTGCACCCTCTCCTTCACTGAGACATTCACAGTCCCTTTTCCATTCAGTGACACTCTCACTTCACATTCCTCTTCAGTTCAGCTCTCTTTCCTATACTTCTTTCTCTAGTTACTTGTTTATTTTGGGTTCCCCCATGGCCTTTACCACTCAAAAATTTTCCCTCTTAACACTTTTTTCTTTTCTTCACAAACCTCTCTACTATCTTCAATTTATCCCCTGGAAACTCCTTCACTCCTTTTCTAATGCTTTACTCAAGCAATTTTTCTTTAAACCTATTATTTCCATTTTTTTTCTATTTATTTTGTTTTCTTCTGATCTTTTTCAGCAGAGGAAAATGAAATATCCTTGACTTTTGATAGCCAGCAACATAAATTGCAAAGTCTTTTCTGGTGATTTCAAATGCTGTAGCCCCAGTAACACAATACCTAACACACAATGGGCATCACATCATAATGGTAGCCACTCTTACACATTATCTTCATTAACAAAAGGCAAATGGTACTCTGTAAATATCTTGGCTACACAACTTCCTCATCTTTCAAATCATCTGTAGCAGAACAGTTTGTCTGTAGTATTTAACTTCCTTAATTTTATTCAGAATTATGAGTGAAAGCTTTTAAGCAGCAGAAGGTCATAGTTTATATGACAGAGTGCAGCAGAATATTCATGTCGTCATGATTTTATTCCTGAACAACATCTTCACTCTGATCAGGAATATACAAAAGAGTGAAATCCAGCATCTGCTGCAACTGGGACAAGAATTTTGCCACTGATTCTGTGGTCCAAGATACTGTCCAAAATTAAGTATTTCACAGCCTCTTCTACCTGAGTTTGAGTTCTGTTTTCTCTCCTTTTTATTTTTTAGGACACTAACTCCTAATCTCCAAGCAGACTCTTTTTTCTTCTGCTTTGCAACTTACATTCAAAGCACAGCTCTCTAGTGTGTGGACATCAGAGGCAGTAGGTATCACAGAGCAGGGATAACCTCCACAAAAACATAGATATTATGGCCATATCAAGCTGATGGAGCTGTGCGCAACTGTTTAAAAAGTGAGCATAACAGATGTGCCAAAAAGGACGAGGGTTTTTAAGATGTGACATTTTTTGCTCAAAATGCTTTACATGCAGGTTTCTCTGAGCAGAGCTTGGCTTCCTTAGCAGCACAAGAAAATAAGCAAGCTTTGATTAGAGATAGTTTACTCTCTGAAGCATGACATTGCAGAGCATGGGTGTTTTTGAAATTCTGTTAGTAGGCTAAAGACAGTTTTTAGTTTGAAGAGGAAAAAACCAGATATATAAAACGTAAAAATGAGGGAGACTTACTTGGTTTATTGGATGGTTCTTGTGGATAAGTATACCTGAAAGATCTAACACGAGGATTCTCAGGTGCTAGGTTTTTTGCTCTAAATTATCTGATTGCACAGCAAACTCTTCAAGAAAAATTCCACACTATTACAGAGACGCCAGTGTGTGAGTACAGCTCTGGGTGAAAAGTGCTATTATGTGCACATAATCCTAAACAAGTAACTAATAATAACAATCATCTCCCTATATTCAGTGTTTGTGAGCCATCTGAGACATACCACAGAAGGTAAGAACCAAATTTAATTCTGTTTACTTCTGCATACATTACTAGTATGCAAAAGAAGTTCATTTGAACCTCTTTCTATTTCTTTAACTTTCCAAACCTCTTCCTTATTCTGTCCTCTATTTTCAAAGTTGTAAGGTGGAAAAAGCCATTGGCCGGCTTAATTTCTGGATAATTCCAGTGATCAAACTGGACTGTGAACTGTCTTCTACCCCACAGTTTTGCAGGCATGGCTCTTCCCTGCTCTGAACCAGCAAAATTTTGCAGCCATCCATAGAGATGTGGCTGCTTCTACTTCTGCTCTTACTCTGTGCATGCCATAATAACAGGTCTTTTGAGAAGAAGCAAAGCACAGAAGGCAAAAGATATAATGATGAACCTGGCACTCCTTATTGTTGCTAACAAGCTCCTTATCTGATCTGTAAGTTTGCTACTAGGGGTTACAGATGTGCTGATTTGCCTGACTCCTGGGAGTGGAGAGGACGCATCAACACTTGCATAGTTGATTGAAGAGGCATCTGTGAGGCACTTCTGCTGCTGCTGAGCTGCACAGCTAAGCAAGCAACGCCAAAGAAGAGGCAGCAGGAGCTTTAGGCTCCGCTTCCTCTCTGCTGCTACCCCCTCACCAGCCTTTGCTGTCATCTTGTGTGGGACTGAACCAGCTGGTGGTGGGGGAGCAGGCACAGCTCATTACATTAGTCAAGTATTTGCACCATTGAAAAGGGTCAGCTGCAAAACGAAGGTTATTCTGATGAGTATGACATCAATTTGATATTATTAGCTGTCAATATTGCATGTTTCCTCTGAGTTTCTTTGTAAGTGACAGCAGCAAAACTCCATGGCAAATACCTGCTTAAAAGACTTGTATGATGCCGCAATCAGTAGAAAGGGTCAAATACTCTAAGGAGGGGAGGGTGCAAAATAATAGAGATCTCAGGAATCTCCTTATTTTAACCGGGCATAAAGAAATTGCCAGCAAAGGCCTGAATTTATCTTTCTTCAGCCTGTCCCGGCAAAACTTGTTTGTCTTGGTAGCTGAAAGCCTAAAAGAAAAAGCTGTTTGGAACTGGATTCAGAGAGTTTGAACTAAGGAGAAAAGCATCTGTATTTTCTGCTAACACCCTGCAAATGTGTTCCCACCGACGCCCGGTTTCCAAATCTAGTCGAATGAGAATGTTCTATATGTTAAAATAACCACTCTTGATCACTCTGTGAAGCTATTTATATTTTTCTATTTAAATATCCTATTTATTAATAGTGTTCAATATTAGCATAAAGAACCCCCTGCATTCCCCAGTCAGCAGGTAGCAGACATCTCATGTCAGCTATTTTATGAGCAATATAATTAGCAAGGCAAACTGTACAACTTCCAGTTTGATTCATTTGCTGATGCTTATTCTGATTCATTTACAATTATGCCAGTAATTGGCATAACTGTTCAGACGTATTTGGAAAACGTCCATAAGTGGATATCCTAATTATAGATTTATCCCAGTAGCAGATACTCACATTGTATAATAACCATTTTCTCTATCTATCAGGAAGTGCTATGCCGATTCCTAAGGCAAGAGACTAGTGGAGGCTGTGGTCTACTAGATTATTGTGGGCAGAATAGGGAAACTCGAGGGAGGTATCACTGCATGTCCTCTGACAGAGTTCTTTCAGATTCTAGGCGCTCAGGAAAGCAAAAGCCCTGCCAACTCCAATACAAGCTGGCAGGGGCATTTCATTTTGTCATGTGCCGGGTCAAATACACCAGAGAAATCCAGTTCCAGTGGAGTTTAAACCACAGCTCTCTGAAGCTCTCTGATGGGCAGTCCTCAGACTCATGCCAACTGAGTGAGGGGGTGAGGACCTGCCAGGACTGGAAAGTCTTCCATGTAAGGAGAGCCCCCAAAAGCAGGAAGATCCAACTTGCAGCTCCTCAGACACTCGTGTGTGATCTCCATGCTTGTGCATCCCCAGATTTCTCCATGGGCGATGGGACTTAGCTGACAGCAGCCTACCTCAACCCGCCTTCCCACATGTGGGTGCCAGGGGACTCCCTGGCTCCGTACATCTGCTGCCACAGCTGCAGCACCGCCCGCGGTGCCTGCTCCAGCGTGCAGCCCCGTCCGTGCACCTAACAGCAAAGGCAAAAATGCAGAGGTATGCCTGAAGCACGAGAGAACTGGGCACTAGAGGACTCAAGTTGTGTCTGGCTTAATGATTAGGAATCTTTAACCCACGGGCAACTACACCAGCTCTTTTCATAAGGGCTAGATCAGTGAACTGCATGTTAAAGACATGACGACTTTTACTTTGAGATGTCTTTAATTCACTTCTGATTATGAGACGATTATAACTTTTAATGAAAACTGAACTGTTTTATGAAGAATGGAGTTAAATGAGATTTTTTTTCCTTTATATCTCAGATTAAAAAATTAAGAAAATAAATAAAACAACCCATCCATTTCTTTAAATTACACCAACTACCTGTTCCACTACAGATAAGTTTTTGCACAATAAGCTTAGAACTGCTTTCCCCTCTAGATAAATTCTCTGAGTTGCTGTTTCCACCAGAAGCAGTTTCTAAAAATCAGGCTGAACACAATATCTATCATCAGGCTATTTGACAGAACAAACCTCTCAGCTTAAAAGCAAAGTTACATGTGCCGACTCTAGATCCAAAGGGGCTCTGCAAGGGTTGGTTTAGCACTTCCATGTCATATCTGTACAGAAGACATCTATACATAAGATAATCACAAATGCATGATAATGCACTTTGCATAACTTCCCTCAGCTTATTCTGATACATCAAAAGTGCTGCTAAGTTTGCAATTAATAACGTGTATTTGAATACTTTCTCATTAAAACAGAATATTTTGTACCATAACATATTTCCAACCTTTCACTCTTTTCTATAGTGAATGAACTTTGTAAAATGAAGACAAACATTTTCAACTTTGCCATCTTCAGAAAGAATAGTTTTGCTTTCATGAGGCAGGAGAAAAACATCTGCATTTTACACAATACAGTAAACCAAAAAATGCAGGTACTGATATTTGACTTGTCTATAACTGAAAGTCAATAGAAAAGTTTAAAACTTGCTTTAATTTCACTTACATCCATCACAAAGACTACACCAAGTGTTTCCGTTGCATAGCTGAAGCTATTTATGGCTGTTGATTTTTTCCTCAACTTCATTTCTTCAAAATGAAACAGACATAAAGTAACAATCATCAAGTTTATCCTGATTCCATAATTTCACATACAATGTAAGTTACATATAACATCAATAATATGACAGTGATCCCTAAGGGCTTTAGTAACATGTAAGTCAAAAGCATCTTGTAGAGAAGAGCTCACAAGGTGCCATGGCAAAATTTCTATCTGATTTTGACTGGAACATAATTAAGTCCAAACTACGAATGTACATCCGGTTAACACTTTCTTTTTTACACACTGAAGTTCATCACTGAGGTTTGTCAATACATCACACTTTCAGAAATAAACCATCAGAAAAAAATGGCCTCTATCTTCAAGTTGATAGATTTTTGTAAAAATTCACAGCCACTTGCTCTATATGTCAGTATGATCTGTTAGCAGGTATAGAGAATGAAATTGCAGAAATTGTTGAGATTGCAACAACAGTTGATTAAGAAAATTAAAAACCATCTTTTTCAACACACTAGTTACCCAGAACCATAGAGCAGGTAGAGAAAAGGGTTAATACTCAGAAAAAAAGCCAGCATCGACAGGGGTCTTATCTACATTGTAATTTAGAATACTCCTTCTGGCCTTTCAATTTCCAGTCTCTAGCCTGGGAGAGATAGGGGCAAGCTGCAATTTGTGTGTGTCTTTCTTTGGAAGGTTTATTTCAGCTGCTGCTGAAAAACACACTGAAGCATAAATCTTATCCTTTTATTTGGAACCAAACAGCATTGTCATCATTGATTTATCTTCTGTTTGTTTCCTCTAGCAGTCTCCTCTGATTTACTTCCTTGCGTTTAGGAGAATATCACAAAAGTAAATTGATGTGCACATTAACAAAAATATATTTAACTGTCTTACTCCCTGCTCCAGGATCCATTTAAGTGTCCACACAAATTTGTATCGAGGGACCCAGCACCAGGTGCCGTCTTACCCCACTTTCACCATTATTTTGTGCATCTACCTTGTCACGGTGTATATTTTTTCTCATAAACTAGACAGAGTTCAACTCTCTGCAGCTATTCAATGCTGGACAGTTTTTCAGCTTAGATTTGAGTCCTATCTAATATTAAAATTGATTAGCAATATCTTTGCATGCCACTAAATTTTAGAAAGTAGTGTGTAAAGCAGTGTTATCAGTGAGAACTTGTCTTTACGGAATATAAAACCAGCTATAGGGAACACTCAAGAATGTCATGAAAACTGCAAGCAGAGAAAACATTATGCTCTTCACTTATAAAAGGATTAAACAAAGCAGCTAAGGTTTATATACCCTTTTCTCTGCCCCAAAGAGACTGTTGGTCTAAATGGAATAATACATTTCTATTATTACTTTACTACTGTTTTATTATATTGAGCTATATTTCAGCTTCTTATGGAATGTCAGTTATTATGCACACAGACTTTTCATATTCTAATAAGTTTCATTCTGTCTTGGGAATTTTTTCTGAAAATTGGCACTCCTCTTTTCTCTCGTTCTTATTTATTTATTTATTTATTCTGAAATTATAATGCAAAAGAGTCTCTTTGGGGGGTTTACCCATGAGACATACAAACACACCTGTCTCTTCTACTGAATACCTAATTCTCCAGGAGAGATCTTTGTTCAAAAAATGGTTTATAGTGAAGAAAAAAAGTTATTTATACTCTATAGTCTTATGTCTTTCATTGTCTGGCTCTTTTGCTTTTTCCTGCAATTGCAGTACAGTCCTGACGGTAAATTTGAGAAATCTGTAAAAGTAAACTTGGCAGTCATTTCTAAATCCTGGCTTCTGCAAGGAATCTTGTGGAAGAAAACTAGAGTGGAACCGGAGCTGGGAGAGCTGATAGACACAGTGCAGTGCCCTGGCAAAGTGGTGTAAAAGCTTAGATGCTTCATAGCTTTGGCAAGAAGAATTAGCTTTGTAGATAAGTAATGGAAATATATTTAGCATATCTGCTAAAGTCACTGTTTATTTTGCTCTTCCATTCTCTATAGCTAGCACATTACAGTACTTGCAACAGGTAACCATGGAGGCAAGACAAAAGCTAGAAAGGACTAAAGTTGGGACTCCCCAGTTCAGGTAATGTGCTTCAGTGGTTATGATTTCCTTAAAATAACATTATATAATGCTTTGGACCTTATGTCTTCCCAGATATAGTCAGCAGAGAATTAAAGAACAGAAGATACCTAACAACAGTTGTGGCTTTGCCCAGGACTCCATAGGTCTAATTGTGTCTGCACCTATCCTGATTAAGATAGAGCTCTTAAGGATAAATTAGACAAAATAACAATCCCCAAGTAATCTGTTAGGTATTCTTTTTCTTCAGAATTGAAAACAAACCTCTTCATTTGCTTTCATTTAAATCATACTCTTTAAATTTAATCTTGTTTTGTGAAGATATCCTTTTTTGTTCTCTAGTAAAAAAAAATGGACACAACTGAAAAAAAAATACAGTAGGAAAGGTCAAAGGGAGTGCTGATAAGGGTTTTTTTCAGTGAGAACAGTTTATACTGGAACATGGCAGTTTGTGAAACCTTAAACTTTTCATGTAAATGTGTCATTTTAAACAAACCCTCATTGCAAAATCTGTGTAGCTGCAAGGCAAAAGATGAGGAGAGGAAGGAAAAACAGTTTCACAAACTTACTGACAGGAAAATGCTAAGGAAATATCCTGAAGGTGTTGAAGAATTATATGCAAATCTCCCACTGTTTTGGATCGATGAGGAGTAGTTAATCCTTCTCAGTCCTTCCTTTTGAAGCTGTTCTTCATTATTTATTGCTCCCAATAAAGACACTAAGGCTGTAACCTGTGCAATAGGGCACTCAATGGGGAAGTGAAGTGCCAGCCCCGAGTCAGTCAGAAGTGGGAACTGACACATGATCTCCTATGGATTACGTGAATATTTTATCTGCAATGTCATGGTGGGTTATCTCTGTGGTTTTGTTTTCTTTTCTGTCTTGCTTTCCCCGATGAAGAATTTGAAAATATCCTGGATTTGTTCCAGTGAAGAATAAAAAAACTTTTTTGAAAACTAATATACTTTTTTCTGAGCCACAGTTCTTGTTTGATAGACTTCTAAAATCAGGAGTGGCTAAGAACTGAAAATGCAGCAGAGACCAGCCAAACGTCTTGTACTGCAGATGGTTCAAAGCAAAGATAAAGAAGCTGAAGAATAGATTGTGCTTTTGGCAGGGAAACCATTAATTGCTGTTTCCAAGTCACCTTCTATTGGTACTTGGACACTTTCAGGCTGTCAGGTTCCTGTTTATTTACACCAGAAAATATTAAATATTTTCTAATGTTCAAATATGGCTGATACACCGGGGGGTTATGCTGTCATTCAGAGGGATGTCAACAGGCTGGAGAAATGGGCCGACAGGAACTTCATGAATTCCAACAAGGGGAAGTGGAAAGTCCTACATCTAGGGAGGAATAATTCCATGCACCAGTTTATGCTGGGAGCCAGCTGGCCAAAAAGCAGCTTTGGCAAGAAGGACCTTGGGGTCCCGGCAGACAATAAGCTGAACATGAGCTAGCAATGCACTCTTGCAGCAAAACAAGGCCAGCAGTAAGTACCGTGGGATGCGTTAGGGAGAGCATAGCCAGCAGGTCGAGGGAGGTGATCCTTCCCCTCTACTCAGCACTGGTGAGTCTTCATCTGGAGTGCTGGGTCTAGCTCTGGGCTCCCCAGCACAAGGGAGACATGGATGTACTGGAAAAAGTCCAATGAAGGGCCATGAAGATGCTTAAGGGACTGGAGTCTCTCTCCTATGACAGAAGGCTGAGAGAGCTGGGACTATTTAGCTTGTAGAAGAGAAGGCTCAGGGGGGATCTTATCAGTGTATATAAATACCTTAAGGGAGGGAATGAAGGGGCCTTTTCTCAGTAATGCCCAGTGACAGCAAAAGAGGCAGTGGACACAAATTAAAACACAGGAACTTTCACCTGATCACACTAGAAAACCCTTTTTTTTACTGTGGGAGTGATCAATTACTGGCACAGTTTGCCCAGAGAGGCTACAGAGTCTCCATCCTTGGAGACACTCAAAAGCTGTCTGGACAGGGTCCTAGACAGCTGTCTCTAGGTGACCCTGCTTGAGCAGAGGCTTGGACCAGATGACCTTCAGAGGTCCCTTCCAACCTCAGCCATTCTCTGATTCTTGGGTTGTCATTTCTGAGAGCTTTCTTCACTAAATTCACTTTGAGAATTCTGAGACAGAAATAAAAATATTTGGCCCGAATATTAAGACTAAACTTCTCAAACAGGACCTATATCCAGTACAGTGTATAACCAAATTTTATACCAAACATAACCACATTTCAGTTATTAACTGCTGTGGGTTCATTGTGAGCTACTGCGAGATAGGTATTGAGTAAGAAAGGGTTAACCTGAGAACTAAATCCATTCTGCATTTCAGGAATTCAAGAGGTAACTGTTGAAGTTACCTTTTCATGTAGTCAGTTTTGTTTAAGTGATTCATAATTTACTAAGGATCATTTTGTTCTTTTTAAGTTGTGAAAGCTCCTGCCAATTTCCCTTTGCTTAGTAGCCCTGCAAGTTTTCCTGAGACTATGCTGGAAGAGCATGTACAGTTATTCAGACACCCTATGATCTTCTTTTAATATCTTTGAAAAACTTCCAACACATGATTCCAAGGCGTCAAATGAGTTTTATTTAAATATAAACATCTTTTATTCTTGATTTCCCAGTGACATTTCTTTTCAAAAAGATGCCAGACAGTCTTTGATCCTTGAATGTTTATTAAACACCATCTCTTTCACTCATTTAAATGGGTCCCACCATTCACCAGAAAAATATTTAATTAGTCTGGAATGCTCTCAGCCCAGAAAGTGTGATCTGGGAAACAGGCAGATCCTGCAGATACAGCCCCTGTGTGCAGTACAGCCGTTAATGGGTCACAGAGAACCAATTTCCTCTACATGATATATCACGACATTGTGTTCTGTATATGGTACCCATGTAACTGAGACATATTCAATCAGTGTTGTAAAGTTTTTTTTTTTTATTACATTTTGCTCATGGCAGAACTAAGACAGTTTTCATTTCTCTCATATGCATACAGATTATGTAAATTTTTATATGGATGATTATAAGGTCTTTCCTCCATAGGATATTATACATTGGAGAGACAAAGTTGACTGAGGGCTAGTTCATTCTATTCTTCTATGTGGATGTGGATAGCCGTATCTACTGTGTAGCATGCCAAACGTAGACATTTCTATAGTGCTCACTCTAACCCCATCATGCTCACAATAAACAAAATAAATTACTCGATTTTTATGTTGAGCTTGAGAGAGGGAGAAACAGAATTACCACTGACTTGCAGTTAGGGAACTAATGCAGGGAGAGAGAGAAAAAAATCTCTTAAACTAAAGGGCAAAATTAACCCAATTAATTGCTTAGGATCACAGAGAAATACTGTAAAAGAATGGACCAAATTCTGTTTTCCAGGATGACTTATAAGAATGTATACCACAAAATCTTTATTTTTGCATTATTCAATCTGTTTTGCCAAAATTCCAAAAATATACAACTAGGCAAATATCTTGTGGAAATAATTTGGTAGGTATAAGCAACTGGAAGAAATTCTTGAGGTTAAAAATTGTTGGAAAACTTTAACCATACACATTTCTATCAGTAGTGTGTCTGCAGACTTCTGGTGACATACAAGAAAGGTTCAGATGTATGGTCCTAATGTACACTCTTATACAAGGAAAGCATCCATTCTCTCTGAGCTTGCTGAAAAGAAGACATGAGAGGGGAATTAAAAAAAAAAAAAAAGGTTCCGTACCATCTGTTTGCTCCATATCTGACTTTGAAGATAGATCTAACATGAAGGGTAACATAGGATCTCTAGATGTATCATATAAAAAGGGCCCTCAGAATGTTATTCCATAAAGCATGTTGGGCCTCTCAAAGACTGAATAATTAATCCATCTGACACACTTCCTGATAGTCCTGCCATCATCCATAGGCACACCAGCATCTTGTGGTCAAAGAAATGAAAGCTGCGCAACTGGTTGTAGGATAACATTAAATATTAGTTGAATCTTTGCAACACAGTTCTTTTGTTGTTGTTGTTATTGTTTGGGGGTTTTTTTAACAAAGTGCTAATAATTACTTTGAGCAATTACTCCTTATAGGATCATTTTATTTTCATAGACCCACGGAAAATGAAAATATTTGAAATCTAATGTACCTACTTAATCTTCAGCACCTGGAACATCTGTTCTGTCTGTGCTACAGTTTATGCTGCATAACTTACTGAGGTGACAGAAGTTGTTCAGTGACTGTGCTCACCCAATGGCCATGATTATCCAGTGCTTGAGGTAACCAAGTCTTTTTCTTGGTGGCACTGTGAAAAAGGTTTGGCACAATATTTGAAACTTTCTGCAGTCTGACATTTGCAGCCAGTCTAATAGGTACCCTATATGCATATGTATGCATTAAAGACTATACAACACTTACATCTGAAAATGGCACGTACTTTGAACACATTCAGCTTCATAAATAGAATAAATAGAATAAAAAAGAGCTCTTTTGTTCTTAGTGGATGATATCAAAGTACTGGGACCCAGGAATAATTGCTCCAGATGAGGGTAGGAACGGACGGACAGAAGGGAAGGAGATCTAGGTCTGGGAAGAGGCCATCTTTGGGGCCACCTGCACAACATGTTGATGCATTCATTTTATTGCTGCACTCAATGGGTACAAAGCATCATCAACGTTTGCCTGATGTAGCATCGAGCAGGTTCTGGGATTTTTGGGGTGCTCGGGAGGTTTTGTAGGTGTATTTTTGAAGCAGGTGTCAGTAGATGGCACTATTACAAGGGCTTTCACAGGGTGTTGTGGGCGAGCAGCAGGAAATCTGTTTTGGTGGTGGTGGTGGGTGGGTGGGAAAGTAAGGGCTCAAATGGCAAGGGAACTGGTTTTCTTACACCTGCTAATACAGCAGGATCATTTATGGAGGCAGAGTCACTGCCTGAAGCTGGGGCTGATGCCAGCTGAGCTCCTGGAACACCAGCTTGGCTGCGACTTGGTCATGCCCACCTCTGTTCCGAGAGGGTGGCAAATAATCTCGAGAAATGTATGACACTATTACATGTGTAATTTGAGGATTTACGCAGGGAGAGTGCTACTCGTTTGCCCTCCAAGAGAAGCTGATGTACATGGCCTAGAAATTGGGTGATGCTTAGCAGAGGGACAACAGTAGTTCAGCACATGAATATCATGTAAAGGAGATAATTATGTGATTAATTGCACAGCCATATGAGAAACCAATCTCTGCACTAAAATCTCTCCCGTAATCCATCACAAACAAAACTTATTCTGGCCATTCAAACAGCTAGCCTAAAATATTTCTCTTGATACATTATGATAATTTTTTTATTCATATATTAATTTTCTGTCAGTCCCCCTGCCATAACAATTTTATTGTCTTTTATAAAATCCTGTTTTGTAGTAAGTCAGCATTCAATGACAGTTTGATATTTTGTGACTTTTTGGATTAGAAAAAGGACCTTTTTTACCCCTGAGTCTGGGTTTTTATGATGGACACACAGCTCTCACTTTTAGCTCTGACACAAGCTCTTGGAAGTAGCACATTTAGTTCAATAAAGCAGTTTTATGTCATTTGTTAAGATATTCATATTTTCCTCTGGACTCTGAACATACCTGTGACATGTCTTATTGTCAGCAAAGACAATAGTAAAGACTAACTAGCTCTAGTAACATTTTAAAAAATTCCTTTATTTGCTTTTTATGATTCTGGAATAAATCTACAGGTATAGAATGGTGCAAAGGCTTTTTTATCAGGAATTTTGGATGTCTGCATTATCACTATAGCAAAGTCAGATATGAATTGACCTTCATAATTAGTCATGATTAAAACCTTTCTATACTTCCCACATGGCACAAAAGTAGTAAAATACACTGGTTTTATACACTCTCTTTGGAGGTTTGTTATGTAGACTTTCTTACAGTTTCTGGTGTTAGGATGGTTATTAGTAAAATAGATTTCTTAGAGGTCTGTGCTTCAGAGTTATCACTCTGAATGCTTATTTGTACATCTGGGGCTACAGCTCTGACAGAGACAAGGTGAAGCAAAATCTTTGCTTTAGAAAAGGGCCATCCAAAGTGATCCAAAATCCATTTCTAAATAAATCTAAAACCACATAGCATCTGGGAAATGGAAAGAGTAGTAATACCTGTGCTCTGGGATGGAGAAAATGATGAACTGTGTCATTTCTCCAGTGTTTTGCCTTGTATTGTGTACGTGCTGTGCTAGGAGACTTACCTCTCAGGCAGATCACAGAAAGCAGAAAGAAAGCAGATGCAAAGGTCAAACCCAGCTGAAATCCCTGCTAGTGCACCTGAGGTATTTGCTGAGAACAGCAGGGAACGACCAGGCTAAGCAGGCAAGAAACTGTCACCCTGCGAGAGGATGCTGTTTCCCCCTGTGTTTGGGAGAATTCCCATATCTGTCGATCAAGATCTGCATGAGGATTTGTGTGCAGCTTTAAAGAAATGCCATTACCTCACATTTACAACTTCCTCCAAAAGAAGGAGATCATTTTTCTCTAATCCCGAGTTATACATAAATGGCGAAGTTTCATAGCTTCTAAAATTTCCTGAAGACTCAATCAATATCTCTTTACTTGACCATCTAAGTAGTATTCTTTTGCTTCAATAAATGATAAGCAAAATTCAGTTGCTATGTGTTGCTGATATTTTCAAGTGCCTGCAGCTACCAAAGCTAATCACAGTGGGTTACTTCTGATTTTTGCTCTTGGTGCAATTTCCCAGTCACATGTTGTCCTTTTTTTCCATTTCACTTACTTCAGTATTTGCACACACAAAAAAATCCAATACAAACAATCTTTCTCTTGAACAGTGACACCAAAATGGTTTTTACATTAGGAGCATAGAGCCAAGTGCATCCAACTCCTGGTAACTGAGGGCTATCTCCATTAGTAGAGACACAGAACAAAAGTGATCATGAGTCCACAAGTGTAGTAGCACTCAGGGTACTATACCTGGAAGAGAAGAGATTTGGGCTCCCACCCCTACTTCACTTAACAATTAACACAAAATTCTTTGTAGGTTTAGATCATAGGGCCAGGGCCCTATGACTGGCCCCACTACTACAGTTAAACTGTGCAGGCAAAGTGATACAAATACAAGGTAATTACAACCTACACTCCTACCTTCCCTACCACTGTTCTTGGAAGAAACTATACTGCATCAAAGATGGTCAGGGTGTTTGCCTGGGAGCTGGGAATTATGGGGTCATGTTTTTTAGAGAAGGGATTAGCAAAGTCTATGGAAGCTTAAAAGAAAAAAGCTCAAGTCATGAGCACATTCTATTTGTTACCTTACCTCTGTGTCTGTTATTGGTGAAACCATGCTGAGAATAATGGTTTTGGTTCTGGAAAATATAGTGGAAGGAGGGCATTGAATTGGTCTCTGTTCAAGGAAGAGTTAGAAAATGACCAACATGTATTTCTATTTTTTTTAGTGAAAACCTCTGGGTACTCTATTTAACTTTTTGAAGATGAAGCTGTAATTTCATCTACTGAAGAATCAACATGATGAATAATATTTTCATAGGATTTTTGGTCAATCCAGGTAAATGTATAATAAAATCCAACATTTGGAATTTGAAGCAAGACAAATTCAAATTAAAAATCAGATGAGTATGATTAATTGAGTGGCTATCTGAAAACCAAGCTGTTCACCAACAGCTACAGTGGATTCTCTCTCCCCTTAGGTCAAGATGGGATATTTTAATTAAGGTAAATATAGTTCAAATGGGAACATATTCTGTAGTTTCTCATAGGGGTGGGTGGATTGATGCCCACAACCTCCCATCTAGCTCTGTGACCCAAAGCTGATCAAAATTAACCTAGAACTGAGAGTAGCACATTGCCATGTGAATGTGTCAACCTCTTCTTGAGAAAGGGCTGATCTCCTGCATTCTTGAAAAGAGAGGTCCCAAAAGTTTAACCCCGGGAGGGCATCTGAGCTGTGAAGGGCTCTCCCGTAATGAAGAGAAAAGTCCAAGATGCACCACTTTTTCCAACCACACTTCTTGCAGGACCTGCAGGCATGACCTGCTCCACTTGGCTGGGGCAAGGAGGAGTACTGCTGACTGGGAGGGTGGGAAAGGGAACCACAGCCCATCTCCAGGCCATCCCCTCTGCTGGGTTGGCTGATGAGAGAGAGGAGGCAGTGGTAGAGGAGGTCTGGGGAGTGAAGACTCAAGACCTCACTAATATTACAGATTTTGTGACCATATCAATAGATAACCAATTTGATATTGTTTGGTATTCTTTTTTTCATAGAATTGCAATGAACAAACTACCTTGGTAGTTTAAATTCACCTGACTTTTGATGTCCCTGAACAACATCAAGCATTTGGACATTCCTAAGCCTGCACAGGTTTCTGAAACTAGATGTATCAGGCATGGCCTGTAGGCATTCTCAGAGGCCAAACACAGGACCTGAACCTATGCAAAGTCAGCCAGGGGCTATAGTATCATGTCTATTCCTTTTGCCATTCCCCTATAATGTTAAACTGCACCTGTACTGCTGAATGCTTCTGCTCCGGGGCTTTCTGGCCCAGCAGTAATGAATGATTGCATTCCCAAACTATTCCACTCTGGAATTCCACTGAGCCCAACTACATCGCATAGCACAGAACCTACCATCTTTATTATTTTGTGCAGTTTTTCAGTTCCAAGCAGCTGACCTAATGCCAGAGCTCTGTCACAACCCACCAGACAGTTTTATAGCATGCTACTGAGAAAATCACTGTTGTGTTGGAGGTTGCATAGCCAACCGGGATAATGATGGAAGGTTATGTTGGCTAGAGGGAGCCAAATGTGGTACAGTTTGGTCTGTGCTCTTCAGGAGCAGACTCTGTAGTGAGCTGTCCCAAGAACTGTACCTGAGTTTTGTGAAATTATGTTTATGTTGTGTGAATAGTCAGGGTGCAGAAATGAAGTGGGAGCTGAGACCTGCCTCATAGGGAACAAGCAGGAAGCAGTTTTCAGGAGAGTAGATCTTGCACCACTAAAGCTCTTCGCTTTTATATTAATAACTGAAATATTAAATATTTATCAGAAGCAGGTCATTAACAAGATAGGTTCACACATCTATCTTGACTTCTGTAAACACCAGCATCTACAACTGTTAATTTGTCTCTCTTCCACCTCCTCTTTCTTTTTTTCATCAGCTCATGATTCATGTTTGTAAATCCTAGAAATTTTCAGAGTCTAGTTTTGAGTCTTTAATAATTGACTGCTTATGTCTCACTGGATATATTCTGTGAGCATAGCAAAAGCTTATAGCACTGGTCTCAGTAAACTGCAACATTTCAAAGTGACAAACTAGAAAAAAATAACCCAAATATTCTCTCTACCTAGAAACCTTGTTTTGCTGATACCCTTAGCCCATTGCAGCTATGACAATACCAGAGAAACTGATAACATCTGCAACTACACAATTTCATGGAGCTAGTCACTTTTGCTAACTGAGATCAAAGTTATTTCCCAAAGCCCATGATCTAATTTCTTCTACCAGGCTAGTTTCAGCTTGTAACTTCTTAAGTTGGTGAAGAGTTGTTAAGCAAACTCTGAGAAAATCGCATATATGGCATTAATTACAGCAAGGCAGATGTAATAATTCTGATTTTATATTCTCAGAGATAAATTCTGGAAGTAAATGAAGTACTGACCAGCAAAATCATTCACAGGTTCATTCTGTGAATAAACTAAAGTGTACTTGATAATCCTCTCTTTACGTGATTCTTAGATCTTTTACTTACTTAACAAACATTGCCCATTGCACAGCTCTTGGATGACACAAGGTGGTCATAGTCGTATCTAACCCTGCCATAACATTCTGCAAAGTTAAAGTCACAAAACTTTGGGGTTTTTTTCGCCACTAAATGGGGATTCTGCAGCTAATTACCTAGGCTCTCTTTATGGTTAATGAAGCGTAATAGGCATTTCCAGAGGATGATTCAGTATACCTATTTTAAACATCTACCTTGGGTGGGATGAGCCATCACTGTGAGGTGCCCATGTCTGTCCACTAACTATAGAAGGAGCCTAGATATCTAGTTTACACCTAGATGACTAAATCCTAGATGGCTTAAGTTAGGTGAGATAAATCATTCCTGGTGACTGCAGAAACAGGTAAGTCTATACCAGCAATAAGGAGGAGTTTTTGCATTTCAACCTTCTCTTGCAATTTGACAGTCTTGACACAGCAGTCGTCTGTGAAGGAGACACTCCACTGAGTTAGCTGCTCTCCTTAAAGGGAAACTCACATGTAGCAGCTCCAGGCCCCATTTGGGTAAATGACTAGATTAGAAACCCCACACTTCCTCTCCTTTTGCTGACCAAAAGGAGGTCAGCTTTGTTCTTCATGGAAGGGAAGAACATCGCTCCACATCAGTTTCAAATCCTGTCCGGGCAAGGACAGCCGACTGTAGGCTATCGGAGACCATCAATGGGCATTATGGCTGGGCTGGAGAGACTGAGAACAAACCAGGCATATTTTAGAGGTGATGCTATTGCTGTTGAGAGCAGTCGGCAACGTACTAAAAATCCACAGAAACTGGTTCCAGATTGGCCAACGCTACAGCAAGTTAGTATAGGAGCACAAGGAGTACTGTGGCCCTATGGCCATGGAGGCAGGCACTGACCAGCGCAGTAACCTCCACTCCAAACCAGTGCTACAGATAATCTGCCAAAGTTGGAAGTGGACCAGCATGGGATGGAAAGAGTTGAAGGGTTTCCAGAAGGAGCCACTCAGAGCAAGTCACATACCAAGGGACTAGTGCTGCATGGTGCTGTCAGTCAAATCCAAACAGTGGATACAGGGGTCCCTGTTGTGGAGTGCTTGCATAGGCAGGGAGCCTGCCAGAAGTTGCCCCTGCCAGCGTCTGCACTCTGACCAAACTGCCTTACATAGTGCTGGCTTTTGTGTAATATAATAGCCAGCACTAACTGATAAGCACAGTGCTATAGGAGCTTCTCTGCAAAACACAGCCAGTTCTTGTGGCAGTCTCATAAAGGAACAATTTTGCATATATTGCTTGATACTCACAATTACAGATGCTTCCTGGGGAAGGACTGTCAATGAACTGAAGAATTTAAATGCCTATAAACAACTCATTACTTAATAACACTCAAAGCTCTGAAATGGTCTGCGCTGTTATGTGGATGTGTGGATCTCTGGGAATGACCCTAATGAATCATAGAATATCTCAGGTTGGAAGGGACCCATAAGGATCCTCAAGTCCAACTCCCTGCTCCTCGCAGGACTACCTAAAACTAAACTATATGACTAAGAGCATTGTCCAGATGCTCCTTGAACTCTGACAGGCTTGGTGCTGTGACCACTTCCCTGGGGAGCCTGTTCCAGTGACCCACCACTCTCTCAGTGAAGTGAACGTACTACTGAAGTTAGTTAATTCACTAGCTGTGTCACATCTTATGGCTCATCTGTGAACTCGGAGTGATTTCTGACTACTGGGTACTATCCTGACCAAGATGGTGAAGAATGATCTCTCTCCCACCTCATATCCTCAGAAGGTATCATCCCTTCCTGCAGAGTATTTGGATGAAGTGACAGCTGAGAAGGTTATATTACTGATGCTAACAGTCATTTTATTTTCCCTTCTGGAAAATAAACCATTTCTCATGAAGAAATGGCAGCTCCCAAGACTTGAAGATTTGAAAAAATTTCTTCTGCCTTTTTTTTAGATAGCTGTTTCTATACATCTATATTGCTGTAGCATTTCTGCTTAGGTACAGTAACATCTGTACTTTCAAGTAAGGAATTTAGAATCATGAATAGTTGCTTTTTAAATGATCAAATTTTATGAACAAGTAGATGAGAGTGTACTAACATAAATAAAGAAAATACATGTTAACTTTATTTGAAATGAACCACTGTAGCGTCCTTACTTTGCATTCACTAGTGAAAACCATTCAGCCCTGTTGGCTCTCTGCTCTTTCTGCTGCCAGCAGCACTAACAGCTCACTTGGACTCCAGGATCCAGCTGCCAGCCAAATAATATAGCTTGGCTTGGAAACTGGAGCTTTCCTCTAGCTTGCGACTGATGCCCAGCTGCTGAGATGATTTAGAGGTCCAGTGCTATATCCTTACTGCAGATGCTTGCTCCATGTGATGCAGCTCCCCAGGCCTGAGGCTGGTGGCTGGAGCATCCAGGAAGCCCAACCATGCTTACTTCTAAAAGAGTTTAGATTTATCACCACAGTGATACTCTCCAGGAGCATAAAACACAGGAAGGGCAGGTACTAACCAGTGACTTTCTTATGGTTTTGTACAGTAACTCTGTGCTAACAGTTAAACTGCTTTTGGGTGTTATTCCCCCAGCTGTACCAGCCTGAGGCAGTCGAGCATCCATGCTTGTGTCAAAGATGCAGCCACCTGCCCCAGTTTCGCCCTTCCACCTATAAGCTGAAAAGGCCCCCAGCTCCTTGTGACACAGCTCTCCCCTGGGTTCATGGAGTTCGATAACCTCTTACTGGCTGCACATAAAATCATCCCAAGAAACTGTAAGTGTAAGCCCTCACCTAAAGATTGATAGGCAATTGCCTATTTGCTCCCAGCACTGTTCTCTCACTTACTTTCCAGTCACTCACCATTTGTGATCTTAATAACTTTCTCCTCTGCTGTCCTCTCCCGTTCTCCCTCAGCTAGTGTCAATGTCTCTTCTTTCAGTTCTACCCACTCCTCCTTCCCATAGCATAGTGACAGCTTACATCCTGAGCTGCAAATCTTCTACTCTCTCTTCCCAGCTTTTAAAGGAAGCCTCTGTGTTAAACGAAACAAAGAATTCTGTCACCATGAGCTGCAATGAGAACGCAAATCACCTTGCCTGAACAGTACCACACAGTCAGAAGGGTACTTCCTTTTTTTTTTTTTTAATTTTAAGTAATTAAAACCATAGGGGGTTTGAAAGAGAATTGGTGACCTGAAGAGGGAGGTCAGCCAAGAGCCTGTGTTGTCTTATCTACCTTGTTATTCAACATCCATTTTCCAGAAGAAGTGGAATAACTGCTATAGAAAGTTACTTCAGATTAGTGTTCCCACCCCTAGGCTCGGCAGAGCTGTGGGGAGACCACAGCATACATCCAGCAAAGCTACTGCACTCCACATTACGACTATTTGTTCTTTGTGCCAATTTCCACCAAGGGCAAAATACAATCCAGAGCCCAATCTAAACTCAAAATGTCTTTACAGTTATGGTGAAAGAAGGCACAGCAGGAAGCTTTGTTGTTAAAATTTTATACCAGTCCTTGTTTTAGAACAGATCTGTGACAACAACATCCCCCCTCTTCCTCCTTACACAGCTGCAGGCAACTCTAACTTGGTGACTTGGTGCTTGCCAAACACTAACCTTTTGCTTCAGTTTTGCCCACGGGTTGGTATGAGAGATTACTAGGTCCCTGCTCCAGTTAATTACCTCACAGCCAGCCATCAGAGCTCTCAGCAATAATGTCCCGCAGCAGGAAAGCAAAGGGGAGTGTTGTGGATACTTGGGAAGGAGAACAGTGACTGTGATAGCAGTGAATGTAAAATAAGATCAGGTGTGTGCTCCTCTGTTTTGTATTATGCTCCACCCTGCTACAAGTGTTTCTCCAAACAAGGGGGGGAAAAAAAAAGTTATAAATCAATAAATCATGTGCTGCCTATAGCTATGTACTGCTTACAGCTCTATTTCCTCCTCTGCTAAGGTAAGTCTTCTGGTACTGACATTATCCAAGCTATTTCTTTCAGTACCTCATCACTGCTGTCTAGTCTTGATTATGTACTGCTTCTTCACCATAAAAGAAGTATAATTTAAAATTAAAGCAGATATTTTATTGATGCATCCTGTTCAGCACTGAGTAGTTCAAGACTAAAAACTAGAACAGATTAACTGTAGAAAACAGGGCTTGAGGAGACTGAAAGCTCACCTGGCCCAGCTCATGGCCCCCAGGCACATTCAATTACACCAAAATGATTCCTGGAAATGTTTGTAGAACCTGTTCTTTAAAAACACTGGAGACTGCAATTCCAGAACCTCCCCAGGCTGTGTACATCAGCACTTCACCATTCTTATGATTAGAAGCTCCTATTTTAAGGTCAGAACTAAATTTGCCTTTACTGTTATTACTCCCTTTATTCTCAGTGTACATAGGGAATGATTTACAGCTGTCCTCTATGAAAACTACTTGAAGACCATTATTCTGCCTTTTAGTCTTTTCCAGACTGAACAATTTCTTCCAGTCTTTGCTCACAAGTCTTATCTCCTAATCCATCTTTTTTTTTTTCACCTTTCCTTTGCTTTCTCTATTCCTTCCAGGTGGTCTGAATCATTCTCAGAACTAATTCAGTTCAGCAAAAAGGTGGAATTCAGCTCTAGATTTAACTCCAGATTCAGACACCTAGATTTATTTGTCTGTAATGTATGTCTTCACAAGCAAGGAAGGTGTCTAAACTCCTCATAGCCTATGGAAATCTGGTTAATCCAGTCAGTGGAGTCTAGAGAGTTATTCAGATTATCCTAAAGTAGGCAGATTTACTCAGCTAAACAGCTCTGAAGACTCCACTGGGCTCAGTGCAGTTGCCTAGACATGGATGTCCAGTGCTGTTTGAGATGTCTTTGAATGTCCTGGTCAGCATCCAGCTATCGGTCCAGAAGGACATGGTCTCCTATAGTCTCCATGTCACATCACCAGCCCTATGTCTAAGGTGCCCGATGACACGTCAAAGTGTAGAGATGGCCTCAGATGTTTGTATTTAGGCAACCAAACTGAGTCCACAGCTGACATGTAGATTCTTACACTGCAAAATCAAGGTCAGATACAGATTCAGAGCCTTATTGTCTAACAGTAAGAGTTGGACATGGCATCAGAAGCTGTGCACACAGCCTATAGTGATAAATACAAGGATGGTCATAACTTACTTGTTTATAAAAAAAATCGTAATGTCCACAAATAGTCAATCTTGTGACAAGAGAAGCATTTTTTTTTTTGTCACATTCTGTGACAACCTGTGCTGGAAGCAGAAAGGGACTCCAGAATCTAAAATTATTATTATTCTAAACTGAGGAGGCGAAGATGTTTGCTGGTGCAATAAAATGTGCTATTAGATGACTTTTCCATCTTTTAGCTTACAAGATGTGGGATGCTGTGATAGCTAAACCACCCTCCTCTTCATGCTGCACAAATATATACATGAGTTAAATGATTGCTTGCAGCTTCTGTGTTTTCACTTTAAAAATGCCATGTATAAAAATGGATGGCCTGTCAAAGTTTCATTCAATCTAGAGAAATTCATTTCTCCAAGGGGTGGAAAGTAGAATCAAGAGGATCATTTGTGTCAGTGGTGCATATGACATAATGGATGAGTGAAAGTTATTGCTCAATAAAAAGTAATTTTATCTGGGCTGGAAGCTCCCTCCTCATATCATTTTGGATCAGATTCTCATGTGGAGAACAGTAGACAAGATGACTAAAATAGGGAGGATGATAGAAAGGAATTTTGGAGCTATGATAAGCTCTCAAGTTCATAAAAAATGTGCAGAGCCCCTCTAAAACTGCTCTTGATACTGTGCTAAGTGGGAAGAGCATGCCAAGGGTAGGATGGAACAAAGCTGATTTAGTAAGTAACCTGTTGCTGGATCATCTGGGTGAAAATTCTTGCTTTACTAATAGAGTATCAACTCTTCCACATATATTTCATTTCTCTGCCCTCCTCTGGATATTGACTTGGGACAGTTCAGGTGGCATTAACGGCTTTCTAGGAAAGTGATGGTGTATTGAGGGAGCAGGGACTTGCAGTCAGCCTAAAGTAACAGGACAGTCCGTGCAGTGGTCAGGCTCCTCACCAGTCTTGCTCACTCTCTTCCGCTGCAGGTTCCTGCAAGTGGTTTGCCCTCACCTTTTCTCCCCTCCTGACCTAAGAAAAGTCAGTCTTGTTTCTGCTCATCCTCCTGAGCACATGTAGTATTTGCAGCTAACTAGGCAATTCAAGTCAGTATCATTTTACCTCACCTTAAACAACTCATTTCAAAACATGCCAAAAAAACTGCCATGAAAAGCTAAGCTGTATTGATGTTTTTGCTGATGCTATAGGAAAAAGGTAGGACACAGAATTTTGGCCAAACATTTGCTGAACTAAAAAGCTTTTCCCATCCACTAGCAAGCCAATCAATAAAATTTAGCTCCACGTTCAGGGTGTCCATGTGTGCACTTGGTTTTAAGTCCTCGGCTGTCTAATTGACATATGTCTTCCTTCCTGACACATTGTGCAATACTGCTAGTTATTTCTAGGAAGAAACTGGATGTGAAAATACCCAGTGAGACTGATTATATCCCTGCTGTTTAAGCATGTTCTCCCGAGGCACGTTTAGCTGCACTTTGAATAATGTTTCAGTTGAAATTACCTCTTTCCTGGTTTGGGTTTTTTTTTTTTTTGACAGATAAATAACAAGTATGTAGTGGTGTAGTAGTCCATTTTGTAAGCTTTAGAACAAGGTTGTAACCTTTCTACCAATAGTGTTGCTTCTTGTATTTGTAACTAAATTCAGTGCAATGAATGTATTAAATTGCTAACCTATGCTAGTAGGCTTAGTACCTGGAAATGAACATTGTCTTCAATCCTTTTGCCCTTCTATCCAGAAGTACATCAGCTATACACTACAAAAATGAGGGATGTGACATGAAATTTAAAGATGCCAGATTGAAAAGACATGTTGCTGCTTTAATTTGGTTGTATAATTACTTTCTCTTTTCTCCTTTTTCTGCCCACCCCTTCTCTCAAGATGCTCTAATGTTTATCCCGGGTGTGCTGAAATTCCATATATGAAAATATTGAATCTACTCTCATTTGCCTACATATACATTGAAATGCAAACCTTCAAGTGGAAGTCAAGACACTCAGGAGACCTTCAAATGTAGCATTTTCTGATGTTGGTATTTTATTCTTCTGCTATTGCTGTCCTACATTAAAAAAGCTTAGATACTGTTTTACTAATTATGACTTTTAAGGCCACAGTGGGAATTTGTGGCCATGCAGCAGGTCTCCAGGAGCCTGGAGTAAGAGGCAGCAGCCACTGCTACAACCCTCTGTAAGGGGTGGTATTGGC
Organism: Haliaeetus leucocephalus; assembly: GCF_000737465.1. Classification (NCBI taxonomy): domain Eukaryota; kingdom Metazoa; phylum Chordata; class Aves; order Accipitriformes; family Accipitridae; genus Haliaeetus; species Haliaeetus leucocephalus. The sequence goes on from NW_010972898.1 coordinate 8,531,032, forward strand.
TTCCCCTGAGCAAGCTCAGTTTTACTGGTCAACACAGAGGGCAGAAGCAGGGCCAAAAAATCATCTCATCTGGGTTAGAGTTTCAGGCACCTCAGCAGCTAATTCCTCGCAAGTTAATGGAGAAGATCTGGATTTAGCTAAACCAGCCTGTAAGACTTCAAAAACAAAGGGCTTGTGTGTTCCAGGTGACACAAGTCAAGGACTGCTTTCATCTTAGTTCATCTGATGATTCAAACATGTGTAAAGGCTTTTAAGATTTTGCATTATGAAGTGAACATTTGAAATCGTTTAAGATTATTATTGTTATTTAAAAAGAAATATTTTATATGCTCCAGCTGAGAACAGACTTTTTGTTTCAAAGTCATAACAACATGTCTCAGCCAAAGAGTAATGCAGTAAATGATCCTCTACTCTTCCTTACCAAGCACTTTGGGGTCCACTGGTGAAACTGCTATGGAATTTCCCATTGTGATAATTGCTGTTATTAAAACTGAATTCAATTTAAATGGGGGATGTAGTTTTTGAAGCAAAGCTGTGGCTAAATAAAAGTGAATTTGTATTATCTCCCACAGCATTTCTAACCACATCTAAGCAAGATATCAACAGCTGAGGCTGTTAACTGTGGGAGCACATGTTATTTTTGCTCAAGAACATTGCTTGTCATTTTGTATAAAGAAAAGAAAGTATTTACATTACCTCCAGAATTTCCGATCACAATGTAACCTTAAAATAGTTCCCAGCAATCTCCTGGAAACAAAAACAAATCCATCCCAAATTAGCAAGAAAATGTAGAAGGTTTATGTTGTATTTTTAACAGGGAGTGGACTTGTCATACTTCCATCAGATTGTTCAAAATATCCATAATATAACTGTTCTTAATTAAATTACTAAAACTGCTCCCTTCATTTCTGCTAATGAATTCTCAAGTCCAACTTCTGCTATGCACAACTTTTCTTTTGGCTGAAGTCTCACTTCTGTCATCATAAGAAGAAACATTTACTAATAAGATCATTTTCTTTGTGTGGGCAGACATCTGTTTCCAATTTAGCTTTCAAAAGCCTGGCAGAGTCTATCAGCTTACAGTGATGTGACAATGTTCATCTTACCATGCTTCACAGAAAGAATCTTTCCAAAAGTTTGGTAGATTCAGATGTATTAAAATTTATAATTTTCTTAGTTCCCAATGTGATGGTCTCACAGTAATATCACCTTTTGGACTCCTTTTTGTAGAGGAAAAGCAAGCTATTCTTACTGTGTCATTTATTCTGTTTGGTATTAGAAAACATTCAAACACCTTAATGTTATTAAAACTCATGTCCTGTAATCTGGTACACAAAGGTCACGTATATGTAGCAGGAGAGTATGAATTTCAGCAGAAATTAAGGAAGAAGTGACACAGACAGTGATAAGGATTCTATGGGTACAGATACATATTCTCTGGAAAGTGAAAGACTTGTTTCTTATTCTCCAGATTGTACAGTTATTTTTAATATTTAAAGAGTAACTAAATAAATAAAGGTTTTCAGAAGCAGAAAAGTGAGGATGCAAGCAAATAAGTGAAATGTCAACATCTCGCCAACAAAGCAGAGAGATAATCATTGTAAGGAAACTAAAGTATGTCCACCTCATTACAGTGCTGCTTCTTTGATCCATTTTGGATATTACTGTTCTATTCCCACTAATCTGTACTTATTCCCTGTGATTATTTGATGTCAGCTTGGGACATCAGACACAAGAAACTCAGCTGAGCTGCCTGAACACAGGCGCTGTGTGTCCTTAGATGTCCACATGGGCTCCCCACTCCCCCCCCGGGGTGCTGCAGGATGTGCTGGAGACCTTCGTCCAGGTGCCCAGCTCAGGTGGCACTAGATGCCTGTGTTTAGGGACCTGAATCGAACCCAACGTCTCCACAGGCTTCAATAGCTCTGTCTTTATTGTATGACATACTGGTGCTTCAAAGAGCTATGCTGGCATTTTCTGTGATGCGTAAATAGGGCTGTATTGCTTTCTATCTCATTGCTTTAAAAATACTGATTTCTAGACCCATTTTTACGTACAGACATGGTTCTGGTCTTTTTTTTTATCTCTCAGTGGTAATATACTTCTGGATTATGCGCAAATGTTGACAACACTAGACAACTCTGAAAAATACTATTACAATAATTAATACCAACGGTTTTTGAAATTATAATTAAGACTCTTTAAAGCTTGATTGAGGGGAGTTTTCAGGAACTGCAGTACATGCAAGAGGAGATTTCTTCAGGCTGAATGCCTTTGGATGCCAAGTCTTTCGGCTAAGCAATGCTGAAGTGTATATTGTGTCAACTTTGTAGTTAGGGAGAATAATTCAATCTGCAGTATCCCAAGTCTGTTCATAAACATTAAATTCAGATGAAAGAGATAAAAGCAATTTCGGTAACATGCAAATAAATTGGAATCTGGAGGAGCTAAGGAATCAGTTTTACACATTGCCTTAAAGATGGTGCAAACAGTTTCAGAAAAGCTATGCAAAATGTATAATTATAGCATTATTTAATGTACATTTTCCCTTCTTCATTTAGCAACAACCAAACAAGAAATTTTGCTTGGATTTCTAAATGATTCTTCATCCTTATCTGAATAGCTGGGTTTTTTGCTACAGTAACAGCTGTGGCCAAAACCATGGCAATTTTAAAAAAAAAAGAAAAAAAACAACCAACAACCCTAACCCTTGCATGAAGGATCAAAAGCAAAATGTAAAATATATTCAGTCTTTTCTAGGTCAATTCACATTCTGCCCTTATTTTAAAAATTAACATAATTTCTATAGCAGCAGTCCAGGGAATTCCAATTTATAATCACTGTTACTTCAAATTTTTAGCCATTATATTCTGATGCCTTTTAAAGATCTTATTTTCTGATAATTAGTTTATTTTCATTAGTTGCTTGTTGATTCAAGCAGCATCAGCAATTTTGTTACTAAGTGAAACTGGAACATAGAAGAATGTTACATCTACTTTAATTTGAAGTATTATTTTCCTCTGGGGGGGGGAATCTAAGGCATAGATCTTAAAAATGCCTGTAAAAATATTGTTTTAATTCCCACAAAAATGAGCTGAAGAAGTCTAGAGCTCATTCTCATAGAGAATTTAAAATAATCCCCAGTTACACTTTAGAGCCTATAATACAGTGCCAGCTCTGAGTACTGCTGGGAAACAAGGGCCAAGTACTTCACTGCATTTGTAATCATGTTGGGTCAACTAAAACAAACAAACCAACCAACCCCACTGTAAGGGTAATAGAGAAAACACAGAAGTAAAATAACTAACTTTTCCTCTTTTAACACATTAACGTAGAAATTAATAGAACACAGGTGAGCTGTGCTGTTATATGTTTTGAATGGTAAAAATTTTAAATAAAGATGAATCTCATTAAACCTAACTGTCCAATAATGCAGGATGGAAAAATGGTATTTTACTAACCCAAGCTGATGACTATCTGATACCTCAAAGTAAGAGGGAAGCTCAGGCATTGTATCTGCATTGGTACTGTTTAGCCATAACCACTGCAGAACATCCCACACAGTTTGCAATTACCAGGAAGCAGCAATCACCATGGATATTCTCAATTTGATCATTCTGTAACACCAACCACCATGTTGCATATGATGAGTTAATTTTGCATTACATATCTTCTATGCAGGTGTTGATGCTGGGTCAGGAACACGGTGCTGTCATGGGAAAGGAGTACGACAGCGCTTTCATGCACTAGGTGTCTGCTCATCATGAACAGTCCAGGGTACAGAAGTTACTAATGACACCTTCTTCATCAGTGTAGCAGCACTCCAACCTAAAAGCTTTTTTTGCTCTCAGAAGAAGTTAATGTATAATTCTGTAGAACACATTTAATATAAGGACAGAGGAAAACAGATAAATGTCCTTATCAGACAGTAATTTCATGTCTTTCTTTTTGATTCCTGTTTGAATACTGGATGGTCTTTAATTTCTAACGACTTTCTCATAAGTCTCTAGGAAACTTGTTCAGATATTTAGTCATTTTATTTGGAGTAAACTGTCACAAACTAGTGGGCATTTCCCCTGTTTCTCTTATCATTTGTTTGTTTGGCTGTGAAATCTTGATTTAGTTACACACCCAAGTATTCCCTCAGGCTATTAAGTGCTCAACTACTCCAGCAAAACCTAGGAGAGATGACACAACAGATCTCTTCTACAAGACATTATTTCCATTAGGAGTAATGTTCTGCACTGCAGCAAAATGCATTAATAGCATTGCACTATAATGTTATAATGGGGCTACTGATGCATGTCACCACTCAGCATAGTTCCTTGTCTTGTGATTAAGGTATGTTAAGTGCAGTTTGACAGATACTCTTCTAAACAGCTGAAGTACTTCTGAGAAGTAAAAAAAAAAAACAAAAAAAACCTTTCAGCTAACGCGCTTTGCTTGTCTTGCATTTTGTGTTTTCTTTCTGAAATCCTACATACACGTTATATTCTTAGTCTTGAATGACAATCAACATTTTCTACAAGATAACAAGGGAATAGAGCAAAATAACACTAAAGAAAAAGACATGTTAACATTTCCTCCAAGGGAACATTACTCAGTAACAGCTTCACAGCATTCAGAACTATTTTGACAGAAGTAATCTGTGCTGCCTCCTTTTTTCATGCATTAATTAAAATTGTAATTAGTGCATCTGTAGAAAAATCACCACCTAATATACAAACGTCTGTCCAGAGATAATTTTTCTCTCTCCCTTGCAGTTCAATTAATAGTCTCAGCTCTTCCGTGGTGTCAAGGTGACTAGTGAAATTTCATTACAGCATCATCTCATTTCATTGTTTAAGTCTGTGGCTTATATTAGATAACAAAGCACAACATCAATTTTATCCTTGCAGGCACAGAGTAATTCAGAGCATTCTGGTTGGTTTGAAAACACTGGAGACCTCTTCTTTGTCTCTTTTCAGAAAGTGCATCAAGTTTTTCTACTATATTGCAGGCTACTTCCACAGGAGCAGGCATGCATTTTTACTGTTCCTGTTGATTAAAGAAAGAGCAACACCTAAAAGCAAAGACACCTAAAGTGGTGATGTGAACATTCAGTTCTGCATTTACAGATGCTAGTTTCTCACGATACTGTCATGTGCCTCCATTCCCAAAGTAGCTCTAGACAGTAGGAGTCTTGCATTTCAAGATCTTGTTTTTCAGTGAATCACCTTCCATATAAGAAAATTAGTAGGAATGACTGGAAACAAGGTAGTTAGTAGATGTTAAAATAAAATCAAATACAGCCATAGAAGTTTCCCTGACTGTATGATATTGCCTACTGTTAGCAAAATTATAGAAACCAAGACAATCTCCCTCCCTAATCAAGCAAATAGTGTAGAGGTACAGCCAGCACAAGTTCCCCTAAGTGTTCATGGTACACTTAACACTGAATGGTTTCTTCACACTATGATATCCCTGTAAGGTAATAACAAGTTCTTAGGTGTCTCAATTTTTTTAAAGAAATTATTGAATAAGGAAGAACTCCTCTCCCTCTCCCTTGTTTATTTTCCTCTTCCTTGTTTACTTTTTTACTTTTCCCCTTTTCCTTTTTTTCTTTTTCCTTTTCCTTTTCAAGAGGCAAAAACCTCAGCAGAGCCCAGAACATCTTTCTGCGTCTGGGACATCAACTTTCCAGAGCTGGCTCTTGACCCCAACACTCTTAGCTGTAGCTTTCCATAGCTTCTAATCAGCAGTAGATTAGTCTACAAGATTCTGAATACAGGGGATAAAAATCCATATTCAAAGGCATAGAAATGGAAGACTCAGAAAAATACCAAAGAGGTAAGGTTAATATAAAATTACTAATAGCAGCAAAGGATTAATGAAGGCCTAAAAATTTGTAATTGCAAGGATGATACTATTAGAGATTACTGGATGCTATTTCATTACATAAATATTTGAAAGAAGACTGAAAAAGAAATAAAAAAATTCAGAACAAGTACATCTTTTAATACTAAAGTTCTGTAGATAACTGGATCGATAGTTCTATTCAAGTATTGGTATGGTTTGCTATATCTGGATGATTTTTAAAAGTGCAAAGATTTATATTTATAACACCTTTAGTACCTGAAGGAAGCTCATCTTTGATTAAGCAATGAGTAAATAAAACCCAGAACAATGAAGGCACCGATCCATGGAGATATTTAAGGACTTTTCTCCTAACACTCCTAGCACCTAATAATAGAAGGTACATGCCAAAATGTATTTGTATATTCAAATGCTTTATCTTAAGATCTTTCTATGACTGAATCAGAAACTGAACATAAGTTTTCTAAATCAAAGTTACATGACTGAGTACAAGATTCAGCTCCCTTTTTACCTTCGTTCCCTCCACGTCCTGCCTCTGAATGCTCATGGGGCCACTTACTGTGCAAAAGTGCAACAGTCACTGCTTTACAGTGACTTGGTTTAACATACCCATAAATAGGAATAAATGCTCCCAAATGTTGTAGGGTAATTCAAAGTCTTCTACTAACTAGCGAAATATCATTTTGACAACACTAAGAGAAAGATGAAAAGCAATGCAACAAGTTTATTCTGACCATGCCCACTTTTCTCCAGTTAAAGAAAGAAAAATATTATTTAAAAAAAAAAAGAAAATGAAAAGGCAAATTAGTGCCTGGAGGACACTCCAAAAGGAAAGGAATGATGAATGTCATTTAGAATTCCCTGCTTGATTTATCTGCAATATTCATAAGTGTGTGTTTATCCAAAAGCTTTGTCTCAGATCAGGCAATTAATTAAACTAGAGAAGATCTCAAGCAGGGAGAGCTGAGAGTTGTTAATAGTGTATAGCTGATAATCAAATTTGGCTCTGCTGTTTTTCTTGGGACATGTTCCTCTGCACTTGTAGAGCACTAGAAAGATGTGAGATCCATGGCTAAGTAGTACAACATGTAATAAGCAGACCCAACTCTTCAGTAGTAGTGTGTTAACATTTGTCAGCTCTAGCAAAAGGATGATTGCGCCTGAGCATATCTTCACTTCTGTGGGCATATGCACACAAAGGCTTTTATCCAGCCCATTTTACCTGAGGATAAGCGAGAAAGTAGGGGACTTCTGTCATGTGAAGTCAAAGCTGAAAAATAAGAATAGCAGAAATGGCAAGGCAGGACAGAAACAAGATCAGGACTGGTAAAAACCCTAAGGGTGAGGATGAGACTTGGTTTCAAATTGTCACAGAAGGTTGTGGAAAGCACAGGAGAAGTCAAAACATGGCAACAGGAAGGAGAAGGTTTCAAGACCATCCTCGTAATTTTGGTATGGATCTTTCAGAGCACCTAAGCCAGTCGTACATTCTCCCTCTTTGGGGGCACTTGAAACCTTGAGACTGCAGTGGCTTCGCTCATAACAGGAAGAAATGAAACTTCCCTCACAAAACTATATTATTTCTACAGCCCAGATCAAATACTGGCTTGTTGCCCCAAGTGCTAGGACTGCAGTCTCGTTTAGTGCTTCTGTAGACTGCACCAAATCAAAACAGGCTCCATAAAGTCTCTTCTGGAAATACGTACTCAGGCAGGATTTGACTCCAAACTTTGATACTAAAGGACCTTTTTTCCAAGTTTGTTGTGCAGAGTTATGTGTCTAAGTCACCACCAGAGCATCTAAATGTTAGAACTTGTCACAATATTTAGATACACTTGATCTATTTATGTCTCTTCATGTTAGGCAGTTTGAATCCACAGGCTGCAACTTTTACCAAAACCAGAACTCCCTCTGACTGACCCATGGGAATTTGCCCACCCTCTGTGGAAGCCAATACTTCTTGGCAGTAAGACTTCCCTACACTTTTTGACTAATGGGCCTGCATATCTCATGACACCTGAAATAGCTGTTTTTTCATGGAAAACCCAGTGCTTGAAATTCATTAAAATCCCCTCGATTTTCATTTACACTGGTAATTCCAACAAAGAAAGGCTGTCAGTGCATGTCTAGATTCCTGAAAATGCGTAGCAAGTGCTTATAATAAGCAGATACTCCCCTGTACACATATGCAGTCAGCAGCTACACGGCCTATATACACTGTGGGATGTAGTCTTAAAATTAGAGATAGATCACAAATTAAGATAAAACCATTTGAAACTCTGTTATACTGCTATAAGTGGAAACCAGCCAACTCTAGCTTTACTAAATTCACAGGTCTTAAAAAAACCCCTCCTTTTTTATCTAGCATCTTTTAAAAGTATCTTGAACATTTTGTATGTCATATATTTTTATTTCGTTACAAAAATGAAGATTACTGTTTGTTTCCTGCATTTAGAAATGTGTTCAGTCTTTTCCCATTTAACGATCTCAGAGTTTTACTTTAAAAATTAAAGCAGATACAAAGTTAAGCAGTCCTTTTGACTGCCAGGGTCACTCACATTCCTTGTACATTACACAGGCAGAATTGTTTCCCAAGTTTGGGACTCACAAGACCAACAAGTCTTTTAGATAGTGAGACCCAAAGTCTCCTTAGATACTGAGCAGAAACTCTCAATTGTCTGCCAGCTGAAGTGATGGAAACCTGTAAAGTCCTCCCTTTGGCTGCTTTTTGTGGGAGTTCCAGTCTTATAAGACTCCTGTTTGAAAATGACGTGTAGTACATAAGTAGTGAAATTACTAATTAGAGAAGCCTGCTGAGACTTATGCATGAGCTCGGTTCTCCAAGCAGCTCTGGGACATCAAAGACATAAGCACATTGACAGTAGCTAAGCAATATGGGACTTGAACATTTCATTTCAAGGGGAAGTGGTTCACGTGGTAGCTCTGTGGCTAAATCCCTCTCTAAGACCAATACTTCAATTAAAGACATTTCTTCAGCATCCTAATGAAAAAACAGTCTGCACTGAAGCATTTTCTGTTGCATTAGTTATGCAACAGGAATAGACACAAACTATTTACTGCTAAAGTAAACTTGGATTCCATTCTTACTGGAGTAAGGACTGACCATCTATAACAAGATAATGAAATACTTAATGGCCTCACTCATGAAAAGCATGTTCAGTGATACTTATTTGACTAGTCCTATAGACATGTGATAACATTACAATTTTTTAATTACTGTAAAAAGTAAATACTTGGATATCAAAATCAGACAGAAATCAAATAGAACGAGCTAAATGGCTAAAAGAGAGTAAAATCAGTAAAGCAAAATTGTTTTCCCTCCAAATATTTTTTGTGAATCAATATTAATTACTGAAATGCCAGTCATTGAGCTAAAAGACTATGTATTTTTATACCTTTCTGCGAGTCTGTCACTAAACAACAGCTGAGTCAAGGACCAATTCAGCACTGAAAAAGCATTTCCCTGAACTTTTCCTGCAGGGAGAAGCTCTTCAGGAGTAAGAGCCTGGCACAGGACATCTGCTTGTTTTTCAGATAAGCAGAAGAGCTAGTGCATACGTTATTTTGTAAGTGAAAAGCATCTCCCCAATCATTACCCCACAGAAGCCAGAGGAGAAAACTCCACAGGTAAAGATGCCTAAATTTAGGTATCTGCATGTAGGTATCTATCTGTGAATTAGATGTCTAAGCTCCCATTATAATCAATGGAGACTTTGAGTTCAATATAAATAGGTATTTAAAGCATTTGAAGTGCCAGCTGGCCTCCAGCGGACATTTCAAGCAGGCATGAATGCCCTGTACAAAGTGTGTCATCTCCCAGCCCTGTGAAGATGTCCATAATATGCATGTGGGAATAGCAACTTCTCTGGGGAAAAATTAATTGAATTCCAGGCCTGCATCAAGCGCAGCAGGAGCTTAGACATCTAATTCACATGTGGACATCTACAGCCTGGGACTTAGCTCACCTTGCAAGACACTTCAGTGCCTGCAATATGAAGATCAGTCCCACCTTAGGGGAAGGACTCATTTACCTAAACGTGGGCACCTAGCACCATTTGTGAAGTTTATCCATAACACCTGTACAGCACTGGTAGATAGGACACAAGGCTTACAAGAGACCTGCAGTCTTCTGGAGAAGTATCCAGAGGTCAGGCAGGATATCCTACTGCAGAGTATCCTAAAATGCATACATACAGCAAAGCAATCCCACCAGAGCTGTTTGCCTTGTATGACTGTAATTCCTTTTCTGCATTGTCTGGTAGTGGCTGAACTACTTCTTGCTCCCTAGATAAGGTACCTATAGCAGGTGGCTGAATAAAATTGTAAGGAGTATGTGCACCTGCGTTCCTAAAATAACGATGATGACTCTATCCTCCTCTGACATTACTGCAGAGTGATGCCAAGTAAATGTATCATCTATATACGTGGCACGGTTAGCACTGACAATTTTAGTCCTGGCTAAGTTAAATTGATATGCTGCCCTTTGCCTATATCCTTTCCACACTGAGAAAGCAGAGCAGCTAAATTACTGCAAAATTTCCCAATGTAGAAAACCCACAGTTATGCTTGTACAAGTTTGGGATTTTTTTTAATTGATTTCTGCTGCCAGTAAGAGGTACTGAAATCAAGTTTTGCAGCTCAAGGGAATTAACTAAAATAATGTTGTCTCTGATGCCAGCATATGAAGTAGCATAACATTTTCCATTCAAAATTACGTACCATATGAGGAAGATGACCTATGTTTGACCTTCTTGTGTGGACATGTTCATCTAAATTTCACATCTGTTTGTCCAAAAGTAAAGGGCAGTTCCAAGCTTAGCATATACACCTTGTCTGCTCCTGGCTGTCATGATAGCCTGAAATGAATGTAATGAATTTAATTTGTTAAGGGATCAAGTAACTTCAAAGACAATTTGCAGTGTGAGCTTGCTCTGGGAGGCAAGGCATAGCATTAATTTCCTCTCTCATAATTGAGAATTCCAGAATCACTAGCCTCCAGTATTGGAAAAAAACATATGAAAAAGGTGAGAGAGCTTTCAGAGCCAACTGCATGTTTGGGTGTTGGTCCAAACATCCATATGTGTGTAAATTATCTCTAGACACTTAGCAACACTGCATTTGTTTTTCAGCACAGCTTTCCTGTTCTCGTCTTTCTCATCTGGAATATTATGGTGGCATGAGAATAGCAAGGGTGACCTCCCACTTAGCCATATGAGGTAAGACCAACATTGTTCACAAGTTTTCATCCTCCTTTATGTGAATCTTCCCTGGACCTTTATGTCATACTAGTGACCAAAATCCTTAATCTTTTAGTCACACATTGCAGATATTTAGATTAAACTGGTCACAGAAAGTAAGACTGAGAAGGAACTTTTTCTCCCCTTCCTTCCACCATGTAGGCAGACACTCATCTTGAAGCATCCCAACCCTAAGAACTGAAAGGGAATGATCCAATAGGATCAAGAGAACACATCCCATATATGTGATTCCTGATCACAGACACGTGGTATTTAGCATTACTTTATCTTCGAGTTCTGTCCAGCAAAAGTAACAGCAGTAAATCATAGAAAATAAGATCATTTGTCTAGCATCTTCTGTTTCTGAAAGAAATTACGAAGTGAGGGCCTAGTCATGAAATTACAATAGAAAAACTGTCATATTATCATGCATGCAGCCTGTAGGTTGTCTGTCAGAAAGGAAACAGTATTGCAAGTAGTAAGTGCATTAGCTATACTCTGATACAAGGATACTTACCAAACAGAAATCTTTTCCTAACCCTGAGAGCAATGGGATCCTTGAACCCAGCATCAGCTGAAATGTTTTTATTCCCAACCCTGCTCTTCTCAGGTAACAAGAGACCTTTTTCCTCCCCTGGCATACAATACAGTTGACTCCTCCTCAGTCGTGAATCATCTGTCAACATGAGTAATGCCTTTATACACAAAGAATGGCATTTTTTAAGCACTGGGATTGCTGGTCAGTGTACTATACCAACACCAGGTACACTGGAAAGAGACTTGCAAGCATGTCACTGCCCAGGCCCTGTTCTGGGAGAGCGCTGCATGGGAGACAGGCACATTCCAGCCATGCTCACCTGGGCAGGTGGCAGCAGTTGACCTGCCCACAAAACCACTGAAATTTATTGCTGTGCTCTCCCCTCCATAAAATTCTTCTCATACACCCAAACACACAGCTGGGGAGCCACTTTGTAACTAACAAGCTTAATGGCTATGGTGGATTAAATCCCCACAGGAGGCCTTCAAGTGCATCTCTGTCCATTGAGTAGGCACTCAAGGAAAAAGCTTCACCAGGCACTGAAATCTGAAATAGAAATTCGTAGCACCACCCTGTGATATGCACCTTTTTGTAACCACTGGCTTTCACACTGTTCCTCTCACCTTGAGCATGGTCCAAAATGACTCCCTAAAGCTGAGAACAGGATTAGCTACTTGACAATTGCGAACCTCAGAAGCTGAGATTCAGAGTAGCTTCCTTCAGCTGGCCAGCTTTAAGAGAGATTTACTGGCTCCACTGCTAGAGTGACTAGAAAACTCCTGGGATTTTTGTGTTATAGATCAGGCTGTTGATGGATTATCTTCTGCTTCCTTTAATTTAACAATAATAGTGATCAATTTGTTTATTTCCTCCATTTTCAAATACTTTATGAAAACACTTCTGTGGTAAAAAAGATTGTTTCCCCACACCTTACATCTCTGTCAATGCCTGCATTTCAGTCATTTAAAACAGGATAACAATTCTGATTTTTAAAATCTTTCTGTGGAATGGAGAAAACTTCTTAACATTTGATCCCCAAAAGCAGAGCTCTTGACTGGACTTGAGAGTCTGGTGATCAGCGCCCATTCCTGAGACCAATAAATTCAATACTATTTTTATTTTTTTTTTTTACATTCATTGCACACTAGATAGAGTTTTATCAGTGCAGTAGATAAGTTTATCTGACAGTGTGCACATTTGCATCACCTAGGTCTTTTTTTACTAGTTTGTAGACTTACTGCCAATGTAGCTGGATGAAATTCTGTGATGCAGTGAAGGTCACTCAAATCAGCCTAAGGACCCCTTCTTCCCCCACATCTATGGCAGTTCACATACTTTACATGCAACATTACTGAGTCTCTCATTAACTCTACAACAGAGGTTCTGGCTCATGTTGTCTTTTCCATTGGTACTTTCTTGTACTACACATTTTCGCCAGCTGGGAAATTCCTGTGAGGAAGGATGCCTCTGCAAATAAATTAGCTAGCTTCTATCTCAGCTTTCTACTCAGGTCTCCACACAGTAAGGAAGGCAAAACAGAAGTAGGGGGTAGAGGAACATTTTCACAGCAACATTTTTACTTGGCTTTGGATCTGCTGGAACATCATCTAGAGGAGCAGCCAGCCCTTCCTCCAGTCTTGACTTCTTTATGAGCTGAAGATACAAAGCACTTCACTGTTTTGAGAACTTCAAGAATGGGGAAAAAAAGGTCGTACTAAGTATAAAGGAAGAATATAGCTAGAGCTGGCGTGGAAGAAATCATTCCACCTCTGTAAAGTAATGGTACATACAGAAACCAGCATTTCAGAAAATTGGTTCATCTCACTATTCTATTGAACCATATCCAGACCATTACAGCCCTGTGTCAAATGAAATATTTGTAGCTCGAGATGTCATGCTAATAAATGAGATTTTAAATAGGAAACTATTAACAGGTTATCAAAGAGATGAAGACAGGCTCTGTTTTGGCTATGCTGTGACTACAGCTGAGTGGAGGGAAGATAGTGGGTTAAAATCAGCAGTCTGTATCTTTTACACATACCATCTCCTTTCATTCAGGCATACACACAGAGTTGCTGCTGAAGGAGCTAAATTAACTCTTGTAATAGATGAGAACAGATCCCTATTGCCCTAAGCTTACAACAGTCACAGGAGATGCACTATGTCTGGTGTAGCAGGCTCAGTACCCTGGCAACATCAAGTTACTCCCTTCATCTGCTGCCACATTTTATTGCTGAGATCCCAGGCTGCTGGCAATGTAGGAGCACTAATGGAAATGCTGAGTTCCGTCCTGGTCCTACAGGGGTAATTCCCAGGCCCTTCATTTTGTATTCAAACTTTTTTTTTTCCTGATTAATTAACTTCATTAATTCAGTTATTTTAGTTACTTAATTCAAATTTCCAAAAGCCTTCAAAACTGCCAGGGATAAAGTCAGTTTTACCAAATAAATGGGTTTTTACCACATTTTTCAGGTGACAGCAATGTAGTCGATAATGGCATGCATAGGTAAAGTCCATCAAGCTTGGAAGTAATGATACAGAACAAATAAGAGTGGCTTGTGTAAATACTTAGCTGTGCAGAAAAGCACCATAAAGCAAACTTATAAAATCAAGCTGACATGAAGCATATCCACACAGATTTGTGAAATACATTTCCAAGACACTGTAAAGTGAGAGTGTATATTTATGATCCCATAGCATCTCCCATAAAACTACACTCCCAAAAGTGGTGGGCCCTTTTATTTTGAAAGCAGGGACAGGCCTTTGGAGAACACTAAGGATTAGAAAAAGAATAAATTACTCCTACATCCCATCAAGATACTCAACCTACCGGTGAAACACAGTATGGGATAGAAAAGTTCTGCCATTGTCAAGAGATTCTGCGGAGCTCAGACAAAGTACTGGTACCACTGTCAAATAAAGTGTCTGTGATGGCTTGATAAAGAGACACCTCTACTTAAAACAGTAAGTTAAGGATTGTCCCAGTTTCCTTTCTACTATTGAAATTGTGTTGCATTTTCCAGGGCTAAAGTTTCTCACATAAATCATTAAAAGTCTGCATTAAAAATGCTGTCTACATTGTGTCAGAGAAGAGACTTATTGGATTTCATGGTAGATTTGTGCTCCTGAAGATACTTCACCCTTGAGGAAAGCCAAGTTGTTAATTTTTAAAATGAGAAGTTCCTTTCAGGCACACTGTGTTTCCTTGTAAACAAGCTAGACCACTTAACTACCTCACTAACTACCTGACTATATTTTTCTGAGGCATTTAATTTAAAAGTTCTACCAAGCAATGACATGACGTTTGAGTATTTTATTATGTACAACATCTTTTCAATAAATGGCACCCTAACTCACCTTGTAGAATCAAGCAATATAGGGAGTTAAATAATAAATGATAACAGCATGAGTCAGAAATTAAACAGTAAAGAAATAGGTGAAAGAAATGTTAAAGGTCTAAGTGAGGGGGATTGAATCCCACTCTTTCCTCTTTAAGTCCTTGTAATCAAATACCCAGGGTCACCTGAAGGAGTATGTATGCCTTCAGGGAAATGCTGCATTTCTCATCCTTAATGAAATATTGTCCTGATGAGATGAACTTGTTAGTAGGAGGTCTCCAAAAGCATGAAAGGAAATGGGAGACAGGACATGAAGGAATGTCATCCAGACACCAGTGGCTCAGAAAATCCCCCTAAAATATCTAAAGGATGCTTTCCTCATGCTACCTACTGTGATTAAAGATAGCAACTGCAGGTACACTGTCAATAGTTGCATTCAGGATTATAATATATATGATCTAATAATATATATTTTATATGTATTTATTTTTATATATATATACATATATATATGAGAAGTCAGGTCCTCATGGTCAAGTGTTAAATAAAGACTTGAAGTTTGTCTGGCACCTTGTTGTTGATAGCTGACGTCTTTGCCCTGTTAACCTAAAGGAACAACAGGGAAACCTCTACAAATCCATGCAAGAACTGTTGTCTCCACTGTGAAAATCAAAAGACCAAATCCAGTGCCAGATGTGACGCTTTAAACTAAAGAGAATGAAGCTTTAAATTAAAAGAGAGTGAATTTCTCTGAACTCCAGCAGATTGCAGACCAGCAAGCGTATCATTCAGCAGATCTAAGGATGGCACTTTCACAGCTGTCACCATTAACATAAAGTAAATGATCAATGCTGTGTAGAAACAGTACTCCTGCTCTTTCACATCTCTTTGCAGGGGGGAACCTAAAACATACTGAAAAAAAATCTAACTTTTACACCAAGAACATTAATCTACAAACCTCTGTAATTAATTAAAGCTGAAAATCTGATTTAAGACAACCTTGAGTGCTTCAAATCACACTCAAATATGATCTACATTTAGAGGATCTACCAAGACTATCAGTTTAAACTTCAGATTTGCCTGTTTCTATAACAATAATCCATAATGATGTGGCTGTTACTCAAAGCGTCCTGTACCTATTAGCAGACTGTTAAACAGAAAATGTACTCGATGTCAAGTGAGATGTTTTCTCTGCTACTTTAACTATGTCATTAACAAAAAGAGAACTGCAGAACATTAAAGCATTTATAACCGAGTTCTACGAAGTTCATCATCAAATACCACAATGCTAGCCTCCAGAAACACTGCCTTTCTGTAAAACTGTAACACTGTCAATCCCTACCTCTGGGCGGATGCTCAGCTTTTATATCCCTCCTTTCTTCCACCTTCCCCTCTTCCTCCACCCTCTTGTCCATTTTTCTTCTAATCCACCCCACCTAGGTTGATAAGATAGTCTGAGTAGGTGCATCTGCAATTTTTGCCAAAGTAATGTTGTCTGGAAATTTAGGTCACCATGAAGACTACTTCTCCCTTTAATACAGAACAGTCAATTATTGTCTTTCATCTCTATCCCTCAGTTTATATGAAATCTCTCTGTTCAGTTCATCCTCTTGGCTGACAGCAAATCCTTGCATATCACACTAATATATGGGAATGAGATGAATGTTCATTTAATCTCCTATTAAGATTCCTGGAACAGCTGAATTCTGCTCTTGATCCTTTCACAGGACTGAACTATGCTGGGAATGAATCTGGCTTATGTGACCACTGATCTTGAACAGCCAAGATGGAAAGGTACAGTGATTTGTACGTTTCAGTGTTTTCAAATTCATGAAAAAGCACACAAAATTTCTTATTGAAGAATTCAATTAGACTGCTACTTGCTGCTGAAGGTCAGTGTCCTTTCTGGTTTTGGATTTACAAAAAAGAAAACTGTAACGATCCACAAGTCAAATGGACAAAAGCAGATAGCCATATTTTCGGGTACATCTCCTTATACAATGTTTGAATGCAGCTCATATTATACTGCACAATCAGAGCCTGCTGTTACAGTTCCCACTTAACCAAACTCTTCACCTGTTTTATTGCATGGTTTAAGGTAAAAGGAATGAGTTAAAGATAGCTGAACTGGAGCTGGATTGGTAGCTGAAAGTTTGGTAGTGCGTGCAGAAGACACTGCTTGAGCTATAAAGGCTTTACTTTTTTTGCCTGATTTTTGACCTGCCTTAGTCTCCTTTCATGTCACAGAGCCAGTTTCTCCCTTCTCCCAGTACAAATGAGGGATTCTTGGTCCTCTTCGTTTCTGAAACAAAGACCTTGTGCCATGTAGCTTGTTCTGGGCTGTATCTCACCAGACAACATTATGGGCATGCTACACACTCCTGAACAATCTGCACTCTTAAAAAGAAAACAAAAGTTTAGGATATGTGAATCTGCTGACAAGGTAAGTAATTTGTAAAAACTAAAACCATATGGCATCCTATTTGTTATCATATTAAGAAAATGATTCAGACCTGGCAAAGAGTAATTTAATCTGCTGGACATAACTATGACAAACTGGAAATGCACCTTAGAAAGGGGAGGAGGTTAGAAAGGAGTTCTGTGATGCAGTGAAAGACTCATTTTTGCTGTTGTATTGCTCTTTCACCTTTCTATTACCCCAGAGCTGTATTCCCACAAGGGTTGAAATACACAGTGAAAGGATGGAAATTTAGGTTAACACAGAAGACAGATCAAATGTGGGAATCCTCTTCTTAACTACAAAGGAATGAAATTCTTGCACTGCTCCTACTATGCATAAATTCCCACAGTTTCTGGGTATGTTCATCTCCTTTTAGATTTTGTAGGCTATTGCTACATTTGAGAGAGTTTCTGAATCTTTGAATCTGCTCAAAAGACTAGGAACAAGAGTGCTTCCACATTGCACAGTGCAAATCCTCACTGCTCTCATCTCATGACAGAAAGTTTTGACTCAACTACTCAACAGAGATTCGAAACATCCGTGTAAGGAGTAGGTAGCCTCAATGACTTCAGTGCAACCTGGCAAATAAACAAGCATGATCTTAGCAGTTGATATCATTGCCATAAAGATAACAAATAGGGATGAATATAGGTCTCAATTTGTTTCTCACTGAAAGCAAAGAGATTTGGCACTTTATTCAGATTGCCATGTATGGAGGAGAAAATTGCATTCCTCCCTCTGGAGGAGAAAAGTGAAAACTAAACCTGACCAAGAACTACAAAAATATCCTCAGGTCCAGATTTACGAAGTTGCCTAAGGACCATAACTTCTCCTTGTTAGTGTTGCAAAGTGTGGTATATTTACCTGTGATTTCTAGGCAACAATAAGCTCAGAGGAGGACCAGTAGCAGCAGCTCCACCCAGGATGCCTCGTGTCCAGAAGACTTAAACAAATGTTCAGTCTCAATGCACAGCAGATATGCAGTTGGTTCAGTATATCTGTGACATGCTGGCCCTGCTTCACACTCTGTGCAGTCAGTCTGCACCTCTGCATATCAGTAACACATCTTCTACACACTGTGGCATAGAGATGCTTTGCACATGCACAGTGAATCTCATAAGACCCAAATTTATGTGTTTCCCAATCTGAGAGCAGCTGCTGCCACAGCTAAACATCTCACAAGAGCCTCTGAGCGATAAAGCTATGGAATATACAGGGAAGGACATTCTCACCCTCCTGGTGAACCTGTAGTATTGTGCAGTGAGGAAGAAAAACCCTAAGGTACCAGAAAGAGAGAAAAAAGAGGAAATTTTGTGCAGAGTTTAGGCCACAGACTGGGGGGGGGGGACTAAATTCCAAGTGCAACTCCCTCTAAGATTCATACATTTTACATTATACTCTCAGTGGATGAAGACAAAAAGTGACTGGGAGCTCAAAGAAGAACTCTGTGTCTTTCACCTTCTGAGTGCTCTGATCTTAGGCTATTATGCCAAAGACACTCACCATCACTACACAAATACTGTTCCCTATAGACTGCATGAGAAAAAAAGATGCCTAAAATAGGTGAGCAGTATTTTCCCTCCGCACATATCAGAGAGATCCTTCTCATTCTCTTGACTAGGTAGGGTGCTTGCTTTAGGAGGCTGTTAGGTGAAAGAGTGCTTCAGTTTCCTTCACATCAAGTACCCAAGTATGTAGACTGGGTTGCCGATGTACTTTCAAGTTTTTTTCAGTACTGCTAAGCCCCAAACTCTCTCCTTCTATACAGGCTCTTCTCATATCACCAGAGATCTTAAACCAGCATAACTGAAGCAGGTGACAGATGCAAAAAGAATCAATGTATGTAAATAATAAATATTGAAAAAAATTGTCTGCTTCTGCAAATTAGGTTGTTTAACTCTTTTTTCATTTATTTTAAACCTGCTCTCACAAATCGCGTGTTCTGTCCTATCCACATGATACTTCACACAGCATGATAAGATGGATGCAGAGTTTCCTCATGTAATCTGAATGACAATACGACTTGCTTTCTTCAGTGCCTTGCATGTGACAAGTAAAACTGCAACTCTAATGCATCTACAAGGGAGGGAGATATTATTTTTGTCTTACAGATTCAAGGAACTGTGACTAACATTTAGTTAATGTTTACACAGTGCTTTGATGCTCAGACGTGCTAAATTAGTGCGACACTGCAGTGCTTCTATGAAGACTTTTCATGCAATTTCAGCTAAAATACTATACTATCTTCAGCTTGTATTTGGCCAGCACAGAGAATCTGGAAAGTTTGCTATGCCACATGAATATAATAACAAGCTTGAATCCAGAACAGTGCTGCTTCTTTGCTTCTAAAGAACTAGCACACTGTTATTTCTCGATAACTAAGATTTATTAGAGCTGCAATTTTCTCATTGTTTTTATTTCCAATCACTTCTTAATCCCTTGCACTGCTGCTGTTCTTGTTTAATGGAATAATGCCTATGGTATTAAACCCAGACACTTAAGGTTCCAGCTAGCAATGACATTTACTGCAATATCTTTAAGGAAATAAATAGCATTGACTTCTGCATTTCAGGTAATAAAACCCTTAGCAGCATAAGATTTCTGGCATGAACTTCAGATACATTTTCTATCCCTGAGAAAAAAATGATGATTCACATTAACACGTTGAAGTTTCTAAGTGGTGTTTACAAGGTACGGATAAATAATTATATGTACTCATTTTTCAGATTTTCTCAATGACCATTAGACCATGGAACAAGTTACATTAATTCCAGTATTATTTTTTTTCCAGGAAAAGTTGCGACTGCAATGGAATTTTCATTATTGTGGCTATCCGTTAGAAATCAAACTGAGATAATAAATGATAAAGATAACTCACCTTGAAGAATCACTTATGTGCAAATTCTCTATGCAATGCTTTACTAGGTTCACAGAGGAAGGGTAAAAAAAATCAATTTCCTGACCTGCAGGGGGTCTTGTAGAGCTATCTGGTAGATTAAATATGTTTCATGGACCCTCGTGTAACCCTTTCCACATGCTATAGGAGAAGGAAAAAACTCCAGATGGAGCCTTCTCTATGCTAGCGCTTATTTATCACTGCATAACCAATCAAACTCTTGGACACCAAAGCTTGGGATCTGCCCTGAATCTTTTCCCTCCCCTTCCATAATCCATGGAAGGTACAGCAACAAGGGAGACCCAACAGGGGATTAAATAGATTTGGTACTTCAGGAGAAATTATATGAGATCATTACTAGTGTCCCGTGGGACCTGGAATTCCACATCTACGTATTTTGTTATGAAGCCCACCATCTCCTATAGCATTAAGCCCCACTGCCTCAGCTTTTATTCTAACAGAATCAAAAGGAAAACCTTGAAAAAGTAGTAATGGGAACACCAAAATTTACCAAGCATCTTTTTCCTGTGCATTTGAGTTTTAGGGTTGATTGGAAATTCTGATAAAATATTTTCATTCATATTTAAAGCATTCACATAGTTTTCCCACATGGATTCACACCTGTTTAGTAATATATATACTTATTCAGCAGCCTTTCTCTTAGTGAGGGCTGGTACAGGGACTCCTTTCTCTATGCAGAAGACACTTGTAGGTCTTACAGACAACTAGGTTTCCCTGCTTTTGATTCAAATCCAGCTGAAATGGTCAGTGAGTTTGCTGTTCAGAAGTTAAGGACAACCAGACAGAGAGCGATCATGTAAGCCTGATTCTTTAGCAACCAAGCTAAGAATGTTAGTATTATTTAAAGTTGCACAAAAAACTTTTAGAGTATGAATACTATCAACCAATTAAAATGCTTCCATGAATCAGCACAAAACTCAAACCCATAATTAGGAACTTTGTTTCCTTGCAGGTTGTGTTAGAAGGAAAAAATATATGTTTCCTTTACAAATTTCAAACAGACTCTTCTTTCTTCTTCAGATGACCTCACTGTGAAGAACAAAATGTCTAACTTTGCTTTGATCTCTTCTGTAGTGCAGTTAAGCATTCAGAGGAAAAAAAAAAAGATCTTTGGTTCTCTGAAAACTGATACTGTTAGGACAAGTACAGCAAATGGAATTGAATACCAAATTGATTAATACAGAGAGGATGACACTGACTGTGACGTTTTTCGGTTCATTAGAATCTTCTTCTTCATGGTTAATCATTGAGCAGTCAGTTTATTGCAATAGAAAATTTGGGCTCCTCCTTTACCTGAAGAGTATACTAATTACTTATCACAAAAGCCCGTGTCCTAACTTGTATTTACAATGATGGAAAAAATTGACTTTCAGAGGACTTCATAATTAAGCATTAACGGTACAGGCTTTGTTTGTAGCTAGATATTAAAAGAAACATACCACATCTGGAAACATTCTGAAAGCAGATAATGTTTTATGTGTAGTTGGTGCCGATATAGGTAGTAAAATTTGCACACAAAAAATCATTTAGAGGTTTTGATATTTTTCAAGTTTCTGCTTAGGTATCCAGCTATACAACACTACATGCTCACCAGCAGAGAACAAATTCTGAGCATCCCAGATGATTTACTAGAATTCAGAATTGTGCAATACCACCTCAGTCTCTGCAATACCTATAACACCAAGTCTGGGTAGTATTCAATAATCATACCACTTATTCTTTTATTTATTCTAGTGTCATTAGTTCCACCAAGAAGACTGTGACATTCATAGAAATGCCATTTCTGTGACTTCACAATTCTGCAACATATTACAAATTGCAGCCAGCACTTTTGTGGAAATGTCAAATTTCCTGTTTCTGCAACATATTGTAGCAGACTGAATTACAGTGCTAGAGATGGGAAAAGTTAGCCTGTTTCTCACATGTGGAAAAAAAAAAAAACATTGCCAGAAGCATCTAGACACTCGTCTGATAAACTGTAAAATGTCTTCACAGTTATTAGCTTGTTTGAAATAGGGAAGAAATCTCTGGTTTGGAAATGAATATTTCATAACCAGGAAAGATTTCTGGGATGTAACACAGCTGAACTGACTGCATTCAGTGCTTTTTGTTTTAATAATGGTATTTCCATTTGGTTGAATATGAACAGTTATGCTAATTTCCCATTTTTTTCTATATGGGTCAGAGAGTTGGATGCCTACCTAATGAGTGTGATGCTTACTTAATGAGCGTAATGCCTACCTATTTGAGTGTGAAGACCTGTAAGAAGCCTATAAAGGTGGCCTTCAGTCATTCCCTCCTTTCTTCTGCAAAGATAGGATTCAATAAAACTGACTTGGTTAGAGATCCATATACCTGCCATAACCTTTGCCTGTCTCTCCAGCCTCCAGTCAGGTACTGACTGCTATCTTTGTGCCCACCAGATACTGTGCTAGAAACAGCAATGAAAGCTAGAAATGGAACAAGAATTGACATTCTGCTTTTCCACATAGTTAAACTTCTCTTGTGGCTAAAAAAAAAAAAAATAAAATAAAAAATGTTAACTATTAGCAAAATAATCAATGGGGAAGTCTTGAAGAGATACTGTTTATAAAAGTACTAGCAAGAATGCTCGAGCTTGACTGCATGGCTAAAATGACTAAATAGTAATCAGCATATAAGCATCATTCGGCTCCTGAGATCACTCCAACCTTTATTAGATGGTTATTAGCTTTGGGGTCAAACATCTTTTAAAGCTGTGCAAAGGAGCATAGACTTGCCACAAAGTCCTGTCCAATGTTTCTGTGTTCCCTTGGAATTACATTTGCAAAGACTGGGAGACTCACAAGTCTTCTTACAATAACAGTGCTGTCGCAATGGAAAGAAACTCCATAATTCTATACAATCCACCCAACACTGAGGCCTCTGTCCACAAATTAGTAAGTTTTTTTCATATTGTAACAAAATATCAAGGAGAATTGTTTAAAGACTGTACCATTTTTATGTCGCAAAATAAGGAGGCCTTGGAAATACAGAAAGAATCTGTCTTGTGATATCCTAGAGAAGCAGTGAGGTAGAAGAATAGGATTTAAGCTAAGGATTTACTAAAAATAAGAGACCATCATATAGTGATCTTATGAGAGATCTTATGAATGAGCAGCAAAGTATCACTGCGCTTGCCTGACTGAACTTGTCTTATGTCCTGGGACTCATGCTTATGAAAACTATTGTACTGTTTCAGATGGTTATAGTTATCTATATGTTTAACATGCTTCTTCCTTCTGCATTGTACCAAGACAACTTCTTCCCTAGAGTTTCCCTGACCTTGAAGATACAGCATTGTTTACATCAATGTCTTTTGATCCTGAACAGCATCTGTCAAGCTAAACAAGTTAAGCTCCATAAATCTGAGACAGCAGCTCTAGCTTTTCAGATAACATGGGATTTCACTCACTCTGAAAAATGGGATTATACCTAATACAGCTTTGCGTCAAGCTAAAAATAAAAGAGCTCAAATGCATAAGTTCTTTCTTCCTTTTGACAGTACAACTGAGCAACAGGCTTATTGATTTTACAGATGTGGATCGCTTGGGGCCTGACCACTGAAGACAAAGAAAAGTCTCCCTGTAACATCTTTGGGCTCTTGGGGCAGATACCTACCCTTTCTTTATCCTGCAAAACAGTCTACTCCCTCTATAGATGCTTTCTATTATCAATTACTAACTGCTTGTACAGCCTTACATCTGTATCCAGCTGACATACTAATCAGTGAAGATAAAAAACAAAACACTAGGCTGAATTTAAGTGATTGTGAAAGAATGAAATAAAATAACTTTAAATTTGTGTATCACTGCTAGTAATAACTCAATAGTAGCTGGAAGGAAGACTTAAGGTTTACAGCAACGCACATAGCTAGGATCAGGGCCCATCAATACAAGGAAGTTGTGGGGGTAAGCTAACAACTCGAGCAATGTAACATTTGAATGCTGATTAAAAAGAGGGAAAGTTAGTTCATGTCCAGAACACTTAGCAACTATCTGTGACAGGTGATGATGAAACACAGGAATTAAAAAGATACGACTACTGACTCCCTCACATTTATCAGTATATCTGCTTTAATATGGTATACAGACTTAGGTGCTCCAGTAGGTCTGATAGCATTAGTCAATGAATTTACCACTGACAGACTGTTCAACTGCTATTAAAACACGTCAAAGCTTTATGTTTTTTGTCTGTCTGGTACGCAAGGTCATTTGAAAGGATTCTGATTATCACTCATTATTTCAATGCCATTTTTCCTTCTCTTTGCAGCGAGTATCCTCAGATTTCTGGTTTTCATTGTGACTTGTCGTGACTGTTCTTGGATTGCAAAGCTATGAACTGGAGTCACCAAAGACTTTGTCTAGAGATTTCACAGTGGGCTTATGTATACGTTGTTCATTAAAGTTATCCATGGCAGAAGACATCCTCTAACCAGAGAAGACAGACAAGAGATAAGGGGAATGCAGTATCTCATCCATGTGACTAGACCAAGACAGGGAGGGATGAAATAACTCATAAAATTGGCAAGAAAGCAGAGCTATGAGTTAAATCCATCTCTCCTGAGCTGTAATCCATTACCTTCACCACAATGTCGTCTTTGCTCCCACTCACAGTTTCTACTTGCATCTGAACAATAGCCTTTCTTCAACTAGAAGATCTGTACAGTGTCATAATCTGCCAAAAGTCCTGCGCTGTGTTCTTTCAGTTTGAGGCTGATTTTCCTAGGTTTGTGCATTCTCCAAGGTTATCCAAAGATCTTCCTTTTATAGTAAAATGTATTTGGAAGGTGAAAATGCCAGATCCTGAGAATGTTCTGAGAAAGTCAATTGCAGTTCAAACACGCTTCTGTGAAGGCCTCATGAACTACAGCTCTTCTGTCTGTTTATGACTTCCTAAATCTATTTTGCATTGTTGGAGATGAGAGATCGTACTCAATTCTAATACTCTGTAAAAGCTACAGCCAGTTTAACATCCATCATCCCATTTTCTTACCAACACAATTTTCCTTGAACATGTTGGTCCATTGCTCATGTCCATTCATGGGCTCACTCCCAGCTTGGGCACAGCTCATGAAGTCTGTGTTTCCTCTGATGTCAGAATCTCTTAGTGGGCCTTGTTGACATTTGCTGCCCCTGGGAGTGTGTCTTCTGCACCAGAAAAGCTTTCACGATGACTACCTGCCATGGATCAATGAAACAGAGCACAGGAAGATTCCTTGGGGGCTAGTATACAAACTGGGGATGGGGCCCACTGCTCTTCAAAATTACTCTGTAGCCTCTCCCTCATCGTGATATTCCATGCATCCATTGCATAGACAAAGTACAGACAACCTCCATTTTGTGATAGACATGTCTGGTACTGCAAAGGAATAAGTATGTATATCAGGGCACATACATGACCAAGTGCCTATGTATATTCACCTCACACAAATGGATATGCATTATTCATCTGATGGAGTATACTTTGGGGAATGTACTTTTAGTCATAGGATGGACAAGCTCCTTGGTCCCTGGCTGTGTTTGAAGGCCCTCGGGCAAAAAAAGAGCAAGAAATGGGCTGAAGACTAGACAAACTGTGCTGGTGAATGATATCTAACTGAGACGCCAGGTTTCTAGTCCTGATGTACACTGTGGAGTAATTCCTACAAACAAAGAGGACCATAGCACTATGGAAATTAGAAACTGAATGCAAATTAATTGCTTCAGCTCAGCTTTCCTTCATCAGTTTTTTGAGTATTTGCGCAGAGTTCAGCAATTGATTTTCATGCATACACATAAATACAACTAAATAAACTTATGTACTAACAAAGCTGTTCATTTACAGCAGGAGAGAGAGAAAAGGAACAAAAGAAATTGCTAGGAACTATAGGCAACTCCAGCTAACAGAGAAAATAGGGTCCTATCCTCTGCTCCCTGTGCTGCCTTCCTAACCTGTTCTCAAGTGGCAGACATTTCAGTGATTCTCAGTACCACAGCACATAAGACTTAAGTGGACCCTTATGGGACCCAAATCCACAGTTTTATCTACACACATATAAAAAAGTGACTTTAATGGGAAGAATGCTTTGTGTGAAAATCTACAAGTTAGGTGAGCTTTTTACGTACTTCCTGATAAAAGATGGGCACCTGAAAACATCTAAATGCTTTTGTGTATCCCTGTACTTGCCTTTTTTTCCCAGGGTATTCAGGATACATCTATACGTCTACATAACAGAAGGTCTGGGAATTGCTTTAGCACTGGACCCCTGATTGTCCAGATTGCTTAACTGCTTGGTGACTTCCTGTTTTCATCTCAGTTAACTCATCTCATGACAAAGCCTAGGCTTTCTCAACATAGTTCACTCCAAGGATTCCTTAAAAAGGCAGCATAGATGAGACTTCATCAAATTTGGCTGTCTCCAGCCTCCACAGTCTGCCAGAACTACCCCAGACAGTTTTGAAGCCTTATATGACTCCATATACCCTCTAGCCACACCTGAGGACATAGACAATTCACTCTGCATTTCGTGCCGTGACAACACCTCTGTGATGGGCTGCAAAACAATCATCACGTTATTTCAGACACTTTGAAGTGAATTAAAAATACACTCACACAACATGTCAGTTATGACTTAGCATCACCAGAGAATATCCAGAGCCAAAGGCTATGTCATGTGAAGATGGCTGTTCTGTGTGTTGCCTGGCCTCAAGGCCAGAGCAAAGTCACTGTTTTATCATTTAGTTTTACCATTATGGACAAAACCAGAGACTGCATGATGCATTACATCCAGTCTCCATTACAAGCATTATAGATGTTTCAGAAAGGGCAAAAACACTGGACAAGAGACGATTGAGAAAAAAAGTAGGAAAAACAGCCCTGCAAGCACCAAGGTCAGGTAAGAAAGTGGGAGATGAGGTGCTCCATGGTGGAGCAGATATCCACTGCAGCCCACGGAGGATCCATGCCAGAGCAGATTTTTTTTCCTGTAGCATGTCGAGAGCCCACACTGAAACACGTGAAAGTGTGAGGAGGAAGGAGCAGCAGAGAGAAACTGCTATGTACTGACAATAACCCATGACCCCCGTCCCCCTGTACTGCTCAAAGGGGTTAGTGGAGTCCAGGAAAAGGAGGAGGAAAGGTGTAATTTTTATGTTTGTCTTTTTGTTTCCCACTACTCAAATCAGTAAACAAATATTTATTTTAATTGACAGGCTTTCCCAAGTTGAGGCTGTTTTGCCCACAATGGTAATTGGTAAGCAATCTCCCTGCCTTTGGCTCAGTCCATGAGCTTTCTCATTCCTGTCCGTTCTATTTCCTCCCTCCATCCTGCTCAGGGCAGGGGGGCAAGTGGCTGAGTGGGTGTTTGCTTGCTAGCCATGGCAAATCCGCCACAGAGTTTGAAGCCCCAGAAGGAACAATATAGGAGCAAAAGAGATTGAAGGCATCACCAATGTCCTAAGTCCCTGAAGTGGCAGCTGGCTAAAAGAAGACACCCAAGTGATCCTATGAAACGAACCATGGCCTACACCAAAGAGGAAGCTGGAAAACCAAAACCAAAATGGCAATGGTCACTGCCAGTTAGGCTGAGGATGAAAATCTCTTTGACTCCAAATCTGATGATCACATTAATCCTGAACATGTGAACAAGACACAAGCCACATTTCTCAGACTTTCTGTACCGTGTGGTGGGCTAGCACATCTGACCAACATCCCATCTCTGGCCATAGCCTGTCACCACTCTCTCACAGCAAGATGAAAACCACTTCCAGAAGCCAAAATACTCATCAAAGAAGAGGGAAATGGTAGGAGGAAACCTCCCTGGCCTTTGCAACACAGAACCAAAAGCCTGTTGAATGAAACTAACACAATAGGGACAGGATGCAACAAACACAATCACAAACAGAACTCAAAATATCTTTGACTCTTTTTCAGCATACCATTAAAAAAAACAATGAACCATGTCTTACATAATTTAATTGCTTTCAAAAGGCTCTTAGGCATGACACTGATGAATGTTACACAGGTCCTCTGTAATATAAGAGTTGTTAATTCTATGTTTAAGTATTTCAAAGATGTCCAGAGAAGAGATGCAGTATTTCAATAGTAATTTCAAATTCCGTTCTCATGAGACCCCACCTGGAGTACTGCGTTCAGCTCTGGGGCCTCCAACATAAGAAGGACATGGACCTGCTGGAGCAAGTCCAGAGGAGGGACACAAAGATGATCAGAGAGTTGGAGCACCTCTCCTGTGAAGACAGGCTAAGAGAGTTGGGGTTGTTCAGCCTGGAGAAGAGAATGCTCTAGGGACACCTTATAGCAGCCTTCCAGTACCTAAAGGGAGTCTACAAGAAAGCCAGAGAGAGACTTTTTACAAGGGCATGTAGTGATAGGACAAGGGGTAACGGCTTTAAACTGAAGGAGGGTAGATTCAGATTAGATTAGTAAGAAAGAAGTTCTTCACTGTGAGGGTGGTGAGGCACTGGAACAGGTTGCCCAGAGAGGTTGTGGAAGCCCCATCCCTGGCAGTGTTCAAGGCCAGGTTGGATGGGGCTTTGAGCAACCTGGTCTAGTGGAAGGTGTTCCTGCCCATGGCAGGGGGGTTGGAACTAAATGACCTTTAAGGTCCCTTCCAACCCAAACCATTCTACGATTCATTCTGTGATTCTAACAGGTAATTTATTTGTTCTGAAGGTACTTTATTTTGACTGCATTTTAATTTCAAACTCTTGTCAGCCATTGATTTCAAGATAAATAAAGGTGTTAACCAAATGAGACTTTACTTATAAATAAAAATGTGTGTAATAAACTGCAGGCTTTTTGTGTTTGCTACCAAATATTGTCAGTGTTAGAAAGAACTTCTATGAGATTTGCTTCTCATAAACACTAACTAGAATTTAAATAAGGACATAAACAATAGCTCACAGAGAAGGACATTTTCTATGAATGGCAATGTCTGATTTTGGTTACTTCAAAAATAATAATAATGTGGATCATGGGAGACTTATTTTAACTTATCTTTACTAGACAAGCTACACTACATATTTGCATTGGTAAAAAGAATGCATCTGCCATTCTTATATAGAATAATGTATATCTCATTCTCCTTGTTTTTCAGTTTTTATTGGCACAGTGAACAGAATAAGGTACTGTTCATAATAGGGGTTACTTTTTATAATTAGGGGTGGAATTAAATCTTCTGAGGCATAAGCCACAGAAAATAATAATGATTGCAAATGTTCAGAAAGTTGAAAACATTTGATTGCTTTGGGGAAAAAAAATCAGTGTATTTGAAAAGAATAACAGGATAATCAAGCAAGTCATGTTTTACTATTCCAGTCTAAGAGCCTTTTGGGTTTCCAACACAGAAGGCAATTTATGGATCATTAATCTATTATTTGTGGAAGCAAAAGGAAAAAAATACTTTTGTCTAGAGACAATGGTCTTGATTCTGATGTTTTTGAAGCAATAAAAGTATATACAAGTCTAGTTTATATTTTTGCCTTTTTTACTGTAGGCACCATTTTAGAATCCCAACTTACTGCTTACAAATATTATTTGCATATATCAGCTCAATAAACAGACATCTGGCTGCTAAGCCTGCCTGCTCCTTTGGAGGGGCCAAATTAAGCTTTTAGAACTAGTAAATATATGGTTATTATACTTCCAAGATCCATAACTTGCCAGGTCCTCAGAGTTCATAAGATTTGTCATTTGTGAATAATTGCTTTTGAAGTGGAGGTCAGGAACTGAAGCCAGAAATGAATTGATGCTGGCTATAGTTTGTAAACAAGACTCCCTTGCCATGCTAACTTGATTGTCCCTGTTGTTATTTCCTTTGCCTTGCTTTTAATCTTGTCCAATTAAAGTAACTACAGAGAAATGAAAAGACTGATTGAGTTTGGGGAGATGTATTTTCTCATATAAATCCAACATCTTAAGAAAACAGTCTAGGGCATTCACATTTTTTCACGTACATCTGGGGATTCAACTTTATATTCTAATAATATGATGGTTCTACATGTTCAATAGATATGTAAGAAATTATTACAGCATTTTATTTCATTAAAAAGCTCAGAATTAGGATGACTATAAAATACTGCCCTCTCTAAATTTACTCATCTTGGTCATCTATTAGCTAGATTTCTATAAAGAAAACTGTGGTTACTGAACATAAAAAAGCAAGAAAATAAGCCTTCATTCTTTGTTCCTGATCTTTTAGGCCAAACTAAAACTTTGAGAAAACACTGACTCCAGGGAGTAGCCATGGTCATTCCAGCAAAAGGAAACAAAAAGTATCTGGATCAAACAACTAGTGATGCACAACCAAAATCTCGTTCTAAGCAAAAAGGAACACACTGTACATATGGAACTAAGAATTCCTTGCTTGTCCCATCAGCATTTTAGCAGTGTAGTTATCCAAATCATTAGTCCAGTTTTGATGCTACACATTCAGACCAAATTATACAGAAAAATCTCATAAATTATAGTCTTGTAAGTGTTATACCATAAAAGTTACTATTATCTGCCTCTTTCCCCTGGAACTATGTTCACCCTTCCAATGTTTGTTTGGGTTGGGTTGGCAGTGCCTATCTTCTTCCTCCATCAGAGAGGAGTGTGTTTTACAGCATGTCATCACCTCCCTGAAGTTTTCATTGGGAGGGGTAGGATGTCCACATTAGTGGAATCCTTTCCTCCTCGGTCTTGGTGTCCAACTGCAGTTATTTTTATATGTTTTCTTAACAAGGTCAGCTTCCAGCCAAAATCTGAAGTTTGCCTAGTAGCATCCCTTAGCACAATCTAACACAAAGGGCTGTTAACTTGTCCCATGATGACTACCTAGTTTTATCAGACCTTTGCCACATGCAGTATTCCCAGACATGAAGCTACAAGCAGTCAGGCAAAAGTCACTTGACCACTAGACAATTATTAAAGCAAGATAAGGCCAGTTCAGGCCAAGGCAAGCACAAAAAAATCCTGAGATCTTTCACTGCCAGGTCAATCCAAAGCCTGTGGCCTTTTACTAGCAGTAGCAAAAAGCACATTTACTGGGCTACAACAAAGGAAAACAGTGGGAACAACAAGGAAAATCAACAATAGAAAGAGCATGTAAGAAAGAGTATAGAAATGGATCTAGTGTCTCTGAAAAAGGAGAGGTTCATGTAACAGTGTGGCCATGACTGTGTCGTGTCACTTGGAGTTCATGAATCAAGTCAGGTACTGCTTTTTAATGGCAACCTTTTAAAAAAGATTGAATGGTTTTATAAAGATGATGCCAAAGCATTGCAGTCTCTTTCAAAGTAATGTGATGAAGATGAGCTGATGAAAGCCTGTGTTTGCAATAAAGATTCTGTAGAACTGATGACAAACTGGTGCTTTAAATTTGTTGGAATAAAATAGTGAGCTTTTTAAATTTTTTTTCAAAATATGTCAATGCTTTTTGTATAACAAAATATTAGACTCCGTAGGATGAGAAAGGATTTTTCATTACACAGGGGCTTAAAAAATGATTAGAATTTTGCAATGACCTGTTGCAGTTCAAAGATTAGGGTTATGGAAAACTAAAAATTTTTTTAGAGGGGCTATGAAGTAATTTCATGCAGGCTTCCCTGTCACAGCTTTAGAGTAACCACAGTACCTGTCATGGGGCTTGGAGTGGCTGCAGTGCCTGTCATTTTGTTGTGAGATTCAGAGACCTTCTGTTCCACTTGAGGGTACTGAGTAGTATTGAACAGGGCTCAATAGGCATGGGCCAGGCCCCAGCACGCTGCAGTGATTTGTGTCTCTCTGGAATTGCCAGGGTGACAGCATACTTTTTCCAAATATTTGACTAGTTTTTCTGGATTCTGCACTTGTTCAGGGGTGAAGTTCCAAAACACTGGAGGTGCCCAGGTACTTGCCCATACTATCCCTCACACCCTGCCACTCATAGTTATCCAGCCTCAGGGCAGATCTCTGGGTGATCTTCTTAAATAGTTGTTTAACCCTAAAGAGGACCTGAACCACATTCAGGAACATGCTAGTTCCTAGCAAAAACGTACTGGGGCCGGGCCCATGCCTACTGAGCCCCACGCTGGGCGCCAAAAAGGACTGTCATGGTTTAATGCCAGCCAGCAACTAAGCACCACGCAGCCGCTCACTCACTTCCCCCCCACCCAGTGGCAGGGAATCGGGGAAAAAAGAAGTAAAACTTGTGGGTTGAGATAAAAAAAAAAGCTTAACTGGACAGAAAGAAAAAAGATAATAATGATAATAATAAAATGACAATAGAAGTAATAAAAGAATTGGAATATACAGAACAAGTGATGCACAATGCAATTGCTCACCACCTGCCAATTGATGCCCAGTTAGTTCCTGAGTAGCGATCTGCACCCCCCAGGCCAACTCCCCCCAATTTATATACTGGACATGACATCACACGGTATGGAATATCCCTGCAGTCAGTTGGGGTCAGCTGCCCTGGCTGTGTCCCCTCCCAACTTCTTGTGCCCCTCCAGCCTTCTTGCCGGCTGGGCATGAGAAGCTGAAAAATCCTTGACTTAGTCTAAACACTACTTAGCAACAACTGAAAACATCAGTGTGTTATCAACATTCTTCTCATATTATATCCAAAACATAGCACTACACCAGCTACTAGGAAGAAAATCAACTCTGTCCCAGCTGAAATGAGGATACCTCCCTATATATCAATATCCTTACTTCTTGTATCAATTTTTCACACTGGGTCCTGAGAATTCAGTGGTCTGCATCTACTTACAGGAGCTCTCACTGGCATAAAGGTGGATTTAATGCAATGCTCCAATGAATAACTTTAATCATCCAAGACAGTGGTGTTTGGTAGCTCTGTGATTAAACTTGATAGGAAATTTTACACTGTAGATGTATTTTTTTATAAAATGCCAATTTGTCAAAGTGAAAATTGTTTAAATAAAGACAGCTTTTTGATAAAGTGCTTTGGAAAAATGTTTTGACATTTAAATCCCCCCAAATTAGTATTTTTTTATTTTAAAAGTATTTTCTTTTTAAGATTATACTGAGTCATATTAAAAAAAGATGCATGAATTATTTTACAAAGTAATGAAAAAGAATAATGAAAATTTTAAAAAAAGTGTTGATTTATATTTAATGAACATTTTTAGACTCCTGATTCATGAACATTTTTTGGCATTTTGAATAGTTAATCCCTGTTGAGAATGGGAGCTTCCTGTGATGAGAAAACATTTTCCTTCCAGTTCCATTCATGAGTGTCCACTGGGAAATTGCAGTAAAATCTCAGCTATATTGCTTACTGATCTTTGTATTTCTCGGGGGGGGGGGGGGGGGATCTAGGGAAAGATGCTTTCTAAATTCAGTTATTACTAAAATTTTAACTATTTGCCTTTCTTGTAACATTAAATAACCCAGCCAAACCACACCATTCTAGCCAGCAGTGATCAGCTTTGATGCTGTTCTGTCATCTGCTGCAGGAACCTGCTTCTGATTCATCTCTCAGTTTAAGCCACTGGGTTTAGGTCCAGGCAACATGGCTAAACCTTCACTTTCTTAATCTGCTTTTGCTACATAGGTGTTGCAAATGATACCATATATGTATGTCAAGTCCTGAAGTATATGCTGCTTCTCAGACAGTTGAAGTGAAGTTGGATACAGGAACACAATTTTGATTGCATACATGCCTTTAGTTCCTTTACTAAGAGTGTAATGTATTCTGAACCTACAGTTTTTCCATGTTTAGCGCATTCTTTGATGCATTGTCATGAAAAAAAAAAAGAGAGGAAAAAAAGCACCAAACTTCTGTTGAATGAAGTTGCCAGATCTGGAATATGCTGCCCGGCAAACATCAGGTGGTTCCAGGTGAGCTGGAGAAATGCAGGTGAGGAAGAGAACTGCAAGGGAGCAGGCTGTTCCCACTTTCAAATTCTGCCCAGAGAAGGAAAACACCTGGACTTGAGCAGGTTTATAATGAGGAGGCTGCTTGCTAATACAGATACACTTCTTGTGATAAAGGTCAGCAACTACAGGGAAAAGGTTTGCTAGATGAGTCCAGTTTGGGAAGCAACTCTGGTCTTTAACAGCCAGCATTAGCAAACTACACCAAATTGCTTCCAGTGAAGTTCTGCTCCAATCTAAGATGCACAAAGAAAAAAACATTCTTTCTCATATTTAAGTATTTTAGACGAAGTGAAATTTATTCTGCACCCTTGATGAGGAATCCCACCATGCTTAGGCTCAAAATGAAAGTCTCCTATGTCTCTTCAGCAATTAATATAAGTGCCAAGTAATCATTTCCCCCTATCTGATAAAAGTCAAGTAGCTTTATTTAAATGCGAGCAATCATCCTGCTTCCTGCTATCTCCCTCCCCTCAACACGTCCTGTCTCCTCTAATGCACAATGTCAGTCAAGAGTTTTGATTCTAGCACAGCTACTTTGCATTTCTTCATTCCACTGGGAGTTCTCCACTCTCCCCACATTCTCTTGGAGAATGAGCTTTTATTTGGTCAAAATAATTCAAATAACCCCTGTTTGCCTTACTAGCTGGTGAATTAATTTAACCTATTCTACTCTTCTACAGAACCAGTAGCCCCATGGACCTTATGCTTCTTTGGACAGCAATGTGAAGAAGAGGAAGTAGGTATCCAGAGATGGTGTCTTTCTCATGGCTTGAAGCATGCTCTAATACATATCCTCCTTTGGCTTCTCTCAAAAAAATGAATTCTCATCCCGACCTTTGCTCACCATTTCAAATTCATTCACAAAGCCTCCTCCAGTGAAGGAACACAAAATACGGTCATTCTAGTCTCTGATACTTCAGAATGATACACAGGTTCAGGGCCCTTACATTTTTAATTTTGGGGGATAGGATCCATCTGTCTTGTAGCTGTGTGCATTACCTAAGCCAAAACAGGTACTATTGCATTCCCAGCAAATGAGCACACTCTTTAACACTTAAAAAGTAATTATGGTCATTAATTTATCGCCAACATCTTCAGTGTGAGAAAAGATACTTTGCCCTTCAGAAACTAAACAGACCACAGTCCCAAGCAGCAAACATCAGTCTGACTATGACATTTTCTAATACAGCTCATAAGCAAAAGAAATGCAAGCAGTTGAGCTGTGCTGATGCTGTGATGACTTAGGGCTATCCTCTATTTCATGTGCTAACTTTCTCCAATGGATTTTTATTTAGGATGTATCCACCCTATACAATACTACACCATGCAGAGATACGTTGAACTGGTGTTTCTGGAAATAGTAACTCTGGAATTTGAAGCAAGAGTGAGTGGTTACCCCTAGGCTAGTTTTCATCTGCTGTTTTTGTAACTCAGGCTAGCGTCTCTGTGTATCACTAGCAGTGCTGTGTAGACAGAGGCAGCACTGCTCTCTGCCCAGTGCTGAACTGCACAATGTAGACAGTTCCAAATGCAAGCAATGTATGGCATTGCCTGCAATGTATTACCTGCTCATTATTGTTGCTCATGCACCAAGTGTTAGACAGAGATGGAGAGTAGTTATTAAACCATAAGGAACACATCATTCAAGAGACCTCTGAAAAAGGAAAAGCTGAAGAATCAGGAGTAGTTACTTTAATCACCTTCACCAAATTTGTATTCAACCTCCAAGATACGTGTATGCTCTAGCACATATGCTCCTTTGGCTGTGTAAGAACTGCATTTCTTTAAAATGCAAACTTTCTATAGTTTGTTATAATTACTAGAATTATGCTCCACAGAACAGCTGTGTGACTGTTAAAACGCCTTCACAAATGCAGCTTTGCAGAAATACTTTTCACTGAAGTACACTTAAACCTATCCATTTTAAAAATCTAATGTGTGAAAATGTTCTTCGAATTTGTAGCCAAATGTCCACAACATACAGAAAAGACAGGGGCATGGATACATACAGAGAAAAATATATACCAGATGTACTTTAAATTCAAAGGACACACTACAATACCAAATAGGGGTTTTTCATGGTGAATATTCACAGAGCTTAAATCTCACCTAATTCCTGGTGGTAAGTCAGTAAGGAAGACAGCAACTTTGAAGGCTTTTGAAGGGCTCACATATGGCTCTTAGAGGGGAACTGGATCAAGCCAGTGAATGGGAGATAATGCTTCAGGCAGAACTTAAACTGTCTAAGTATGACCTGCAGAGAATTTCTAAAAAGCATTCAACCAGTAACACTTTGATCACAAACATCCAGAGTTTCCAGAGGCCTTGCAAACATCAAAACCAGTATTTCCCAAAGATGCACAAAGATAATTTCACACTACTGGGAATCAAAGAGCATGTGGTGAGAGGAAAAATCTGGTGACTTTATGAACTGTACGTTTCTAGCATCAACCCTAATGTGTTAATCTGATAACTTTGTCTACAAAAACAGAAGGAAAAAGCTAAGCCAATTTCTTTCATTTCAGTGTTGTTATTACAGTTGGAAGAAATAAACAATTCATGGAGTTCTGCAGCAAAAAAAAAATTTCCATTAACTCTGTTCCAAGAATATCTGGAACTGAGTAATCACAACCAGCATTTGCTTGACACATTTAATAATGAGCAACATATACCTATAAAATATTTTTGATAAAGCTGAGTTTCAAATTATAAAGACATTAATAACTTCTTTGATTAAGTGCTAAAAGATCATTTTATTTTTACAAATAGTTTAGAAATATAAAACCCTGGCAACTGAAGCACTTGCTGGAAGCAGATTTTTGGTTTAGGTTTCATCAGTTCTATGGAATTTTCCATTATATGACTTGCTGAAAGATGCATGATATGATCAGAATGACTGGTGACTGGCATGTCCCAGGGAGAACAATTTTAACTGTTCCATATGAAATAGCTGTCTATCTACCACGGACAAAGTCCACCCATTTCCCAACCAGCCACAAGCCTAGGCTAGTATTACAGAGGTAAATTGTTAACTTGCTGAACTTTTTTTCTTTTTAATACAAGATTCCCAATGGTAACAAAAAGTTTCTCTTCCTTACAAAGATTTTTATGAAAGCTTGATGTAATCTTTCCTTTCCACTTCAACCTCCCCTACGTGTAAGAGAAAAAGGGGCGCCTCAGACACAATAATTAATACTATTTTCCTTTCCAAAACTAGCTAAAAAGTAAGGAAAGAAATCTACAAGGTAGTGTTTGGGGAACGAACTCAAATATTGAAAACCTGAGAGTTTGACATTGGCCACCTAAACTAAGTGAGGGACTATGTTCTACAGGAAGTACCTGAAAAGCTCATACATTGAGATAAGTACATCAAATTTTTCTTCTTCTGGTTCCACACTTTGATAAGCAATTTTCCTGATCAGTCATCTTTGTATTGCATTTTCCATCCCAAGAAATGCCAACACACAACATAAACCAAGACCATATGCTACCAAAATAGCATACAAATATGTTTTGGAAACAAACAGTTGTCTTCTGGAGTGAAAGATTGAGACCCAATTCACATTACAGTTTTCCAATTATAATTTTGTCAGCTAGAACGTGGAAGATATATACCCCGTAACCAGTTTACTTATGCCAGCAGGTCCCCAGGCGCCAGTACTCTTATGCCAACAAAAACTCCATGGCTTAGCCTCCATCCTGCAAGAGGGTGGTGTCAATCTGCCAGCAAGAAAGAGTTCCTTCTATCAGCTTACAATGGCTCTCCGTGACGGAGCTGTGACTTGGCAAGGACTAGTGTAATGGAGCTCAGCCCTAAGCACGGAAAATTCCAGTCCTGAAGTAACTGATTTGATCAAGTTGTGATCTAGTGACATTTTGAGAGGCACAAGGATGGGATCAGAGCAAAAGCTGGAATTCAGCCTCTATTATAGAGCATATTGTCTATTTGCCTTACAAAAATAGGCTGCTTCTTACAAATACATTCTTCCACTGTGCATCATAAAAAAAAAAAAATCCAGAGATTGACTAGTATAGAGTATCACAATGTAATTACTAATCTTAAAACTGACATAGTCATTAGAAGTAAAATGCAGATTTTTACCTGAGAGGAAAAACTTAACACTGCGACTATATATCAAGGGCTGTGGTAAAATCACTGACTGTTTTTTTAAATTGAGACTGCATGTTTATCTAAAAGATATGCTCCAGTTCCAGTAGGAGTTAATTCAAAATCTTATGGACTGTGTTATGCAGGTCAGACTATGTAATTGCAAATGTCCTATTACAATCAGCTAATCTACTAATTCAATTTTATACTATGCATTTCATATAAATGCTTGTATCCAAAGAACAGAGTCACAATGAATGATTTTAAATTCTTTTAAAGGCTAGAAGAAAACCGAAGGGTTAGAAACACAGTAGAAAACATAAGCTGTAAAACAAAATGGAAAGGATCCCCAAATTATTAACTCAATAATTAATATTAAAATCTGTTACATAATAAGCAGACAGCTAACATTGGGTTACGTAGACCCAAGATTACTCTTCAGGTGTGCACTCTAAGCACAAGACCACCCTGTTGTTTTCACTTCTGGGCTTTCTATTTGTGGCTTCACAATAATTCTGTTATAATGGGAAAAGAGGAATTTGACCCAACTTCTTCAGCTGTTAAGATAATTTGATGGGACTTGGTGTCACTCCTTCCTCCTCTCAAGCAGAAGAGGAGATCAAAGTAGTCAAGAGATGGTCCTTGACTTCTCCTTCCACCCATTTTTTAAATGACAGCTCTCTCGGCCACTGTGTTTTGTGATGGACACTGATGAGTGTCAGGTCTGTTCTGACAACATTAGAAACATTGCAGGGCAGCAAAAATTCTGAAATAGGGTATCTTAACTATGTCAGGTACATGCTCGGGCCATTGCAAACAAAGCAAATTAGAAACTATTATTGAAATAAATAAATTCTTATCAATTTTGCTAAAGGATTGAGTCTGCAATCATGCAAATGCCTAAAATGTATTCTCTGCATACACGCTGTACTGGGTCTGGCTAGGATGAAGGTAATTTTCTTCGCAGCAGGCTGTATGGTGCCCTGTTTTCAATTGGTGACCAAAAAAGTGTTGATAGCACACCCATGTCTTAGCTATTCCTGAACTGTGCTTGTGCAAGTGTCAAGGCCATCCCTGTTTCTCACTGTGGTGCCCCAGAGAGTAGACTGGGGTGGGCAAGAGGTTGAGGGGGGACACAGCTGGGACAGCTGACGCCAACTGACAAAGGGGATACTCCATACCATATGACATTACGCTCAGCAATAAAACGGAGAGGGAGTTCTTCGAAAGAAACTTTTGCTTGGGGAATGTCTGGGCATTGGTCTGCTGGTGGTGAGTGATTGCTTTTAGCATCACTTGTTTCTTTTCTTTTTTTTCCCCCTTTGCTTATTAAAGTGCCTTTATCTCAAGCCATGAGTTTTTTCTCACTTTTACCCTTCCAGTTCTTTCCCTCAGCCTGCTTGGGAGGGAGTGAGCAAGTGACTGGATGGGGTCTTAGTTGATGGCTGGCCCCAACCACAGACACAACATTCAAACTTGTGTTATTAATGCTATGTGTATACCTAAGTTATTATGGAAACAGTCAAATTTTGGCAAACATTTTGAAAACTGTATTTCTAAATTGTAAAATAATATAATATGAATATGCATTCATACGAGTAACGTATATATGCTAAATTCATACCGATATAATGTTCACTTAAAAGATCTGTACCATTTTAAGGTAGGAGAAAAACTAGCTGGAATTTCTGAAGATAAACAAAATTCAAAATTCAATAGGATTTGAGGATTTGGTCACCTAAATCCCTTACAAGGAGATTCTTAAAGGACAGAAAATGCATAACCTATTCTAAAGATTGGTGCAGATTAAGGACTACAGACTCAAAGAACATTATTAAATTAAATAAATGTGCACAAGATGTCTGTTCAATGCCCAATATATTGTTCAAAACAATTTTTCAACAATACTTCTTTTTCTGCCAGGGTAGTTTTTAATATACAGGATTACTGAAAGTATTAT
This sequence comes from Haliaeetus leucocephalus, assembly GCF_000737465.1. NCBI lineage: Eukaryota > Metazoa > Chordata > Aves > Accipitriformes > Accipitridae > Haliaeetus > Haliaeetus leucocephalus. Next base: position 8,571,355 of record NW_010972898.1, read on the forward strand.
GGAAACACAAGTGTTTATGCTTACAGTATATCAAATTACAGCATATGTAGCCAAGATTTGTCTTAAAAAACTGTAAAGAAGCTATGCATAAATGTCCCAGTTTGAAAAGCATTTGGTCAGAATGACAAAAGTTAATACCAATAAGAGTTAAAAATGTGAAAATAAAGAATGAGTCCAGTTTCAAGACTTTCCGCTTGCATGAATATTCTGGGCAAGATATACTGCACATGAATTTGTTTTTTCCAACAAGAAATTTAATCTTTATGTAAAATATGCATAGAGAGAGGATAAATCTTCAGATATGTAAATTTTTTTAGCATTTTTATTTCAGTATTCTGAAATATGACTTACATATTGTCAAATGTTTCTGCCTAATACAACCAATCATTTTTTATTTTTCCTAATTTGTGAAATGTCACTATATTCCATGGCAATACAGAAGTAAACTAAAAACTTGGCATGAGTAAAATTCACTAATTCACATTTTCTAAAATAGCTCCATAATAACTTTACAAGTTCCACCTCTTTCTAGCCCTGTTAAAAGTACTTTTCACAAAAAAAAAAAAAAAAAGACTTATAATCTATAATTCAATCAAACAATGCTGTTGTATATAATACCCTAGGGTGATGATGAAAGCTTATTTTAAATGTGTTCATAGTAATTTCAGACTAATCTGAGCAGAGGATAACTTAGTCTTTTTCAGTGTGATCATTGCCCGTGTTGAACAAGTAACTATTATCAATTTACTGTTACGATGGAAATGGGAAACATCCTAATTTTGCTAGTACTTGTCTTCTTTGCTATATTGTGTCTTTTTTTTTCCTTCCTGTTTTTTCTTTGTCTCAAAGAGCAGAAACATATGCCTGAGCACTACATTCTAGAGAACATTTTCACATTACAGTTCTCATTAGCCAACTCTCCTTCACAAACACTGCTGTGTATGAATGGACGAAGAAAGAAGCAAAGTTTTCGCTTTCTCTGGAAAACACACATATGGCTTAAGGAGAAAAGGGCAGTACTGAGGAAACTGTGAAATTCACCATACTTAAACCAAGAGTTGTACTGGCTTAGCTTCTTCCAAATGTTAAGGAAAAAAAAAAAAGGAAAAGAAAAGGAAAAGAAAAATCTTATAAACCCCCAAAACACCAGTTGGTATAAATCAAACACCCGTGGAACTGCTACCATTACATCCGCTACTCTATCTCCAAGTACTTTCTCCAGAAAGAAAAGCATAGCTCAACAACAGCAATACCATCATAACCAGTTCCCAGCATAGTCACGCAACTTTCTCCGAATTCTCCTTTTTCTCCAGAATGACAATTCTTGCTTTGAAGAAAATTTGCTGACCACTTTAATTGGTTACGAGTTATAATGAGAAGACATCTGGGTCCTTATAGCCCTTGCATGGTCACTGCAACTTAGTGCATGAGTGCTCCTAAATTCCCTGAAATCTACTTTAAGCCAGGCAGAAATGAAGTGTCATCCAAATAGTATACCTATTCCCTGTATATTATACAGGTAAACTAAATCAGCTTTGATCTCAAATAGATTTGTGATTATCCACAAATAAAGCTGTGTGGATTTTACTAAACTGGTTTATTGCGCTAAATTACAGTATTTTCTAGCTATAAACTGTACCAAGATAGGATGTCTCCTTATAGCAACTAGGTTAAATTAGTCCTTCTTTTGTATATACTTTTCTCCCTGGGTTTGGGGGGGTTTGGGGGGGGGGGGTCAGAGGTGGTTGGCTGGTTGGGTTTTTTTAGTTTGTTACATTCATGATAATATCAGACCCTGTGAAATAAGTCTGGAAATTTCATTTAGTCCCAGGCTGAGGTGTTCTGGTACTCTGCTTTGCTAGCTCAGCTGTCGGAAAGGTTCCTACAGCCAAAAGCAATGAACAGCTGTGGGAACCTGAGGTAACCCCTGAAAACTGCCAAAGCCATTTCTGTAAAAACCATCTGATGACAGCCATTGGTCTGTTTGCATTTTGCTTGTACCAGTGTGAATCAAAGGAAACCCTGCTGAGTCTGACAAGCCTTTCTAAAGAGACTCTGGGCCTCTACAGGAAGATCAGGATGTGCAAGATCTAGGTTTTGCAAAATCTGTGGAAAAATAAGGCTTGCCGAGGCCTTGCCTCTGCGTCTAAATGAACTACCATCAATTCAGGTATAACTGACTCCTTGTCCCCAGTGTGTCTCTCTTTGGGCTACAACATTTGATCTTATGCATAAAAATCCCTATGCCAGGTCAGATCAGCAGCAAAGTATTACAATTCCCACTCTATTCCCAAATCCCCTAAGCAGCCAATTATACAGCAGCCTTCCCCTGGCTAATTTTTAAATTGATACCCAGTGTTTACTCTGTGCACTAGGGCACACAACTCAAGCTTTTCACTCTGACATTTCATTTTTTATTATCTGTGTGTATATTTTGTCCTTCTCTAAAATGCACTAACCCAATTATATCAGAGGGAGGCAGAGGAGATGAATTTCTCATACTGATAGTTCTGTGAAAAAAAAAAAATCAGTTGTAAATGTCTCTTTCCAGCTCTGCTGGAATTCCCTAGTCCTTTATGTATCAGGAGAGAGTAATTGCAACACTTTCTGTACAAATTATTTTTTCTATGAGATCTTATGGATTTCTTCTTTACTTTAATGATACTCTTCAGATTGCCTTCACATAGAGGTTTTCAGTGCTTTTAATAATTTTGTCATTCATTCCCAGCAGTGCGTTAGCTAAGAATTTATACAGCATGAGCTATTTGGCCAAAAACTGGAAATGAAAGAGAAAAACCCAAGAGAAGGTTTCTTTCCTTGCACTTGTGTTGACTTTTATCCTATTCTGTTACAGTATGCATAGGAATCAGACTCTTACTCTGAAAGTCTTAAGCCTGTCAGAGTTTAAGAGGCATTTGGACAATGCCCTTAAAAACATGCTTTAATTTTTGGTCAGCCCTGAAGTGGTCAGACAGTTGGACTAGATGATCATCGTAGGTCCCTTCTAACTGAAAGAGCATATTCTATTCTACTCCGAAAAAAAATAAATTAGATGCTCATCCAAACAGGAGTCAGGTAATTTTTTGTCATTTCAAACTTACCAATAAAGTGAATTTTGAGCAAAGGTGACAGGATAATTTCCCATAAATAATGCATCTGATTTTTGCAGTCTGTTTTTCTGACCAGAGAAATTCTGAATTTTTTTCTCTGTTCTTTGATTTTTTGACAGTTATTCATTTTTTTTTCTTTTAATCTGTGGCACATTCAGACCTTACACTAGCTGGTAACTACCAGTTTTTTAGCACCACTTCTTAATGATGCAAAGATCAGGCAGCCATGATTTAGGTATGCGCATACATCTGTCAGTCTGTGGATCACTACTTTCATCCATGCCACCTGGGGTTTGTGAAAACAGGAGACCAGGTAATCCAGCCACTGATGGAAAGCTGGTGGTCCCCATTTTCCCAGGAATTTGTGCTTCAAGTTCAGTTTTGAACTAAGTTATGTTAGTGCAGCAGAATGGTTTCACCTCTTTTTCCTCCACAATCCTGTGCCCCTCCCATGAGAGTGCTCTGGCAATGAAGGGCTCAGCTCCTCTTTCATCCTGAGCATACTTTAGTTTAAAAACTGACCAGACATAACACGAAACACAAAGTGTCAACAGTACTGAGGCTCTTTGAAGGATTTGCTTGAAATACTTGTCATTGCAAGAAAACTATATCCTGAGTACTTCTGCTCTGAGGAAATCATCTGGTATCACTTATTGCATGAATTGAAAGGGTTTCCCTGTGAACTTTGCCAGCAGGTTAGGCAATTCTGAGTTGACTGTGGCTTTCTGATGTAACAGCGTGCATCTCTCACAGTAAATTAGAGATATATCATCCTTAGTTATATGATGTGTTCTCTCAGAAGATTTTGAGTCTGACATTTGTTACCAGATGTCTGGGATCATCTGGATTCTCCAGAAGGGAAAAACTCACTGTTCCTTTATTGGTTTTTTCCCCCAAGAGCACAACATTATAGGGCCTTTTGTAAAAATTAGCCTACTGCAGCCAGGTTTTATCATCTGAACTTGTATCATCCAACTATAATTTATGTTCTTCAAACACTGGACCTTATCTGCTGTCTTAAATGAACCTTGCCTGTGAGAATGCCAGAGGCATAGTTTAATTTAAACTTGCTAAGATGAAAAGGAAAAATATCTTATTCTTGCTTTTATATAGGTGATGAGGAACTTCAGTCTTAGAAACAGGGAATGTCAATGTCCTGTGCCAGTGTGATGCTAAATAAAGTGGATGAGGAAGGTTGATCCATCAGAGGTGTTCTGCCCCTTGTCAGATAAATCAAGGAAAGCTGAAAGGCTTGTTTGTTAGTTTTTTAAAGAACTGACTAGAGATGATAACATGTCAACATAATTTCCCAGAATGAAGGAACATGTGAAGTAAAAGCAAATCCTTGACATGCATTTAACTTACCCAATATGAAGCAATAAAAATAAGGAGACTGCTTCTGTAGGTTGGAAAACCTGGTTGTACTAAAAGACTAAGGGTGGATTTCACCCTACTTAACTTCAGTCACCTCAGCTGAGCTGAGTGTCTCCACTCTCCCTGCCCAGGGACTCAAGGGCAGTAGGCACCTCCAGGGAACAAGTCATCCATCCTGTCTGAAGTGTCTGTGCCAATGTCTATTGATTGAACTATTCAAGTGCTTCCTTGACTACACAGGGCACCCAAAATTTCAGACAGCTAACATTCTCACACAGGAGCTAGTTTGGAAACTAGGAATGATTTTTTTTTTCAATCATCTAGGATTTTCATATCTTCTCCAGTGAAGGAAAAACATAGCCAACAAAAATGAATTGTGTAAGAGCACTGTGTGATGCAAAAATGTCTCCAGCAATTGCAGGGGGCATCTGTGTGTTTTGTACCAGCTCTCAACTGAGGACTTGCTATGTACCTATTACAGTACATCTCTGCTTATATTTTGCTCAAGCCATTGTTGAACTATACTTGAGCATCTGTGCCAGATCCATAATTATGCATAATCAGAACTGACACTATCTCAGCAGTTCCCAACAAATGAGAATTAAAAAATACAAGAGTGATTTTTTTTATTACTATAGATTAGGGGCAAAGAATAAAAATACTTTCTCCATTGAAGTCTGTGAAAGTAATTCAAAAGGATAAATCCCAGTGACTTTACCAAGTCCTTTTCTTAGAAAAGGACTACTTCCTTCTCTTGGAAAGTACAAGTATCTTAAAACAAAATAAAGTTAAGTTAAAATCCAAACATGTCATAAAAATGCAATTATATTTCAATAACCCCCTGTGGATTACATTGAAAAGAACGTTTTGATTCTGTTGCCCTTGGCTCTGAAAGAAACAGAATAATGAGAACTCTTCGCATTTGCTGCGCATAAAGGTAAGTGGCAAAGCCATTTTCATTCTAAAACAGTAATTCTTGCTTTTTGCTTATTTAGAGATTTCTTGAGATTTTTTCTCCTCTGTCATTACTCCTAGAACTGAGGTCACATCTGAGCCTTTTTTTCCATTTGCTTTGAACTTCTTACTGAGGTCATCTCCCCTCTAAGCAGCATCTCAACTCCCAGTCACTCCAGGTGAGACTCTTGCCCCAAATTCTTTACCTTCATAGCAAGTAATGGTCCCAAAGCAAGGTCTGCTTCAGCACTCTGTGTTGAGGGAATAGATTATTAACAACTTTCACAGATTGCTTCCTATTTAAATATTTGCTGGAGATAGGGATAGCCTTGATTTCCAGGTGATTATCCACTGTTGTGCCATTCATTAGATGTCTCATTAATCATTTTATTACTTTATGCAGTGTGGAACATGACCTGGAAAGATCTGAACAAAACTCATCACATGCCAGAGAGTCACAAACTGCAAGGATTCCCCAAAACTGCTATTTCCAACCTTAAAAAGCCTCTGTATGGTATCCTGAAGAATACATTTTAGTCGCAGCTGTCCTTAACAGAACAACAGACAGTCAAAGCTGCTGGATCTCATCTGCCTGCACTAGGACTGGAGTGAGTGTCTGGGCACTTGGAGATCATTGGCTGCCAGTCAGTCCAGTTATGTCTAATACTGCTAATGAAATTGGGCCAGCAGACGAATCTTGGCTCTGAGGCTTCATAGTGTAGACTGGCTTATGTCCATATTTGTGTATACAGTTACAATATAAGTGTCTATATGGGAGCTAGTCAACTCAGTCCTTTTTTGTACTCACTGTAGAGACATGCTTATCTGAATGTGGTTCACCCCATCCTACAGTAAAGATCTGAGATAGATGACAGAATGGGATGGGCATTTTTGTTACTTGCATCTATTATACACCTTTATTTCAGGATGAGTCAGACTTAGGCATGCATCTCCCTGCTGATTATAAAGGGAGCTAGGATGACTGGTTTTGACATAAGCTGTTAAGTGATTTGAATCCCATTCTGATGGTAAGAAGCAGTATTTGAGGCATACATTGCAGGGACTAAGGTACACTGTACTCAGGAGCAGCACAGAAAGGAAGAGCCAGCTTAAGATGCTGCCCTGGGATCTGGGGAGTGAGAAGACATGTGAGACCCAGCAAAGGATGTGGATTTTACTATAGAGCTGCAGGTTGACCCCAACACATATTAAACTCCCTTCCCTTGAACAAAAACTTGCAAGAAGCCTTGGCCTACAAAATCATGGTTTACTAAGCCACGTAGGTGGTAGAAGGTTTAGGTTTTCACCAACGAAAACATCAGGGGGATTGAAGAAAGGGTATCCCCAATTTGGGTGAGCATTCCAAAGTCCTCCTGGACAGAGGGGTGTGTGGAGGGGATCTTACTGGCAGTGCATATGCTGGGATCCCCTCCTTCCCTACTCAAAATAAAAAGTATATATAGTTTGCAAATTTTACCCCCATTGATTCTGAGCAACCAAAAATGTATTCTTCAGTTAACCAAGTATAATAAAAGTCATTTAACCCTAGCTTAAAGCCACAGGCACCTCAATTTCCCCATAGGCTATGAATACTCATCAGGGACTCCTAGAAAAAAGAAACTACTTCTGTCTTTGGCAAGCTTTAGATTCGTGTTCACTTGCTTTTAAGTCATTAGCTTTCAGATCTCTTGTGAGAGATGATATATTTTACAATATGAGATGATAGTGATCCTTATAATTAAGAATATCAAAGAGCCCCAGTGAGAGGCCTCTTGTTTTGATCATTTGCAGGCTTTTGAAAGTTTCATTTGTTACCCTCTTTTTTCCCCAGAAATCAGTATTTTGAGAAAGCTTGAAAAAATGGCACTCTACCACTTCTGACTCTAAAGCCATGAAAAAATTATTTTTACTCATTTCACAATGTTTCTGAACCATTGTGTGCAAACACAATTGTATATAGAGAACAAACTTGTTGAGTGTCCTGGTATAATTAAACACTATGATGATAATTGAAATTCACATAATAAAGAACTTTTGAAAAAGGTAGCAATATATGTGAGAGAATCTGATGCATAAAAAAAGCAATACTTACTCATGTATAGTATCAAAAACCTCCTGTCTGGCATTTCTTGGCAAAATCAGATGGGTGTAGAGGAGACTCAGCAAGGAGAATAGCTCATTAAAGTCACTCACTTAGATTATTTGAATTTTAGTTGGGTTAAAATGCAGTTAATTTTTGAATTAGAGAAAAATAAAGTATTCAAGTAATGCCAGAAAATGAAAGGACAGGATACACATGCAATTAGGAGCTATGAATCATCTAGCTTGATGAGGAAACACAGTAAGGAATTGCTGAATGGTGTGAGTGGATAAGTCTGAGGGAGCTGCTGCTGAGGACATGGTTTTACCTAGTGTCAAGGACTCAGTTAAGTGCTCTGTACGCCCTTGAATCATTCTTAAAGAGCGTGTATTCTGGGGAGGCAATTTGATTGTGTTATAGATGCTGAAACTGCAGAGGTGGCACACAAGCTCAAAGGGTGTAGAGGCTGCTTCAAAGGAAGCACACATACCAAGGTGGAGGGCAGAGCTAAATTTGCTGGAGTTGTGGTTACACAAAGCAGCAGGAAGCTGATAGCCTCTGCCCTTGGCATCAGAAGTGTACTCACTTCAAGTAGCTTCCCCAAAGCTTCATACAACCAGATGATGGAGCTGCTGAATTACTGGGTTTCAACAGCCCTCAGTGAGATGAAGTGGAGGAGGGGAGCGGCTGACTTAATACATAATTTTGTTAGCAACGCAGCACTAAACAAGGACTAAAGTGAGTACTCCTCAGTTCTTACGAAGTATTATTACAGTGGTTTTTCCATAGTTTATTCTTTCTTTTCAGATATTTTCTTTGTCTCTTGCACTTGATACTTGTGAGTAAGAATAGCTCATAAGGGCAGCCTAGCCCTGGAACTCAGCCATCAAGGGTATTGCCACTGCAGCCACCCCCATCACTTAGTTTCCAAGGGTTTTGCCAGGGGTCAAGATGATTCCTTCAGAGGGAATATTAAACCCAGCGCCTTTCCTTCTAACAGACTTGGCAGAAGAATTGCAGCTAGAACTATTAAACGGAAAAGCACCAGGCACACAGTGTCCAGAGCGGGGAGAAAACTATAAAAGAGCACCAATGAAAAGCACTACAGAAACTTTAAAAAAAAAAAACCAAACTCACAAAAAGGCCTGCTAGGAGATTTCCACCCAGAAATGCAGCTGAGATATCATTACCATTACTAAATGCAATATAAGAGAGTGACTGATATCAGCAAAAACAAAAACCAAGGGAAATGTCATACTGAAGACAAAATATTCAGTCACTAGCCTCAATATCAAGTTTATGCACATTGATTCTTAGAAATACTAAGCATTATTAGTTACCAAAACTTGGACTTTGCATTCATACAAATAATCATAATGCTATGAATTCTCTGTGAAACTTTCTATTTTCTGTGGAGCAACAACATCGCCCCTCGTGACAATACCCACAGCTAACTGCGAGATTTAGTCAGCCACCAAACCACACCTGTCAACCAGAATTCAATTCACTTTACTTTATCCTTGTCAAGCCTCTTATAAGTTCATCTTGGCTTGCTTGGGGGTTTTTTTGTGTTTTTTTGGGGTTTGGGGTTTTTTTTAATTATTATATAAAATACATAATCTAAAATACATGTATGAAAATTAGTTGGTTCCACCCCCACCCCCCCCCAAAAAAATTTGAATCAGTTGTACCACCTGGCAAACATATGAAATTTCAAATACAAATCCCATAGATCTGATTGGCAGTTAACTTTAATGGAATTAATTTGACTTATAGGAAATCAGGAATAATTTCAGGCTTTTCAGAGCCACACCACTGTCACTGGCTTAGGGGGAGTGTGAACGTAATTTTAAGTCCCCTTTATCTGACAGGATGGTGTAGTGTCCTAGATTTGGTATCTTGTTTGTTATTAGAAAAGGGTATTCAGCTCACACATTCAACTTCCAAAAGTCCACATCAAACTTCTCCCTGCTGTTAGCATGTAATCAATATAAAATATTACTCTGGAGTTTCCCACTGGGTAGCATTTATTGCTTGCACTATCTAAAGCATTTCCAGGAGTGGCAGGCAGGAAGCTGCTGGTAGCTTCAGGGCACCCACAACTCCGGCAGATGCCAAAGAAAGCCAGTTTGCAGGCACTTTTTCAATAGCGTGTCCTTTTTCAGAGTCTCAGTGCTCTGACTATCAATGATGAATCTATTTTTATTCAGGCAGCTCCTCTCAAATAAGTGATCCCATTGAGTAGTTTTACTTTGAATTTTAGCATTACAGAGGGGAGATTTCTAATAATTCTCCTTTCCAGGATTTTTTTTCCCCTTTTCTCATTACTCTGGTAATGATCTTCCTATTGTCTGTCACCTAACAGAATTCAATCTGGTTGATATTGACTTATGAGATGTCTGAATGACAGCTGTAAGCTTTGCTGCATATAGGTGTCCTATTGACTTCAGTGAGGCTAAACATACGAAAGCAGGGATGTACCTGCAGTGGAATTCTGACTCTGGGGTTAAGCTCATACGGTGCATTTACCCTACTCAATTAAAGAGGGCCAGGGAACAAACTTCAGCACTGGATCGCTCCCTGTCCCCGATGTTGGTTAGCTCACTCACTCAATTTTGGCCTCCTCAAACTAGCTCACTCCAGGAGGGGCTAGTCCCAAGCAAAGCAAACGAGAGAAACTTCTCTGGTTGCCCAGAGGTTGTGGATGGCCCCCCCCTGGAAGAGTTCAAGGCCAGGTGGGATGGGGCTTTGAGCAACCTGGTCTAGTCCCTGCTGTCATGACCTGGGCTGGACAGACCAGGGAGGTGTCGTGGCGAGTTCGGAATTCCCTGGGGCTGAATTCAGGTGAAACGACACCGAACGACCGGTTGAAGGTTTCGTTGGCGGCAGGAGCAGCCTGAAGGCGGGCGGCGTTAACAGCAGGTGGCGGGGTTTCTCACAGCGGGAACTGGCGCCAACCCCCCTCAGGAGCCCGTGTAACCCGCGGCCACCCTCCCTCCACAAACACACGCTCCAGGCCTCGCTTATCCGGGGATCAGCTCAGGGCGGAGAATGAGGCGAGCCCTCCCGTCGGGCCAGGAGGGGCAGAGCGGACCCCCTTGCTTTCCAGGCTCCTCCTCAGAGAAGGGCCCGGGGGCGGCTGGAGCCGCTCCCAGGCCCAGACCCCGTCGGCGGGTGGTGTCGGGAAGGGTGAGGAGTGGGGGTTACGGGAAAAGAGAGAGCGCTCACCGGCCCTGGCTCCAGCGCGGCTCCCCTCAGCCCAGGGGTCCCGCTCCACAGGGCACGGGCACGCGGGGCTTCAGTTCGCGCCCTTTTATCCCCTCCCGGCCCCTCCTTCGGGCGGGCACTCGAGCTCATTAGGCTAACGAGCTAGCCTCATTAGGCTAACGAGGTGTGACGGGCGGTTGGTGCTTCCGGAACCTTCGGGAAAGGGGTCTCGGGGGCGGACGCGAGGGCGGTCGGTCGGTCGGATCTCTGGCCGCGGCCGGTGAGCTGGCCCGCTCGGCCCGTCAGAAGAGCGTGTGCGAGCAGGGAGCTGCGCACCCTCCGGCACGGCACGGCACGGCCTCCCGCCCCGGGCTGGGGTCCGGGGCGGGTCGGGGCCGGTCGGCTGCGTTTCACCTGACAGGGGTCCTTGCTAGGCAGGGTTCCTGGGTTTAGGCACAACTTGCCCCGCCGCCATGTTCGAGACATGAACTCTTTCCGTCTCTCACGCCTGCCCATGGCGGGGGGGTTGGAACTAGATGGTCTTTAAGGTCCCTTCCAACCCAAACCATTCTATGATTCTATGAAAATCAGTGCAATGGATGTCTCCAAATAGGAACTGCACATATCAACATGTTGAGTGGTGAAGTAACTCCGTTATATGCTCAACTGAGTGAAACAGACTCATCCCTCCTGAAGGGAGCACAAGACAAGCGGTCCCCTTACAAATAAGCCCCAACACATCTTAGAATCACACATACTCATGTAAGTCTTTTTCTCCTCTGGCACAATAAATTGCAATTTATCTTTTCTGCACAGTAGCTCTGCCTTGACAGGCAAGGTGGGGACTGACACCCTCAAATTCACCCTCATCTTAAAGTAGCCTGCAGCCTGGTGGCCAGAGTGCTGTGCTTTCCAGTGAGCTAAAGGAAACGAACGTGATATTCCAAAGCCTGGGGATTGCTCTGTCACATAAAGGGTAGCACAAAACCAATATATTTAAAGAAAGCAGCTGGTGAGATTGTGTTTTGTAAAGTGCTGCCTACAGTATGCCCACCTCCTTTCAAGGGTTCTAAAAAATAATTTTTTGGAAAAGGACAAGAAAAGGAAGTTGGAAGAGTTGGGAGCAGTGGTAGTAAATGTGATATTCATGGAAAATCTTCATCAAACAGAAAATGAGGGAAATTCCCATCTTCATAAAATCTGCTGAAAGCCAGGACCCCTTTGTCAAAAACATGTTATGATTGACTCCCATCTGGGCTTTATGAAGATCCAACTTCCTTGTTGCTTCACAAAAAAAATGCCCCAGGAGGTCTTTACTATAGTAGAATCCAATCCACTAATGGCTTTAAATAGAGGTCGTTCCTGAATTAAGCTATGGAAGATAGATCATACTTAAAAAGCATCCTTCCATTCTTTGATCTACAAATTCAGAAGTGGATGGCAAGTAGAATCTCCATTTTAGTCTAGGTTTATTTGAAGTATTTTACATACTTTTCATACTGTTAATATTTCCTCTGATAAGCCTTGGGGTTTTTTACTAGAAATACATTTTTGTCTATATCCTCAGAGCAGCATTTAATATAGAAGTTTTACCTTGTACAATTACAAATACATTAAAAGAAAAAGGTATGTTGTCTGCATGTTTTAGTCAATCCAAGTTTAGGTGCACAGCTGAGATTCCCACTTAAGAATGTAGCTGTTCTATGCTTCATTTATGGTCAATAGAAAGAGACAGGCACTTAGGAGAGGTTGAGTTCACTTAAGAACCAAATTGTTCTCTTACGCAGGCTATTTTGCACCATGATGACTACAAGACAACCTTGGCAATGGTGTGTGAGTTCAAGCTAGATATCCAAGTCCCCAGACCCTATGAATCACAATGACATGTAACTCATTTCATCTTATTTAGGGAAGATTATAGGAGACAGAATGCCACTGCAATCAGTGTCACTTCAAACGTTCACGTGAAAGATGGGCATGATTACTCACGTTTCTACATTATACTATTCTGTCAATTACTCTTACTTGAAACTGAATATTATGGATTTGCAATATAATTGTTTATATCAAACAAAGAATCCTATTCCTTCAGCCCTAAAAAAGCTGAATTATTACAGTATTTAATATTGTCACTGTATCGCTTCATATTAAAAATAATTACTCTAGCTAACTTAGAAATAAAAGAACATTAAATACTATATCATGATACCACACTTTTTGGAAAAACTGTGGGTTGCCGTAACAGTTTTAAAGGCTGAAGCTTTACATAATGTTGAGGAATGTACAAGATGTAGAACAACCATACCCCAAAATAATTACTAAATCATAAGCATTTTGACTGTGGAAAAATATAAATATAGGGACCATTGCCAATTGAAGCAAGAAAATAATACAGTAAAATTGTGATCGGAATTTCAGGAGTTTCAGTTAATTATGAGATTCTTGTCAAAATACACTTTTTCTTGACCTCTGCTCCCTTCTGTAGTCAAGTCTTATTCAATTTGTCATAAACAAATATTACAATTTTTTACTAGCTGTCAAGTCACTAGGTAAGGAAGGACATACTTTGCATAAAGAAATGCTTGTGGGTGGATTGTGTTACTTATACTCTTCTGCAGAACCATAATATCTTCCGACTGACTTCAGCAGAAGTGCAATGAGATTTATGTCCAGTGAGTTACAGAAATGCAAAATAATTTCCAAGCACAGAAGGTGAAGATGAGGAGACCAGGAGAAAATAAGGGGTCAGTTAAAGGCAGTGTCACTTCATGCAGTTAGTCAGAAATCTCTGAAATGTCTTCTAAATTATTCTATCAGTCTGTGCTCAGCTGCCTTAACAACAAAAACAATCTCTTCATTTAGAAGCCTACGGAGATTGATAGAGGCTGCCAAAGATATTTTGATTTTATCAAAAACTAATATAATTTCCCTGAATGAAAAAAGCCTGAAGAAAATGATCTCCAAATTTTCTGAACTGACCAGAGGATGCAAAAAGATGAATGCTCAAAAAAAGTTTCTGAAGTTTTGCATAGCAAGCTCCTGTATAAGTCGTTATCATATATGTAAGGTTATACAACTCTCTACTAGAAACAGATACAAAGTTAATCTAAAGCCATAGAGATGGTCTGATTGATTTCATAGACACTTAGGCAGTTCAGGGGCCTAATTTAGGAGTGTAGTCACCCTGGGATCTTTATGGAGTCAGTAGAGAAAGAGACACCCTCAGAGGGTGACCCAGATATTAAGTCATCTGACTTAGACAATTTCTATGTTTGCCCATACTTCTCTTTCAGCTATGTAGGACCCTCTGAGGCTTATCTACCTTCTAACACTCTGTGACTCTGGTGAGATCTCTGCTTGATGTAATTTTATTTGCAATGTCTCTTATTCTACATACAGTGTGTGACATCCTTGTCAATGGATGTTATTGCGTGTTAACCAGGCAATAGTGCCTTACTTAGAGCGGAAGGAGTTTATCATTCTCACTGAAATGACGATGTTCCAGACTGTTTCTGGGTTGGGGCCCAAAGGGATGACAATATTTCCAAAAGACTAATTGATTCAGGGCATATAGAGAGTACTTAATCTGATGTCACATCCCTTCTCAGTTCCATTCAGTGCTGGATTGAGACTCACTGAAAGTGGATCTAACCACTGGATTTCATGTCCCCAAACCTGTATCTCCAGAAAACACTCTAGCACACACTGTATCTCTGACACCTTTCCCACAGAGCAATGCGCCTTCCACATAACCCCCAATAGTCAACCTCACGCTCTGCCCTTTCTGAGTTTCCCAACAAACATCCAGGCTGACAAGCAAGAGAAAGAACCTTAGTAAAAAGTATTTGTTAACCACTGGAGTTTTAGCTCTTGAGGAAATATAAGACAGTTAGAGTTTGGGGGTTGGGGGTTGGGGTTTTTTTTTGGCAAACAGCACAGCCCTAAATTTCATATCTTTCTGAATCTCAAGCCACCCTCTCTGTGAGTCTGACATTTGACCATACCACAGGTAATCTCATCAGTCTTTATCCCTTCTCTATGTCATACCTCTCTGACCCTCTGTCATGCTATCTCCTTGCTAATGAGTCAACTGCAGCTTACCTTGGTCTTTAACCCTTGGGGCATGTCCTGCAACACAATTTCATCATTTATGTTGATGGGCAAAAAATTGGAAGTCAGTCAATAACTGGCTTATGACAGTTCTTCATTCACAATTTTCCAGAGGTGGTCCCACACTCTTACTGACCAGATCCATCTCTGGAATTGAATATGTTGTCAGGGCTATTTGTTCCAACATTAAACACAAGCTCTGTAAGATCAGGATGCATCCTCCTCAGCTGCAGCTGGCAGAACTCTACTTGCATTGCACATCTCTGATAGCCTTCTGTAATTTATTACCTTCAAAAATCCCATTCTGTTCTTTGATTTAATAAAATCCCTCAAGATCAGCTACATTTCTGTTTTGATTTCTTATTGTAGGAAAAGGCCAAACCATAATAATTTCTTCTTTCTGAGTTTTATAACACCCAGTTTAGTTTTTTTGTATTTTTAGCAAGTATACCTTTTAGCTAAAATGGCTAAAGAATAATAGAACAACAATTGTATCGCATCTTATTTTTCAGTATACATTAATCTTTTCAGTACTCTTTTCAAAAATGCTTTTAAAAAGTAAAATATCCTATAAGAATGGTTCTGCTACTTTTCTGTCAATTAAGCCCTGTATATGAATGATTATTGTGCTAATGAAACAGGAAGAGTAGCTATTTTAAGTGTGATGCACACTGTGAAGCTATAATTAACATTGCACATTGTATACGTTTACTTGTCCTTAACCAAAACTGGGGAAAATGTGCTATTTTCATTGTGCATGTAAACATATTGCTTACGCTAGTGAATAATCTGAGTAAAACCAGAAACAAATTGCCCTATCAGCATGTTATCCTACAGCCAAATTTCTTATGATTATAAAACCATTATTACGTATTCCTCCTACGGTCCAAAACCACCTACACACAGATGAAAATTAAACTCCTGCTGAATTGATTCCTACATATCCTCTGTCTATTCCTGATGTTTATGAATGTCCATGACTTCTAAAAAGGAATCCTACCATTTTTCTTCCTACTTTCATGCAATCCTTTTGCAGTGTTGGTTCAGCAACATCATTCTTGAGCAAGCATAGTTTGGGAAAGTGGTCAAGAAGAACATGACACAGGCGGTCTCTGGTGGTGCTCCAGAGACTACCTGTTGTAGCTTTAGGATAGTTCCAAAATGTACACTCAGATACAAGGAGAAACACTGAAATGATTTAATATTACTGTCATTCAGACTTAGAAGTCAGTTATAAAAATGGGGCTTGAGCTGTACTTGGTCTAAATTCTTTGAAAATTTACCTAATATCCTTATAAATTAGTTATAGCCCCTGCCAGTTAGACAAGAGAGGTCTCCAGTCATCCTTTCTTCTGTTTCCCACCTCCAAACTGGTATGCAAGAGCTGACCTGGTGCTGTACTTGTCTTATACCCCTGGAGGATTTTCCTGAAAAGAAAAAATCTTCAACTAAACAAATAAATTGTCTTCCCAATTTCTTGCACTGCTGTACTGGCAAATAGCAGCAGTGCAGACCTGGAATTTACATAGGAGTTCAAAGTGGTAGACAGTCAGGCTGCTGGAAGAATAAATCTGTCCAAATTGAAGGCCAATTTGTGGCCTGAGATAAATGTATATTTGTATGATGATTTCCACAAGCATTGTGCATTAGTATATCTGAGGGCAGAACATGATCCTGAATTTCAAGCAATACTCAACTGTATGCTTCTTGAACATTTTCTTGTGCTATATCATCTTACCTTTGCCTAGCATAGACCTGAAAAAAAAAAATCATATTTTAGTTGCCAGAATAATGCAATGTTAGGTTTGCCAGCAGAACTGGTAATTCAGTGCAGTTTTGAAAAATTGAGCATGAGGTACAGCTTCTGCTCTCTCAACTGCTCACCTGCATGGACCCACACAGTTGTGGTACAAGCAATTTTGGGAAGCAGAGCTTCAAGACAGCGGCGGCTTTTGGAGTGGCTTATCTGAAGGACAACTGGGCATCGCCCTACCCAACATTTGGTTCCTCTCTGACTCTAGGCTTTAAAGAAAAGGAAAGGAAGAAAAGTGATGTAGGAAGTACTGGTCCAGCCCTTGCACCCAAAGAGTGTGAGGAAGGTAGGCCTGCTAGAGATGGATAATATCTTCTATGAATTTTATTAGGAAAAAATCCTTCAGATATCCATCCCACCTCCCTAAAATCATCATTAGGACTAGTTTCTTCTTATGACCAACATGAATAAACAAACGTAAAACTTGCCACTATACCATCACAGCTCAGAATTACTGCTCCCATAATAGTACCATGAAAATCACTAGCTCTTACATTGCACTTCCTGCAGTGCAATCTGTTGATCCAGTGCACAGATGTCCACATCTAAACCACACAGCTGAAATTAAGTGCCACTGCACATCAAAAGGAACACACACAGACAACTGATCAAGGATCAAAATGCCTAGTTAACCAGGAGGAAGACGTTTCTCACCATAAGGCTTCTCTGGTACTAACCTCCCTGTTCTCATCCCCAAGTGAGACATCTCTCCTGTTTACAAAGTGCCTCCAAAAGATAGTCTTGAGAACTAAAATTGCTAACTCTACTCAATATTAGAAATCATAGCTTTGATAGAAATGCAATCTATTTTTCTCACATTCCATTTTCTCATATAACCACCATTTTTAACAAGTGATAAATTAACATCTTCTCTTCCTCCCATAGGCTACAACTACTTTATCACATCCTTCTATTAAAGTTTATAGTTTTGTTCAGAAGAATTGTTCTCAGCTTGTGTTTAGCTTTAAATTTTTCTGTTCCTATTACATATTTAAAGAAGGGCTTACATGCCTGAAAGTCTGTTTGTTTTTCCACTTTTAAAAGACATTACCTCTCCCTACAAACTTTGACTCATTCAAGCAGGAAATCATCTACCCAAAGAGGCAATATTCCATGGAAATATGGGTATGGGGCAACCAATTCTTCCTTCTCTTTTGAACCTTCCCTTTTTTCACATGGACTTGCAATTACACGGTGCTTGGCTGCTTTTGTTTTTTAAAATATATAAGATTTATAGGCAATATTACAGCCTGACCTCCTTCAGTACGTGGCTGCATGTGTTCTTCTTAAGACAATCCTAGATCAACCATTTTTCTCTGTTTCAGTGAAAATTTCCATATATGCTAAATTGTGTGCAGTGAGCAAGATGCTTTTATGTCAGGCTCTTGGGAGCACAGAGCAAACAGTATTTCCCAACTATGTGTTCTGACGTGCTGGTAAAATCAGGGCATCAAACAAGACATTGTGAAAGAGGATGCACAGATCCTGTCCAGACTGCACGCACATTGATCAGAGAATTTTTTTAGCTTCAGTGAGCTTGCCTGAGTGAGACCCAGTAGGCCTAACAGTCGAGTCCCATATGTCAGTGAGACTGTTTTGATTTTCACTACTGCATTAGCAATGCTGGTATCAATGCTAATCAACAACTAATTTTATAAAAGAAATGTTATAAATCTCAGTAATAAACTATACACAGCACACGGATGTAGAATACTATAGCAACAGGTTTAGCTGTAGTTACATCTCCAAACAGGTGAAAGGGGAAGTGACCTAAGGTTACACAAGCAGAAGCTGGAACTTGAAAACATGCACTATGCTAAAAGAACATTTTTACAGTTGTAAAGTCAGCATGAGGTCTCCTCAGCTTAGCTCTCAGCATCATTTTCCTTACCCTGTCACTCGCCCTGGTTTCACCTAGACTCTTCCCCTCAGCAAGTACCATGCTCTCCCAACTGTCTGGTCCAACTTTCATCTTTCTGACCAAACTGAAACTCTTACCCCTACAATCTTTAACTCTATTACCCAACTTTTCTAAGCCAAATTCTTGTTCTTACAGGATTTGAGCCCTGTAGATCTTTACAACACTAGGGCAAGGGAACCTCAAAGCCCTGTTTTCATTCCTGATCCTTCTGCCCATGCCAGTCTATAGACAATGTGAGTCACAGCAGTCCTAAGACAGAACATGCTGTCTCCTTCATTTGGGATCATGATTTCTACTCTCAAGGTCTTTGCTGTAACAGGCTGCAGCAAACACATACTGTACCAGACCTCCACTGCCATTGGACCTTTATTTTTCTAATGTTTATCTGCAAAGCTCCTTTAAGTCTGTGATTTGCCTGGCAACCTCCAATTATTTTTATTTTCCTCCTTTTTCAAGGTAATAACAAATTAAATTCAGTTCTGTTGGAATAACAGACATTTTGAACACAGACTACTCTCCTGACAAATTTCAAATTTCTGCTCCAAAACGTGGTGCCATTAGATCAATGAAGACATCATCCAAATGTTGGGCTATCAGAAAGTATTTTTCTGTGTGTTCTTTTCCAGATGTAAGTCACTGGGTGGCAACTGTCACCAAGAAATTGAAAGAAGATAGTGTTAGCTGACAGCTTGATGCATCTGGCTGGCTGTGTGGATATAGTGGTATCCCAGTGTTTTGGGGAGCTACTGAATCACCCTGTAACAGAAGGCTGTCTCCTTCTCTGTGTACAAAGTAATAAAGCAGTATACAGAAGAAAATATTAGACAGCTATACTCCTTGGACCAATTTTTCTCACAGCTACACTACAGTAAATCAGAAATAACTCCACAAACCTCTGTAGAGCTATTCCAGATTTATGTTTGTAGAACTAAGAGAAGAATCTAGCTCTTTTAGTCTCATGCTATCATTTTATATAGCCAGCTACTGAAATAGTGACTTAGGGCAGGAGTTTCTGAAAAAATATCTGTTGTCAAAGCACATTTATTTTCGCAATAGTTTTGACAGCCAAAGGTAAATGGAATAGTGAGAATATACTGGCCACTTTTGAACTCTTTGCTGGCTGCGTATAAGATATATGTGAACTTTCTTCATGCATTTAACATGCAACCTAGGCAGTGGTCTCCCTGCTGATATCTACCCTGCCACTGTGCATCCGTGCATACTCTGTGCATTTTCAGGGAGTAACATGGCCTCTTTCCCTCTTTTTCGCCTGGATCACCTACAGGAAGGGTATTTAAAAAAAAAAAAAATAGAGTCCCAATAAAGAGCATAGCCCGCTCCAGTTCTTCCCCACTCAGACGTGAGCTCAGTTGTTCTGCCCTTTCCAGAGAGCCAATGCACGACACAGGTCCTCTTCCAAAGAGCAAGCAAGCTAGCCACGGTCTCATAAATTGGAAATCTATTATTTGAGAAGTCTGACCTGTGCTCTAATATGACAAATTTCAGAATAAAGTAAGACTTCTAAATGTTACCTGAAATTACTATTGATTTTATCTAAACTGCAAAGCAAAAATTTCAAATTAGTTTCAGGACAACTTATAGTGTGGTTGAAGAAAAAAAAAGTCTGTTTTCTACTTCAGAGTCATTGCAGTGCAACAGTAACCACGTAACTCTGAGTGCCTGCCTTATTACATGACATTCCACTGAGGCAGCAGTCATTCTAATAGCTATCGCTGACATAGATGCACCGGGGTTGTTGAGATTCTTTATTTTCCATCAAGATTTAGAGCTTTTTTTTTTTTTTTTTTTCCAAATAAATGTAGTAGGTGAAGGTAACTTAGACTGTGCACACTGACAGGCAGCAGATAACTGCGTGTCTGTGGGTGAGTGGGTGACTATCTGGAGCTGAACTTCTGAACTCATAAGCAAGCACGAGCCTGCCGCCTGCTAGCTGCAGCTGGTATGGGCTGGCTGCAAATTTTGTTAACACCGGGATGAAATAACTAACTGTGGCACGTCTTGATTCCTCCAATTAATAAAAAGATGAGACAGAATCACCAGTTAGAAGTTGATTGTGCATTTGCTTATGCATATTGACTATTTAGATTGGGAAATCTGTGGGCTGGAGCATGCAGAAAGAAGGCAGTGAAGATCCCAACTGGACAAAAGATCCTGGAAGTGGGTTGAAGACCCTGGAGATCAGAGCACTGCATGGAGAGAAGTGCTTGGGACGAGGAGAGACCTTGGCTGCTAATACCTGAGACTGGTACCTGTGAGCAGTGGCACAGCATCACCCGACAAGGCTTTCTGTCTGTCTGTCCCTGGCCAGCAGCCACCTCCCTGCAGGGAGGGACATTGAGACCTGGGGAACATAGTGCTGGTGGGGAGGGAGAGAACGAGCATGTGAGGAAATCAAGCAGGGTAAAAGCTTTAATCTCTCTGGTTCTTAAATAAACCCGAACATCCAGGTCTATCATGGGTTGTTGCTTACTCTGTCTCACCTGTGACAATATAAGATATAATTTGCGCAACCATATAATTAGATCCCCGCCAAACTGCACACCCATGTACGCAAAACACAGTATATACATTCACAGCAGAAGACCATGCTACTTGTGCAGTGATCAATGACTCACCAGCAGCGTAGTCTTCTAAATTTAGTCCCGTGCCCTATTGAGGAGTTACTCTGACAATTTACCATGGTGATGCTACCCTTACGAGCTTATTATGACTATGTTCATATTCTCCCTCTTACTGCTGCTGGAAAACAGGCATAAATACTCTAGTGTAGTTCTCTTGTTCTCAGCTGTTTTTCCTTCAAATTCTAACTTCTAAATTGCACAGAAAGAACTGAGGGACAGAAACTGAACAAAGATCACTTAATCTTGTTAAACATGGCAGCAAATCACATTTGTGTCAGAGTGGTGCAGCAAAAAAAGATACATCCCAATACAAACACCTGTAAATCAACTACCCAATTATTTTCAAACATGATAAATCAAATTTAATGCCAATATATCTATACATGGAAGAACAGACTGGCTGAGAAAACAAGGAAATTGTATAGAATTATGTGAGTTGTACTTGAACTGAGTTTTGTTTATAATGAAGTCATCCTTATTTGCTTGGGGTTTTTTAGATATTTTGAAAAAGGAACTGAAAACACAAGTTATTAATAAATATTTTCATGTAATTAGACTGTGGAAGAGTCTTTCAGTAGAAATACTGGAAGCTCATTTAAATGCTCAAAGAGACATTTGAGCAAAACTGGGCAAAACATTACAGAAGAGTCTGCATAATGTTAGTCACATTAGTAAGTAACTGAAAATGGCTGATGTTCTTTTTCAGACTTTTGTCATAAAAATATGGACTGCGATTAAACAAGAGCCTGTTTTCTCATAAGGGAGGGACAAATATCCGCTAATACCGGTAGTGCTTATTGAATTTCCTTCTGCAAGTATGACATGATACAGCCAGCACAGACGATTCTAAAAAAAGCAAAGACAAGTGAGGTCAGAACATTGAACCGATGTCAAATACCATTTCCGCATCTCATCTGCTCTCTGAACAAACTGTTACTACATTTCTTTAAATCAGTAGCTACTCACTGGCAGTTATAATTTCTCTATCAGTTCCTGGGAAGGCATGTATTTTAGCTCTGTCAGGATAATCTGGGTGCCCTCAAGAAAAAGAACTTGGTTTTACCAAGGTGTTTTCAGCTCCTTCTGAATCCAGTTGTGCAAATCTTTGGCAGCGGTAAAACATTTGCTGTGGATAAGGATTGTAAAGCCACTTTGTTTCAGCTCTAACCCTCTCATTTTAATGTCTCTTTTCTAGTTTCCCCATACATAAGTCATGTAATTATTTCAAGATTAGTCCTCCTTGGTTCAAGCAACTTGACAGAACTGGGCGCTAAAATATTTGTCCAGCTGCCCTGTTGCTTGAAAAATTGTCTCCAACAACATCCTTTCTACTGATAGCAGATTTTCTTCCTCCTGACGTCTTAGCTAATGTTACATTATGCTTATTTCTTTATAAGAGGTACTTAAAACATTCTAGACATTTTGTAATTTAGCTAAATAAGATAAGCTACACAGCTTAAGGATTCAGGCTGCATCAGTGGCCTCATCTTTTTCGTTTCCACACAAATCAGCTTATTTCTTCCTAAGTACTCCCAAAAGCTTATTTAAATATGCCAGAGTACTCACTGCTTATAAAATACATCTCTCCAGATGGCTATATGGACAGACAAAAAGATAAAAACAGTGCTGTTCACAGGTGCAAAGTGTAAAATTGTGGATGCCGGTACTATACTATACAATCCCAGTGTAAGACCCTTTCTTAAAGAACATAACAGTATTTCAGCTGAAAGCAATAGCATAAAAGAGACTAAAATCCATAGATGGGCAAGTTCTGTGAAATGTAGAGGACTGGATTCAAAGGCATTAGAGTGGTTAGAGCTTTTTTTTCCCCCTTATGAGGAAAATCTTCTAATGACAACCTCTGATAAACAAAAAATTAAACCAGTTGGAGAGTCATGAAGCAAGCCAGGAAATAGGATGAAGGATAGACACATCATGGAACACATAGAATAGATGGAAGACTGTAGGCATGCCGGGGAATCGGGATGAGAGGGAAGGCGTTAACCATGTCAGACAACGTTCAAGAGCAACATTTCGGGGTGCGGGTGGCTGGGGAGGTTGGGAAGGGAAGGGGAGACAGCTAACCGCAGCAGGCTGGATCTAGCAAACTGAGCAGTTAGAGGCTGCTTTGGAAAACAGAGATAGATCCTGACACAAGAGCGGAAAGACCCAGGGAACACCACAGCCATAAGGAATAGTAGTACACTTAGTTATTTCCCAGGATTTGCATTGCAGAATGGCTTTTGTCCTGCAACAAATTTGATCCCGTGTAGGAGAAATCCTGCATACATGGCATTTGTATGTGCTGCCTCGTTGCACAGCTGCTGCTCTGGTTGCTCCATACCAACCAGTTTCCTTCCCTATAACTGTTCTGCCTGTTTCCTTACCTGGGAGATGTTGTATCCCAATCACTGAACCACTTGATTTCAACAGGTTCTTCAGCTAACTGGCCCTGGTGCTATACCTAGGGAGCAGAGCTGGCTCTGCATACACTTCACTTTGCTAAAGTAGTATTGTGATAGTCTTTTTATCTTTGCTTTGCATTTCATTAGAAAGTCCTGTGCCGTAATGTTTTTAACAGCAACAGTCCCTTACAACTGATTTGGATGGAGGCAGCTATTTTGGAGCACACGAGGACAAAGGGTTTTCCTTGTATTTCCTCAGTACTAGGTTGTACATTAAAAAACTCAGTACTCATACAGTTCTCAGTTTTCTAGTTTCTCAGTAAGGACCAAAATCTGAGCTGGAAGGGATGGTATTCTGCTAGATGCCATGCAAACAACATAATAGACAGTCTTGGCCTCAATATATCTGTGATTCAGGCAAGACAGGCAAAAAGTGAGGGACATACATCTCATGTCAATGCAATGGTACTTCTTAAAAGTTAAAATCCAAAGCAGAAGAGAATATTCACATTTCTGTTCCAAGACTTGCTAACTAGTCTTCCAGGATTCCTTCTGGAAGTTGATGGAGAAAAATAGACCCTTCCACATGTATTCAGAGCACTTAAATTAGGTTTCGTACTGTAGGAATCTGTATCTCCTTATAGGATGTACCTGGAACCTCACAAAAGCAGCTGGCTAAAGTGTGAACCTCAGCTTGTGCAATGGGAATACTTCCTCCTCACCGCACTACATTTTTTCATTTAAAATTTCCAGTGAAAAAGCTGTGGGAATGCTTTATTCTGGAATTTCAAAATTCTTGTCCTTTTATAGTCACACGGGTAGGCACAGGTAGGCAGACTTGATAAGTGACTTTCTCAAAGATCTTATAAAAAATTGCACATATGGAGTCCCCTCATAGGTATTCAAAATTATTTTACTGTAGGCCAACTTGTTAGCATCACGCCTACCTGTTCCTTGCTTACAAATAACAATGTGTAGCCCTCATTTTGGTTTGGGCCTCTGGACTTGTAACAGCAGAAAGAGGAACACAGCATTTGGTAAAAACAAACAGCAAGCAAGGAGTCTTCCAGCTGTGCTTAGTCTGGAACTGCTGCTTTCCTTTTTAGCATCTGCAAACTGCTTTTCTGCATTCAGTTTCTAAAATGCAATTGCCTGGCAGCTGCCTTCTACCACCTGTTTATTAGATTTCTGGCATGTATCGTTGTCAAACTGTATAAATAATTCGGGACCTGCTAACCTGCTGCTCACACTGGGGTCAGTTTTCATTTTGTGTGACAATAGTTGCAATTATTTTTGCACCTTTTTCTTTTTCTGGGAAGTTTTCAAACAGCAGTGAGTTGGTGAGCAGAAAATGATAGCTTTTTATATGTAAAGAAGTATAAGCAGAAGTATGCAGAGAATAGCTCTAAGATATCTACATTACCTACATTGTTCTCAGAGTGAGCTATGAAAACCAGAACGTCTCAATTGGAAAACAATCCAGAATAAAGGAATAGAAATGAAAATGTAGACAAGCAACGTCATGACATTTCTGAGGGATTTGGGCTTTTACTTAGTCAGGCTAGAGCTATTCAAAATGATCAACTAAAATCAGACATCACAGTAGTTTTGCTTTTTATGGGTTTCTTTGCCCTGGTAGGCCATCCAGTTCATCACTCCATTAGCTTTTTGTTGTTGTTTCTCTTGGGGTTTGGGGGGGGGGCTTAAAGTGCATTATTTGTGTTTTCCTCCTCAAAAGCAGAGAATGGTAAAGAGACCACATCCATCCTTCAGTGGCTTAGTCTTTTGAAGGGGACAGTTATTAAGCACATTGTGATGCAGACAGCTTCCTCTATAATCATATAAAAATCCCAAAGACATGAGTTTATGTAGTGTCCATTAGTTCATGTTAAGATAGGTGAGTACTCCTGGAAGGCAGGAGCTTGTGGTAAGTCAGCTGCCATATGTGACATGAGATGTCAGCAGCTAGAGGGAAAAATCCAACTCAAGGTGTTTGACTCCTTGGCCAGGAATCTATTCGCTAGTTTATGCTGCGTTTTACAAATCCCCAGTGTAATTCATTTCAGCAAACCTCAGGAACCAGTGCATAAACAGGGGCAGACTGTAGGTAAATATAGTTCATTTTCTCTAAGTAAACTGAAGACAAAACCACAGGAGAGTGAGGCTGTGCAGGTGGAGCAGACATTGTGTAGGTCTGACTGCATAACTAGCTGCAAAAAAGGTACGGGCAGTAAAAACCTCCATTTAAAATCTCTTCTAGTGTCTCAGATGAATTTGGGAGTGCAGAGGGATGAACTCTAAGGCTGCAATATTATTATTATACTTCATATGGATATGAAGTATTTGTTAGGCTGCAAATTACTGATCAGGTCATTTTAACAAAAGAAATCATATGATTCTCATTGATACAGTGTTAGTGTGCATAAACTAGAGAGCAAGAGATGAATTTGGAAACTTGGACCAGCATTTTTTCCTTTGGTAAAAGACAGCTTTGTTTGCCCACAGAGCACCACTGATGGCCAGCTACCATAGAGGACATCCCTTCTGTTGCCCCCATCATTAACTGCCTCCTTTGCTGCTGAGATCTTTCTTCCCTTCTTCCCATTCCTAAGTTGCATGGGAGATTCAGCAAGTAATCAGGTATTTTAGGTAGGTAAAATACCAAGAACTGGAAAAAACTTAAAAAAACAAATACACGTGTAAGAGTAGGAACTAGTATAAATGCATACACATTGCTCATCAATGAAGTAATTAGTTTATTTAGGCAGTATGGAGTCTATTTTCTTCAGGCTTCACTTTACAGAACAGTGCTGAAAATACCAGCAGAATGGTGCAAAGTGTGCCCTCATTTCCCCTTTCTTAATAACACTCTATGTTACCAACAACTGTGAATACGTGTGAGGAGATGGGCATTTTATCTCATTTTATCATTTTGGAAGCACAGAATTTCTTCTGAAGAACTTCTTGTCCCCCTCTGGTCCACCAGCAAATATGTACACCATGTGAAATGCCAGCAAGGTGTCAAACAGTGGGAGTAAGTGAACACTTCTGCCAAAACGGTCTGCAGTGAAACAGCTGGTGATGTTGGAAGTTAAATTGCCTGCCAGTGTTAGACATATAGATTTAGGCTATCTGTAGATTTTTCACAGTCATGCTATTGATATTAAGTTTGGGGCACTAGTAAATCACAAAAAATCAATGTGACAATCTGTGCAAAATGAAGTGGGTTTGAATAAACAGGTCTATGTTAGTATAAATGCGTTCACATTGCATATTTGGATTAAATGAGCTACATTTTTCAGAAGCTTTGTGAAATGAGAACACTAATTCAGAAAATTTTTCAATGTGAAGTTCAAAACTGTGGACAATAAAAGCTTTAATGTTGACACACAGTTCTGTGGTGAGTTGTAAAGGCTACATGTCAAAGAGGTAGCATTTACAGGGTTTTGCTACGCATGGACCCTCAGCCCCAGCACAAGTTGTCTAATGGCTTTTGCCAGCGATGTGGGCTAGGCATGGGATGCTGCAGGAGAGGCCAATTTCCACCCGCAGGACTCCTGGGAAGCCACTTGCTCAAGGGACAGATTGTGCAAACAGAATTATAAAGAAAAATTTTTGGTCATTCTGCCAGTCCTACAGGGAAAAGTCATGCCTGTCATTTGCACCTGCTTTCCTCCACTATGCACACCAAGACCAGCCGCCCAAGCTCCGGCTGGAGGTCAGCAGGGGCCACCAGGATGGCGGTGGTCCCTGCAGGAGGACTGTGACTTTGGCCTTGCTAGGTCCTCTCAGCCCTACCTGTCTTTTCTCTCAGAGCTCCTGCCTAATGTATCCATGGGGTGGAAGTCACACAGGGCTCACATCAGCATCTTAAAGGCAGTGGTGGGACTGGAGCTGTTATCTCCAAGTCCTGAGACTGTGAAGATGCTATAGTTGACATTTGTGTATTGAGGCTGCTATTAAGAGACACACACACACATACACACACAAGACACACACCCCTTTTTGTAGCTACTTTGTACTACAGCTGGTAGACATCACTTTTTCTGCACAGCAGGTATGTATCCTTCCTTTTTCTCACAATAGCAGTTCACCCTTCCTTCTTCCTGATTTAGTTTCAGTATTAGACCTGGTGAAAAAGAAGAGATTCTGTTTTAAGTTGCCAGTTGAAAATGAATCTACAAATGCAGAATAAAAACACAAAATGTGAGGGCAGGAGAGGAAAGAAGGAAAAAAGGACCTTAAAGTACTGTACAAAGTTTAAGTGCTGAATGACAATGTGCAAGAACAAAATAAAACATTGTCATAATGGTACAGGAAATAAAAAGCAATAATAGAATTTAGGAAACTTTTAGTAGATCAGACTCCCATTTAAAAATGTTGCTGGCCAGAGCTGTGTGAGTCCGCAGCCAGAATTAGGTTATACCCTTGCAATAGGAGGTCTGACAGCAGCATGGAGACAGACCCACACCACCTGTATGTAGGCACTATTCACTGCGTTGCCATAGTCTTGCACATCATCGCAAGCTGCCCAGCCTACTGGAGATCCTGAGTGATTACATGGAAATTAGCACCCCAGCTACTCTGTGACATGGTAGCCAAGATACTGAAATTTAAACTAAGCTGGGTGCCTCAACACAAGACTCTGACAGCATATCTATGGAGCTGTATTGCCTTCATGCACTTAGTGCATTCAGGGTGGGACCTTATGTTTGTAATGTAAACAGGAACCATCGTGTCACATGATATAGAAATTTCCCTATATTCAGATGCAGTTTCTTCCCACTAAAAGGAACAAAAGTCTGACCTTGCAGATTTTTCCATTGGAAAAAGGCTTTTTATGAAAAATCAACTGAACTGAAAGTATTTTTCTTTGACCAAAAATTTTCTAAATACCTAACAAGGTAGCTTGGTGGCACTTCGTTTATTTAGGAGGATGACATTGGTCCAGAAACCCAAATGAATGCTTAGGAACAGTACAAAAATATCTCAGAGAAACATTGGCTGAATTTCACTGCTGATGTAAACAAGTGCAAGACTGTTGAGCTCAGCTGAGTTGTAGTTCCTTATGACAGCTGTAAATTTAGACTAATATGTTTAATGAGTGAAGCTGGTTCAACACATACTGCACTTGTCCCTTATTTAATATGAGTGCAATAGCTTTAATTCATCCCAGAAGACATTAAATGGTGGGAGCAGCACTTTTGCTACTCCGGTATGAAATGCACTAACAGCTTCATTTTAGGAAGAGTATCAGCATGTTATTACTCTTCTAGAAGATGGTTTCTTTACATTCCAGCCTCTAGAAGTTGCTCAGAAATATGCTATACAATTCTACATTCCAGGTGCTCTGGCTCTCGCTCTGGAGGTGTTTTAAAGTCCCCTTCTGTTCAGTGGGAGGGCTTTTTGTACAATGATGCACATACTTCATCAGCTCTTTTAGCAAAAGTTGTTTCTAACAAGGTTCTTGGTGCAATTATGACTAATGCAAGGCAGCCTGATAACTCTAGATTTTCCCATTGGCTCACAAATACAATTTGACTGGTTAGGAATGTGTTGGGGATGGCTCAGGAGAGCAAGGAAAAGCTTCTGATCCTATGTGTGCCAGCACTGTAGAGAAATAATTTGATTGTGCCTGTTGTTGCGTCTAGATTTCAGAAAGGTTTGAGGGAAACTATGATAGCTGGTTTTGAGTGGGTATTGGTTGTCAAGATGCATTTGAGACACTTGTCCAAAAAGGCTGCTGTTCGTGAAGTCATTTTGGTCTAGCAGATGTAAATATGCCTGGCTTGGTAGCATGTGACTCAACAGTAACTAAAGAAAAAACATAAACTCTCTGCATATGCTGCTTACCATTTCTCCCATCCTACCTGTGGCCAAGACAGCTGCTACTACTAGAGAGCATGGCAGCTGAAATTTTCCTCTCAGTCACATCCTGAATTTTTCTCAAATGCAATGTTAAGTAAGTCCTTCGTTTTTAAAGTCCTTCATCTCTTCCATGCTTTGCTTCATTCCACATCTGGGCAGTGCTACCAGTCAAATGTTGATAACTTAAGACCTCATTTTAGAAAGCAAGTGTCGCTCCCAACAGAGGGAGTGCCTGTCTTCATGGAGTACTTTATGGCTAAACATGGGTACAGGGACACAGCCTGAGAAAGGCCCCTTTCCCCCTTACATAAGCCCATGCTTAGGTCCATATGTCATCTATTCCTGCATTTCAAGTGAAATAAACAGAAACCACTGGGGCAGTGATAAATTCCTACGCTATCACAGGATCATATATTGAGTTCCACTTCTGTGAAACCCCTTGCAAAAATATGAGACTCAGATGAACAGGAGCCAAAGAGACTGAGTCCTGCAAACAGGTTTCTATTGTCATGTAACGGTTAGTTTAACTAAAAATATGTATTTCAGTACGAAAAGGACTTCCTTCCAGTTTCCACGTTATCTCTAAAGCCTCTGGCTCAAGGAAGTAACCTGTATTTTAAAAGAAGGTCTGGACTGTGCCCTGCCATTTCAGCTCTACCCAGTGGCAGTGCTGTTCTTCACTGCGTCCCCTGCCCTGCAACTCAGCAGGTGTTTCTTCAGTGGCCGCCATCCTTCAGATCCCAGTCTGCTCTCACAGCCATACACATCAGGACCTGGCCTTGCAAAAGAATCTCCATTGGATCTGGCTTCTAACACATCAGGTTTTGAAACAGAAGCATCTTAGCAACAGAGATTAGCAGAAAGCAAATGATCATCAACATAATTTGTTTACAGAGTTGTTTAGCCGTGCTGGATGTCAAGCTAACTCAAAACTTCCTGAGGCCTGTTTCTTTTCAATAACTCCTCTTGGAAGAGGCTTTTGCTGCCACCCCCATAAATTTCAAAAAGTGGGTGAGCTCATACTGGGCCCAGTTTGATTTTCAGGAATGAGGTGTGTCACACTACTCCTACAGTTGGCAAGAGCTGACAGAGGCAGGGTGTGCTCTCCTTTCCCAGCTGGACTCTGAGGATACCATAACCTCGTCAGTGCGGGGTCTGCAGCTGCTGCTTGGTTTGTCTCATTTGCAACTGGGAGGCAGCTGAAAAACGGCATTTATTAGTCCAGAAGTGGCATCGCGGTGAAATAGCCATATTGCTTTTGAGACCCACGCCTCTCTCTCTTCATTACCCTGGTACTATGCTGTCAGGGCGTGACAGCTCTCGTCAGTATGAGGTCAGGGAGCTTTGCACGATGTGTTATTGCATGGCATAAACCTGTCCTCAGGCCTTTTGGGATGTCAATCCTCCACCCTGGAGTTTCCTGCAGGTGCCAAAAGCAGTTCTGCGCTCTGCAGGCCATCCATGAAGTACCTCTTTCTGGAAGTGATGCAGACACTTCAGAGCAATGCTAGATGAGATAGCTCTGGTGAAAACAGCTAAGATGGGTGGTTGCTTCTTTTTGTTCTTAACACAGCCAGTATCTCTGTATGGCCCTGCAAAAGGTCATGCAAACACACCCTGTTTCTCTCCATTCATTCTGGCACTTAACTTGTGTCCAAAATTGCCAAAATGGACTGAGACTCCTAATATCAAAGTGCTGTATTCATTCCTACATCTACCCTCAAAGCAAACAGAAACACTATTTTAGCAAATCTTCCTGGTGCCACCATAATGGCTAGTCAGTTTTTATTTTCCCCTTTGGACATAGCTTTTTCATAGTTAGAAGGCTACAGAGCAGCTACAGGTATGCTATTTCCATTTTCCAAGCTAGAAACAATCCTGATGGCACAAAGCTATAACCACATGTCCCCAATAGAGTGGAACAGATAAGAGCTGTGCAATGTCATCTACCATAAGAATATTGCTGTGATTTGTGGTCTGGTTGTCAACCTGTATTTACTTCTTTGAAAATCTTCACTTTTAAAGTTCTGTTTTGGAAAAATGGGGTGGGAAGAAATGTGCTTATGAAAAGTCTGTTAAAGACTGCAACTCAGAACAGTGAAGACAGAAAAATACCCAGCCAAGCCAGGCACCATAACCTTAACTCCTTCCATTGATGAGGAGCTGTCAAGGCCTGATGCTTCAGATCAGTTGTATACAGGATGAGTCAAGGTTAGTTTTGCACAAACAAACTGGGAGGATAGGGCACTTATAATCCTCACCCAAAAGATATCAGGTTACGTGAAAATCAAATCCAGGCTATAAATTCACTGTCTGGAAAATAACAGAGCAGAAACAGGAGAGGATGGTGCCGCAGGTCAGTGGATTACACTGAAAACTGCATGTGAAAGCACACATAATGAATGGCATAGACATGTGGGGTGGGAGGGTGAAGCTCTACTTTGCAGTCATTTTTTGGAGACTGACCCAGCTACTCCATTTAAAGCCAGAGCTTGGGCCAGTGCAACCTGCTCCCAGTAGGGTTAACTGCTTTTCTCTTTGTCAGTAACCGGGTTGCTCTTTAATGAGCATAACTGTTCTTGGAAGGGCCCATACCCACCCCACTGGTGAAATTAAGCACAGAGGTACTATTTCACAAGAAGCCTTTAGGAGAGGAAAAGAACAACAAACTCCTATGGAGGAGGCAGGCACTCAACCTTTCTCAAGTAACCTTTTCTTCATGCTGCCCTTGCTAGTGTCTCTAGCATCCTCTCTGTGCAAAACATAGTGACAAAGCAGTACTGTACCAGTCTGAAACAATTTTTTATCTCTGGTTTTAAGCATCAGGATAAAAAAAAAGAAAGTGCATTCTCCTTAATGCTGCCTGCTCTCTCTAGCCCTTGACACGGTTCATCACCTGGCATCAGCTGAACTAAAGTTCAGGAGTAATCAAGTCCAACGTGGCACTGAGGTTACATGACATTAGGCAATGAAGGACAAGAAGGAAGAAGGAAGGACAGTGAAGGAAATGAAGGATAAGGCTAGAGCCTTTGCTTTTTCTTTGTACAAGTAAAAGCTTTTCAGCTTGTTTTCTTTCTGTCCCCAAAACAAGCAATATGGGAGACTGCACATCTACCATGTACAGACATGCTGCTGTATCCATGCTGGCAGGTCAAAGCTGGCTAGAGCTTTCTCTGCCCTTGCTAGCTCTGAACTTGTAAGCATAAGGAAACAAGGTCTAAAACACCAGAGCTGACTGGACATGAGCCATTTCAGCTCTGAAGGTGACCTAACCTGGTGCTAATCCAGCTCAGCAAGTGAGCCCTGCTGACATTTTAGTCACTCAGGTGCAGTTCTGGACCATAGGAGCTAGAAGGCTCCCAGAACTAACTAATCAGGCTGAGCTTTTTACTATACAAGTAACTCTTTGCAATTCACCAAAATTTCAGCTGGCAAGCTTAGTGGAAAGGATAGGCTTATACACAGAGAAAGGTCTTTAACCCCAGAGGTGATAAAGACTAGTTGAATGCGATCAAGTATTGACAAATCAAGAAAAATAACATCACACAGGAAAAAAAGTGAATTCTGAAAAGCATATCTGGTATTTGGATCCATATTTGTGAATTGAGGTAAGGATTAACCTGAGGCCAACTACTAACTAAAGACAGTTCTATAAAAAAGGAGGCTACTGCGCTTTGGCCCTTGAGTGACCTGAAAGAGAAAATGTATTTTACAAGACTTGAACAAGGAACTTGATAGTATTTCCTAATACAGAGATTACTAAACCAAGCTTGTAATAGAGGTGATGTAAGTGATAGAAGTGATGAGAGTAGGAAGCATGTACAGTTCTTATATGTGCTTTAGAAAGAGAGTTCAGGCAGTGTCAGACATCGAGGCCATGTTAATAAGGCAGTGTGCAGGGTACAGAAAAGATTTTAGCATGGGGCTTCCGTTATATTTCAGTTTTAAGTTCACCTTATTGTCAGCCTTCTCCAGTCAAATCAAGATTCAGAAAAGAGAGTAGAGAAATTTTCCACTCTTTACATTCTCTGTTCCTTCTGCTTTGACCATGAAATACTTCTTCCATATTCAGCACAAGAACACCTTTTTTTTAAGATATGTTCTGCCCCCCCCAAGAAGAGAAATAAAATACTTGCTCTGTCATCACAAAGCAAACAATATTCACACATCAAAACCAAACAGCGTGATCAGTTTATGAAATGGATTATTTGGCAAAACAAACTGCAATTGCTAGAGATGGGATGAGAAGCTGAAAAATCCTTGACTTTAGTCTAAACACTACTTAGCAACAACTGAAAACATCAGTGTTATCAACATTCTTCACATACTGAACTCAAAACACAGCACTGTACCAGCTACTAGGAAGACAGTTAACTACATCCCAGCTGAAACAAGGACAGCAGTACAAGAGGAGCCCATTCAATTTGATTTTTAAGGTTTTCATAAATTTCAGCTGCCACAAATCTGCACTGCTATCACTAAAACTACTTTGATCTATGACTGACAATTTACACTGGTGTTTTCATATAAAACCTGTTCAAGGAATATCCAGAAACATCTTTTTTTTATCTTTTCATAGAGCTGGTATGTGAGAGGAACTGAGACTTTCTGGCAGCATTATCTGTAAGAGAGGTGAAAAGAAGTCTCTATTCAACAAAGACCTACATTCTTCTTATGCCAATATATACTAACAGTGATTCTATTGCAACTAACAAAGTATAACCTCCACAAAAGATATGCAGAAGAGAGAGGGGTGGACCCACCACTCAGGCTTGAATGAAACCTCAGCAAAGGCTATACAGGGAAGAAGGCTGTGGCACAACACTTTAGAGGAGTGATAAAAGGTGTACCCTGGCGTCATCATGTAAGGCTGAACCAGATAGATTATTAGATTACTATGTTTTTTTAATATGATATTATGATATCACCTCTGTTTATTATTTTACTCTACATTTATTCTCTTAGATCCTCCCACAGATGAAGGGAGCAATCCCAAAGGCCAGTTATGGCCAAGGGCAGTTCTTTCCGTCTGTAGAGGCAATGAAGAACAAGGTCTGCTCTGCGTGGAAGTTGGGCTGGAGAGGAGGAATGGGCACACACAACTGTCAGGGCTCCTCTTAGCCTGGGTCTTTGTCATGAGTAGAGAAAAGTCAAAGTCTGGCAAGGAAGGGTTGGTCTTTGGGCCTCTTGTAACAGAAGAGGAGAATTCAGAAAGAAATTTGCATGACAGGAGCTTTGGATAGGAAAGGGCAACTTGAGCAGGTCCCCATAAGGGAAGACTGAGTTTGCTGCAGGAGAGGCTGAGGTGAATCTCTTGAGTTTATCAGCTCTCATAATGACCCATTTGTTCCATGCTGCTGTGTGTCATTTTGAAGACAAGCCAATGCTGAAATTATATGACAGAAGCAATTTAGGTGGGGGAGCACTATCATCAGTGCTGCAGCATCAGTGGAAGAAAAAGTTGGAGGAAATTTCAAAGACAAAAAAAATTCTTATATTTCACAGCTGTTAAGAAGATAATTTCCAACTGTCATCTGGGACAGCATGTCTGCAATGTATTACTTGAATTGTCTGATATAAACCACCGGACATTTAGACCCTCCTTTTCTGACAGAGGAAAAGCAATTGATTTCTTATTCATGCCACTGTTTGCTGAAGTGGGCTTAATAAATTAGATCCCAGAGTGACTCTGTGATGGGTTTTTAAACAAACATAGTGAAGTATAGCTTAACCTCAGTAGCCCTTTATGCTATGTTTATTAAGCATGACAATAGATTAGATCATTACAGCCAAGGTCTTCCTCATTCCACTAGAATTGTTTGCATTAAATTTGGGTTTCATTAAAAGGCATTCTTCAGGTGAAATATGAAATCTCATTCTTTAAAATTTGAATTTTCCTATAAATTTTGACATTTAAGGTTAGCTATAGCAAAGACTTTTCATTTAAGCCCCTTCCAGTGTTCACTGGTTTATTTTTATTCAGCTGTGTATGTGCAAGCAGAGGTGGTAATGAATAAAAGGTGTAGGGTAATGTTGGAAGGGGATGGTGAGCAGAAGTCACATGAGTAGTAAAATAAGAAGAAAACTAATATTGCCTAGCAACCTAGGGGAAAAAAAATGAGCCTGGCAACAGAAAGGAAGGACTTACTTAGCTGCAAAGAGAACACTTGCCAGGAAAGAGAGACAAAGAGAAAGAAAATTCATAACATAAAAAGCCTCAAAAGTGGGGGATGGAAAGGAGCAAGAATGAATAGTTTAGAAACTTGGAAAAGAAAGCCAGCTAGAGCTTGTCTTGCACAGAAATGTCAAAGAGCTCTACAGGAATGGCTATCAGTAATCATTTGCATTGGCTTTTTATGGTGATGAACCAAAACAGGAGATGTAACAAATGCGTGGTGACCCTTGCCATTATACTTGGAACTTCAAAGGGAAAACTGAACTCAAATAATTCTGTTACAAAAACATGAGGCCCATTACCTGGGCTAGAAGAAAATATCCATTTATTTTCCTCACAGAATAGGACCTTGTCCTACCAAGGCCTCCAGGCTTCTGACAGTGTAGACAAAATTCAGCTAGTAAACAGCAGCAATGCACTATCAAGAAGCGAAGATTTAGATTAGCTGGTAGCAGAAGAGCATGGACAAATTCACCCTGCCAATTAGGTGCCCCGACAGGGGCAGCTTAAATGGGGGTTTAACTTGCCAGCAGCATTATGTTGTTGACTTCGTGTGTGTTGGAAACAAAGCAAGGTGCTGACCATCACAGCACAGGAGGGGACATTTGCCCTCACTCCCATTAAGAGGAATGGGATTGAAAGCCTCTTTGAAAAGAGAGAAGTTCTTTGGTAGTTTCACTGATGGGAATAGTCATATGCAGATGAATTTTCAGCTATGCTAATCTTGGCACCATATGCCATGTAATCTTAAACATTTCTTCTCAAAATTCTACTCATTGCAGCAAAGGTAACAGGGGTCAGCGTAAAAGAATTGAAAGTAAACCATCAAAAAATGGAAAAGTAATTTATTCTGCTCTGGGACTGCAGACACTGAGAAGCTTTAATCACAATAATATGGCAATTGTACCATGGGACTATGGGGCAGAGTTAAGGTTGTTTCAGTGGCCTAATTTTATGCACGTGGGGATTTTCTGTTATTTGGGATAACTGCAACATTGATGACATACCATGCTGTCAATCATTATGTGTTATTTTGTACACATCTTAAATCTGTTTGGAAATCCTTTTTAAAATTTTTTTTCTTTAATTTAGCTGTGGCAACAACTTACTAAGTAAAAAATAATTTTAAAATATTTCTCAGAAACCACAGTTACTTCTTCATTTCCCCAGGAAAGTTGAAACTTCAATATCCTAAACATTTTGAATGACACTTTCAAAAGCAGGAATGAGGGGGATTTTAGACCTGGGGCATAAGTAAGAGATTAGTAGTTTACATTAGCTCCAGATTAGTCAGCAATTTGTAAAATTGAAACTCCACTCCCCTCTAGCTGCTGGAAGGGAAAAGGAGCTTGCTGCTTTTTTTCTAATTTCAGAAGACTTCTTTAATTAAAAAAGGGCTTTCATTTTTTATAGTCTGCCCCTACTTTGAAGTTGTCTTCAGTTACAGCTTCACTGCTATCCTGAGTTTATAACCAACCCATATGACCTATATCACAGGTCCCTCCTTTGCCATTATTTTATATGGGCATTTGATGGCAAACATTGTGCCTAGCAGTCTCTGTTTCTTGTGTCTTTTATTGTAGCTGGGTCTCTGCTTACAATGTGTTATCTTAGCTATTTGCACATACCAACTATTTGTTGAAACAGAGTGCCCTAGCAGGAAGCAGAGCCTTGATTTTCTGACACATTTCTGCTGATCTCTGCTCTGCGCAGAGCAGCAGTACTGTGGATAGGTAACCCCTGCTGCCTCTTGGCTCTTTTTACTTTTGACTCTTCTTTTCCATGGCTTTGTGAGAGCCTTGGGAAGCAATGATGCACTGAGGAAAATAACACTAGTAATTTAAGTGTAATGGTATTTGCTGGTTTCCTTATTTCAGACTAAAAGGAAGTATGTGATTAGGCTCATGGTTCTCATTTAATGTATTATTAAGTTTTATGCAAAAAGATGAGCTCAATTATTTCTGTGTGAAAGCACTTTCATTTCACAGGTGTTAGAAGTTATTCTTCTGGATTCCAAGTAAATACCTATTTCATTTTTGTTTCTTAAGAAAAATATTACTATTATTCTTCAACATTTCTGGGCATGACAACAACACAGCAAAGGTTGTTTTTGCTACAGTGTATTGGACCATCATGTAAGAACTACACGTCCTTACATGCCTTTCATTTTCCATATGCCTTCTGTTTCCTGGCTTTAGTATGGCTGGGATAGTCCATACTCCAGAGAATGAAACAATAATCTATGACCTTACTTCTCTTCTGTAAAAACAAACTAATCTGATCTTTCTGATAGGTGGGCTGAGATTTCCAAAGGGTAAAATATTCTTTGCTGTTCTTGATTATTATAGTCTTTACACATCCCATAAGGTTCATTGGCTGTTCATTCCTCAATAGTATGTTTATTTCCAAGTTCACCCAAGGTTTTTTAATATCCTAGGTATAAATTGTCTGTGTTTACTGCCTGGTCATTAATGCACAGATTACCCTCCAGCCAGTGACAGAAACATATTCCTGTGACATTGTCTCCTCATGTACTGGGAAGTTTGAGTGCATAAATAATTTTCTTTTCCTAGCATTCACTCAAGGTGATGCTGCTCAGCCTAGGGCTTCTTGCCATAAGTAGCAAAAAATTCAAGTATAATGTTATTCTATTTCCTGAGCCACTTAAGCTGCACCAGAGAAATACACTCTCTTCAGTTTATCTGTCACAAGGAGTACCTTTCCTGGATAATATTTGGTCAATGGCCTCTACATGATGCTTTCCAGTGGCTCGTGATGGGTTCGTACCCTTGCAAAGAGCTAAGATTGAATGACAAAACTATGCCATGCTGGAAAGCCAGCAACCAGCATCTCTTTTTTATCCAAACTTATTCTTCTCCGTGCCGTTCAGGACCCTAATGACAAAGCTGGTTTTGCTGGAGTGTTGCTCTCAGGTCTCATTCAGATGCATTATTCTCTTGATCCAGCTGCCTTACAACTTTGTGAATAATTTTGCTTGGTTTTGTTTATTATTGGAAAAGGTATTCCTGAGTCTCAATGGTGCCATCATGTAATGTTTCAAGGGCAGAACATAACAGAATCTGAGAGATTCCAGTAAAACCTAAGATCTGTCAGATCTTTGTCATAGCAACCCTGGGTCTTTCCTGTATTTTGATCTAGACATTCCCTTGGAGTTTTAGTTTCCGGGGGCTGTCCAGATTTCCTCAGAAGCCAATAGATTACTGATTAAGAGGATCTGAGTTTTCCTCAGTTTCAGTATGCCTACATTTAGTCCAATGCTCACCTCTCAACATTTGCTTTGGCAGTGTTACAGTCTGTCTTGCCATGGCATTACCATGTAGTATGGTCTTTTCATAAACCATACGGTAAATTCAAATTTGGTCTTTGATAAGGGGAATTCTGTTCAGCAATTTTGTGCAAACATCAGCTTCTGATACAAAACATTAGCTTTCCTAAAAGTTTTCTTGACATTTACAGGGCTGCTGGTCTACTTGGTAGTGTATGATAATTCATTTTCTTTGCTGGCTTGCCAGTAATCTCATGGTTTTCCCATCAGCATCATGAAATATATCTTTATAGTCTGTTAAAATTCCTAACGGGGCCCAAAATGATTATACTCTTTCCTCTCTCAGTTTTGTTTTGCAGTCAAATATAGGATGCCAAGCAATGAATAGAAGAGCTACTGTGATTTCCAGAAATGTTTTGTTGTGTATTCCTCAACAACTTATGTTTGCCTGTTGGCACCATCATAGTTGCATAGTATATCCCTAGTAATTGCATTTCTCCTCAGGTCAAACACCGTTGACGTCCTTGCACATTCACATGGCACCACTGGATGCTCCTGCCTGGTTGGCACATACATGCCTGACTCAGCTTTGTTTGTTTCTTAATTACATTTTCTTCCTTGCTGTAAGTCTCACTAGCCCCCTATCCATATGTTTCATATACCACATGCTGGATTATAACGTAATGGGCCTACTTATTTCTATAAGAAATCTACCTCCTTTTCAGAGATGCTGCAGGCACAGGAAGCACTCCAGCTAAATACGGTACAGCGTGTCTTCTTGGTGCCTTCTCCAAAGTCTTCTGTAACTTGTGCTCCTCTTCCCAAGCTCTTTGCAAACTGCTCCTGCCTTTTTTCTGCCTATACTTTCAATGAGTAACAGCATAATGACAATGAATTGTTCTTGACAGTAATAATTCTTAATCAGTGATACTAAGTGATTTCTCACTGTATGTGACTGGAAAAAAATTCCCCCCCCCCCCCCCCCAGTATTTTGAGGGATGGAGATGTTGTTGATTTTCATTGAAATTCGTATAAGACTTTTGGCTTGGGCTTTGCAGCTACCTGTTTAATCAGTGGGTTAACCTGAATGAAGAGAAGAAGCTTCTAGCTCTCACAGAAGACGTTTTCTCAAAGGAATTGGTATCTTTATGTCCATTTTACAAGCAGGATGCAAGAGGATAGTGGCAAACAGAACAGATTTCACCTGTTTGTTCAATACAAAATGTGGGTAAGATTTGTATTACCCACATCAGATTTTGCAATACCTGCTCTGTCACCGAAGCAGGAAATGTGTCAACTCAACGTTCAGTGGAAATACTGTGGTAACAGTCCAGGTTTTGAGAGCTGCACTGCAGTCATCTGCCCCAACATAAAATCTCTTTTTTAGGTGTGGGTGGCTTTGTTCAAAGAACAAAGTGTGCACTTTTCATCAGCAATGGGGACTTCTGTCCAAGTTCAGCATTTGAACTTATCTTGGCAATCAGCTTTGAGATTACAAATGTTTTTCCATGTAAATCACATCTAGACTGTGGTGGTTTTTTCCTGACATTTTCCTCATTTGCTCCCTTTTTTAAAAACCTTTGATATTTAGACAGACTACATATGTCAGCCAGAGATATATGCCATGGACAGAAATGACAACAGGAAAGAAATAGATTGGTCCCAAGGCACTGAGTCAAAATTAAAAGCCAATTTATTTAATTAAAATTACACAGATGACAAAGAAAATCATCAAAGTATTAAAATGAGAAATAGAATGGGTAATAAAAAAGCAAATGCAAAACTGTATGTGAAACCGATAAACCCATCTACTCCAAGGATACCAATGAGTCTCAGAGATATCCAGGTCCCCACAGTCTCAGTAAGACTTGCTCAAATATTGCTGGAAATTCCTACATGCTCTCTGTGACTCTGTTCCCAGCCCCAGGTGATGGTTTCTCTGCTGGTAGGTATTCTTGATTGTGGCTTGACTTCCTGCTGTGCAGCTTCCCTAGTTAAAAACATGCAATTTATCAACTGAGCAGGTCCACCCCGACAGTAGGTCATGGCAGGTGCAGTTGATAAGCAGAAGAAGCAGTCCCCAGCGTTTCTTCTCCTGGTGCTCCCAGTGCAGCCCTGAGCTGCACAGCCACCCACCTCATGCAGTTCTGCTCTGCTCTGGAGGAGGGCTGTCCTCCCTGGCGTGCATTTTAGTCCTTGAAGTATGCAGGGTGGATGTAATACTGGTGTGACCAGAAGAGCTATAGTTTGTATGGCACACACTTTGGAGGAGCCGTATGTTTGTATGGCACATACCTCCCCGGCTGGCTCCATGGGGAGACAAGGCAGGGACCTCCTGGCAGGGACACGTCTGGAATACCTCACATGGAGGGGTGAGGAGATACTCTCCTGGGCATACCTAAGCATGGGCTCCTCAGCATTTGTGAGAGATTCCTTCTTCATACAAGCCCACTGTCCCTCAGCAGCCTGTTCTTTGCACAGAAGCACAAAGCCTCAAAAAAGCCACAGCTTGCCCAGTGCCGTCCCAGCAACTCTGACATCAGCGCTGAATACTGCAGTTGTCTGAAACACCGTCATCCAAAGACAGGTTGTGAGATGTCAGTCCATAGTTAAAAAACCTTCTCCATAGTGAAATGGGACTGAAAGTGGAAGAGAGAGAATAGTAGCCATAAAAAGGTTAAGGGAGTTTCTCTTTGGTTGCTATCTCAGATAGCCTCAATAGCTGGCCATAATAATAAAGGAAGTCACAGCTACATTATTTATGAAAATCTAAAAATAATCAAAACCCCTAGACAAATATGTAAGCAGAAAAACAAAAATCATGTCTCTCAGCTCAGAATCCTGAGGACTTCACAGAGACACTTTACCACAAAGACTCTTTGTGGTACTTCAGTAAGACGTATACCACTAAAGTCAGTTGGCAACACAAACAGCTGGTAAAGGACTTAATTCAATTTCTGACAAAACTGATGGAAATAACCCAACAATGTCTAATTCCCGCCCCCCCCTTTCATTTATTTTCCTTCTGTATCTTTCCCTGGAAGGTTCTTTGTTTCTGTCTTTTACAGGGATGCAATCTGCTTCCTTTTAGGTTTTTTTCCCTCTGCTCGCTTCCCTCCCACTTTTCATACCCTCTTAATTTTTCCTCCCTTAACATTGCTCTCCCTCTTCCTACCTGATGCGTGTACACACACACATGACTAGACACACAGAGTCCTCTTGATTATTTCCTTTTCTTCCCTCATCCCTTGTTTTTCCTACCAGATGGACAAGCCAAACATGCCACAAGAACAGCTTGTTCTCATGATATGAAAATACTACAAAAGCAGCCACTGTATTTTCACCAAGAGAGACCCAGAAGATGGTTTTTTTTCCACTGACCACAAAGGTTTCTTCTCCCTTAAAATTCACAATGCTCTCCTGCTTCCTGCTCTGTCACTTAAAGTAGGACAGCTGCTCCCTGGCTGGCTGAAGACAAGTTTCAGCAGGAATACAATTCCC
Organism: Haliaeetus leucocephalus; assembly: GCF_000737465.1. Classification (NCBI taxonomy): domain Eukaryota; kingdom Metazoa; phylum Chordata; class Aves; order Accipitriformes; family Accipitridae; genus Haliaeetus; species Haliaeetus leucocephalus. The sequence continues at coordinate 8,613,801 of NW_010972898.1, forward strand.
AGATGCATACATCTGTGGCACAAGTGCAGGTCTGCACCCTGTTTTGTCGCTAAATGAGGTTACAAAGTAGTGATCCAGGAAATGTTCACCTAATCACACTAAGTATCTCATAAACATGAAGCAAGACAGCACCTGTCACAAAGCATTTATAATCTAAATTAATCTAAGTAGAAGACGACGCACAATGGATACAGATAGAAAGCAGCAGTCAAAGGGAGCAGTGAGACATTATTTGTCATCATGATGGGACCCAGGCTCGACACATCTGCACTATAAACAGCGTTAGAGAGACCGGATGCTAAACTCCCTGACAAAATTACTGTTTCTATGATAGTTCTTATTTTTATAGAAGACAGAAACATTAACAAGGAAAAAGAAAATCCTCCATTGAGCTCTTTCCTGGGATGTTAGGTTCTTCCTCTACCTCCTTCACCCAGGGAGCTCCTTTCCTTTCTGACTGCAAAACCTGCAGACCTCAGACCTGTGGGACAGAGCTGAGCAACTTTTAGTTGAGTGCATGTATGTCTTCAAGACTTGTCTTCAACGTGGGAGAGGTATTTGTTGATGCCTTTCTTTTTTGGAATACACATTTTAAGTCAGATTTTTAAATGTTTGGCACCTCTGTTTACAGCACAAAGTCTGTAGTTTATGTTACCTTTCAAACAGATATAGCTGTTCAGTCCTCCAAACAAATGTGCAATGAGACAACCTCATGGTCTGGCACAGCACCCTGAAAGTAGCCTCCTATTAAAAGATGGAAATCTAATTTTCCAAGTGCCCTCTGTTATGGTGTCTGGGGACACAGCAGACTTCATACTGGGTCCAGTATGATCAGCTTTCAAACTTAAAAAATTGTCAGTAGGAAGTCATGCAATTTTCCACAGGATCATTCCCAAACTGGAGTAACTCCACTTGCCTGTCCAGACACAAGTGAAGTCCGAATCATACAACCAGGGAACAATTCCACTTGCATGGGACCACTGGGGGCCACCAGGTCCATATCGCACTCAAAGCAGGGCCCACTTTGAAGACAGAACCTAAAATCTGATGTGCAAGGAATAGTATAGGAAGCTACAAGACAGAGACAGAGGTGGAAAAGTATCACTGCTACTGGACGCAACCAGAAGGAGATTGTACTGCAGTGAATGGCAGCGGCAGCGAAGAATGAGAGGCAAAAGGGTGCAGACATGGCAGCACACTCATTTTCCTACAAGCCAGACATTTGTCCTCTACTGCACCAGAAGTGAAGCTGCCTGAATGCACTTCTGATGCTGACGCTTCTCTAATTTTGCCAGAGAACACTGGTAGGCTGTGATATTAGGCAGAAGAGGAAGGAGGGAGAACAGGAAGTACTGAAAAGAGACTTGTTCCCTCAACTTTCATTTCAGTAGATGAGGACTAAGAAGCACGATAACTGCCACGTGCATTGGAGCTCTATCTACCACTACCACTCACATGTGTCAGTTGCTAAGGGGTATTGGAGGCTTTTGGGGTTGTCTGGAGTTTTCTTCCATCCTTCTGGGATGGAAAGAGGTGATGCAACACCAGAAGCCGGGGTAGAAAGAGGCAGGAGGATGGGGATTTGTGAATTCACACTGAACGGGCCTTAGCAGCTGGTCCTAGAGGCTTATATATTCCAGAAACATCCTGACCCTCGAGCCAAGTACACTGGCCATTGGTTATAAACTCCCACTGAGCAGGCAAGCTTCTGAGTCATCCCTCCACCTATTTCTGGACAGTGAATCATCCTGGATTTGAGCAAATCCTGTTCTAGAATTCTGTAACCTCACCCCTAGATGTTAAATCTGGCCACTGTGCTGCCAGTGATGCTCAGAAGAACTTGCCTCTGCTCTTTCCCAAGCTCAAAGTTGCAGATGAAAGGAGAGAGAAGGCCTACGCATCATCCCAGGATCTTCATCTTCTCCTGCCCACCTGTAAGATCAGCACTGAGCAAGGAGTTGAGGGAGGCATGTCTCTCGCAGCAGCCCTGAATGACTTCTCTTCTCCAGGAGGTAAGAACTTGCAGAAGGCAGTCATGCTGGGATGTCCCTTCCCACTCTCTGAAGGCTAGAGTTAATCTGTCACATCAAGACTGGCTCCAGCAGGAGCCAAATAACATTACATGTAGTGAAATAATTGATACTCAGCATAAGGCAGAGTGCTGCTGTGCCAGGACAGCTCTAATCAGACCATTCTGCTACTGCCTTTGGAATTAATCATTCAGTTTACTGGAAAGGCCTAAATTAAAAGGTGCTTTTTACAGCTCTTTCTAAAAACTGCCCATGTAGGAAACAGCATGATACTAGGGATGAAGGAGACCGAGCTGTGGGAAGGAAGAGTGTGAAGCAGGCACTAGGAAATCACTCTGTGCACACGGCTGAAAACAAAATCTAGCTGCTGCAGGAAGAACTCCGAAAATTCTTGTTTTTTAAAGAAAAGCCATTTTTGCTCAGTTAGAACATGGTCATCATATTATTACCCAGCATGCAACTCATAAAAAAAAAGGCTTTGAGTTTCAAAGTATTTCTTCAGGGGAGATCAAAATGCTCCGGGAAGAAAGGGGAGCAGATAAAAGAGCACAGCAAAGCTTCTGAACCTACAGTTCCAGTTACGTTTTGTGTCAGCAAATAATTTGCTTAAACTGCAGACTGTCACAAACAGAGAACAAGTAAATCATTTATGCTGTACGTACAACTGCAAAAGCATCACTCAGGTCGTCTGTTTTCTATTAATGTAAATACATAAATTTCACAGGTGGCTTCTGTCTAAAGAATCTATGGCATCCTTTGCTATCTCTGTGTTCTGCGAGGGAAGAATACAGGATATAAGTTATGAAGCATAATAACACTATAAAAAAATGGGAAGTGATGCAAGGGCAATGAAGGAAATGGAATATGTTTTCACAGTGAGGTCAGGCTGTCATAACACCATGGTTGAGATTACAGAGAGATATGCATTTAAAGCAGGAATAAAAAGCTTCTTTGTAATTCTGTGCATAAACTTAATCACAAAATTTTGGGAGAAAAAAAACTTTAGAAAATTGAACTTTTCAAACTTAAAAAGTCTTCAAAAGGTATTTATTAATCCTTGCAGAAAGAATATTTTAAAATAATCATGCTTGTCATGGTTGGCTTTGTTTTTTGTGTCCTAGCTACCAAAATTTGCATTCTTGGGCATCTCCTGTCATAACATCCCAGATGAGGGTGGATTTTAAATCATATACAAAAAGAAATTATTATTAATCACAAGCTGATTAATGTTTACCAACAAAAATGAGTTCTTTCTTAATTTCCCTCAGCTACTTTCTTTGGCCATGCTTCAGGGAACAGCTGCCTGCAAGCTACATATTGCTGATCTCTGAATTTTGGTCTTTACTTCTTCCTCTTTCCCTCTAACTGTTTCTATTTCAGTCCTGGATAATTGGAATGAAACAAGAACTCGAAACTCTGGCCCAAAGGCCAGCACTCTACTTTTTAGCCACCTGTGAAACATTTCCTATTTTAAGTACCTGTATTGGCCTCATCACTCCAGTGTCATAGTCTTATTGAAGACTTTCAACTTTACTCTATCTACAGAGATATACCCCTGCTGTTACCCACCTGGGAACTCAGAGGAAGGCTTAAAAATTGTGGCTTGCCCAATTTCAGGATGCACATTTGACCCAGGAACCAAGCATCCCCACACCCTGCAGCATGGCCAGAGGGCAGAGCAGCACAGGTGCCCTGGTGTCACGCTGTCGGATGGGGTTGACCCTTTGATGGCAGTTAAACTCTTTGTATGTGGTCAGGAGCAAAGGGACACCCTGGCAACTCCAAAGGTTTCCAGCTGCAACTTTGAAAATGGCTATAACTTCAAGCACCAATTACACCCAAGTGCAGGGACGCAGCAAGTCTACACACAGAAGAAAGGAAAGGCTGGGTACTGTATCTACTCTCTGCTTGGAGCCTCATGCTCTGTTTCTTGAACCTAACATAACATCTGTCCCCATAAGATATGAAAGTTAGTAGGCTATCAGCTGCATGACAAAAAGGAGCCAACATTGGCCCTTTCTGCTTTTTATCTCCTTTCTAAAATGGGAATGCTTGTATTGAACTGTTTTCCATGGTGCTTTGATGCCTACATATCCATGTCTATGTAGAAATGTTTATTTGGCTGTATTGGCTTTGTGTGGCAAGGTTTTGGTAGCAGGGGGGGTTACAGGGATCGCTTATGTGAGAAGCTGCCAGAAGCTTCCCCTGTGTCTGACAGAGCCAATACCAGCCGGCTCTGAGATGGACCCGCCACCGGCCAAGGCTGAGCCCATCAGCGATAGTGGTAGTGCCTCTGGGAGAACAGATTTAAGAAGGAAAAAAAGTTGCTGGGACAGACAGAAATGGCAGCCGGAGAGAGGAGTGAGAACATGTAAGAGAAACAGCCCTGCAGACCCCCAGGTCAGTGAAGAAGTAGGGGAGGAGATGCTCCAGGCGCTGGAGCGGAGATTCCCCTGCAGCCCGTGGTGAAGACCGTGGTGAAGACCATGGTGAGGCAGGCTGTCCCCCTGCAGCCCATGGAGGTCCACGGTGGAGCAGATCTCCACCTGCAGCCCGGGGAGGACCCCACGCTGGAGAAGGGGGATGCCCAAAGGAGGCTGTGACCCCATGGGAAGCCCGCGCTGGACCAGGCTCCTGGCAGGACCTGTGGCCCCATGGGGAGAGGAGCCGACGCTGGAGCAGGTTTTCTGGCAGGACTTGTGACCCCACAGGGGACCCACGCTGGAGCAGTGTGCTCCTGAAGGACTGCACACCGTGGAAGGGACCCATGCTGGAGCAGTTCGTGAAGAACTGCAGCCCGTGGGAAGGAGCCACGTTGGAGAAGTTCGTGGAGGACTGTCTCCCATAGGAGGGACCCCACACTGGAGCAGGGGAAGAGTGTGATGAGTCCTGCCCCTGAGGAGGATGAAGCGGCAGAAATAACGTGTGACGAACTGACCGTAAACCTCATTCCCCGTCACCCTGCGCCACTGGGGGGGGTAGGTAGAGAATCCGGGAGTGAAGTTGTGCCCGGGAAGAAGGGAGGGGTGGAGGGAAGGTGTTCTGAGATTTGGTTTTATTTCTCATTACCCTGCTCTGGTTGATTGGTAATAAATTAATTTTCCCCAAGTTGAGTCTGGTTTGCCCGTGATGGTAATTGGTGAGTAATGTCTCCTGTCCTTATCTTTACCCATGAGCCCTTTGTTATATTTTCTCTCCCTTGTCCAGCTGAGGAGGGGGGAGTGATAGAACGGCTTTGGTGGGCACCTGGTGTTCAGCCAGGGTCAACCTACCTCATTGGCAAATGGGAAAAAAAAAAGGAATAGAAAAAAAAACAGTCCTTTTCTGAGTTTTTGGCGAAGTCATGCAAAAGCTTGACCAACAACAGCAATCAGGAGTAAAAGATACGAGTTCAGAGAAGGGAAAACCAAAAGATCAGATAACTGATATTTGGCTTCCCATTTTCCTCCAGTCACAGAAGAAGAAAAAGCTCAATTTTTCTGAAAGACAGGAAAAGATGTAAGGCAGTTTGGCAGGTCAAGAATTAAAGGTTTTAACAGTGTGGTTGGATGTACTAGAAGATACCTTGGAGCTTTCTAACATAGTGATAGTTTTCTATATGTGATATATCCATGGTTAAATACACACATGCTGTGTGTGCAGATATAACAACATGAAATTCTAATACCAGGTACATAAATAATTGTGTGTGATTGCACTGAAGAAGAAGAAAATAAAGGTCAGATAAAGTGGATAACTATTGTCTATCCATGTACATGCTGAGAAAATTTCCTGCCACATACCACAGCGCTTTACCTTCCACTTACTAGGAACCTTGCGGTGGTTAATTTCCTGATCCTATTCTTATGTACCCAGATTTTAACGTCACTCATGCTTTCAATGTGGCTGGAGACCACCATGGAAGTGAAAGCAAAACAAAGTGAAAATGGGGTGAAGCTGACACTATGTAAAGCTGTCTGACAAATCTCCCAGAATATTACAAACATTCCCAGTGCCCAAGGCATACCAGCTTCCATGGAGTCACATCCACTACAGTATCAACTGCTCTGAATTCATCCCCATGTGTATAGGAATTACTACACATTCTTCGATACCAGCACAGCTTTTCAGTATTGGGTTTATTGTGATTGTAAGAAGTCTACATAATTTAACTTCACTTTTGTGGCTTCACAATGTTGGAAACTTTGTCTTTGAAAGAGTTGATTTTTAAAGTCACTGTAAGAAATTACTATATCAGAACAGAAAGGAGAACTCATGCCTGTTCCTATTTAATGTTGCAGAACAGATAGTACCTATGAAAAGTAGGGACCAGAGCTTATTCTTCCTTCTATACTCTCTGGATTACTCCTGATTCCCTTATACTGGGGAAATCCTCACCTGACACTGCTAGTCCTTTTACTGGGCGCAGGGTGAGAAGTGAGGCTGGAGCACAGCAGCCATCAGTAATCCTGGCCTTTACCCGCAAGGGCAAGTGAAAACTGCTCCACTGTCCTTTACAACACAAAGACATCCAGGAAGAAAAAGTTGCATGCACTCAGCTCAAAAGAGAGGAGACAAAACAGGAATGCTGTGTTTCCACAAACAGAGACATACTGTTAGCATTCAGAGAGGGCTGCAGGGCTTTGTAAAAGCGTTCTAGCTTCCTCGCCAAGCAGAATGTGTTATCCATCTTCCATAAAAGTGTATAAATCTGTTTCAGCCACTCTTCTGAGAGTTTTCCAGATTCCAGTGTCTCAGTGTAAATGACAGCACAGAAAGAGCTAAGGTTTGCTTCAGTTATTTTGCACTGGTTTGTGTATATAGTTTTCCAGTAATCTGACTGAAATGTTTCACTCTTTAGCAGGAGGGGGAAACTTGGCTAAGGCCAAAAATGCAAGAAGATAACCCAGTTCATGAACCACTGAGTTCACTTGTGAAGAAAATATAATTTGCTTCATTAGATTTCATTCTCGTAGAAGACAAAGAGATAGGAATCAAATCATTTTTTGGGTGTCCTCTGTGAGTACCAAACTAAAAGCAATGGTTATTCAGAGCTAAATTTTAAGTATGAAAATACAATGCAGGCAAGTTTAGCCTCAGCTGTGCATATAAAAATTGTAGTAAGCAGTAATCTGAGTACTACATTTCCCTAAAATAATGAAAACAACTTTAATATTAGCGCTGAAATTTCTGGCTCCTTATTTTCCCTTTTCATTTTTTATGTTTTATTTAAAAGTAGATCCAATAATGCACAACCTACTTCAGCAAAGCAGGTTTTGGGGTAGAGGGAGGCTAAGCTTACAAAACAAGGGAGTGAAGAGTTTTCTTGGTCCAGATGACAGCTCACGAGATACATCTAAATGCAGTCAAAGACAGTCCTGCCTCTCAGACAGAAACCCTTGTGTGTTTTAACTACCCAGAGAGGGCACAGTAGCCATGGCAACCCAAAACTTAGCACAGGCTACGAAATCTGCCCCAGACCTTGGGTGAATGCCAGGTAAGTGTTTAACCCACGCTTAAATTTATCCTGCTGCTTCCAGATCCTAAACCAGATTACACTTGCCTTGGTTCTGTGCAGGTTTTTTACTTCCACGTCCATCCATTCCTTATGATGTATGTCCAGTTCTTGAAGGGGAAGGAAAGATGCGTAGCTGCTGCGATGCTCCTCCATGTGCACAGGGAGCCCTAGCTTCGCAGGATGCTCAGCAGTGTCTTGTCACCTGATTGTCACTGCTGCAGCATGGTAGGTATAAGTAAGGATGCTTCTTGGGCAGTCAGCAAGCACACAAATTTCTTCATGAGCTGCAAGTGGCCTGTGTAGCCTGCGTCATGTTTTCCTTTTTCTAACAATTGTGTCATGGATTAGTGGAGCCACTTGCTTGAAGGACTAAAGAAATGGTGAAAAATATTTGGAGTTGAAAACAAGCAGCTTTTTGTGAGGGAGTCTTGGCAACTTGTCTGGGTAGAGAAAAAAGAAAATTTCCCTCTGAGCAACAAATCAACAGATGACCTACTAGTACCTACTATGGTGTAACCACTAAGATGCAGTTTTTCAGAAACACTTGTCACGTGTAGGAGGCAGGCAGAAATGTTTCAAGAGTATCTTTCCTAACACCACTGAAAACAGAATTTGTCATCTTGCAGCAAGCGCCAAGTAACACCGTTAGATTTCCGATTGCTCACTGAGGCTGGCCCTTGGGGTCTCCTTTGGGTCAGAGAGGAAAGTTCGGTTCCCCTGGGTGTCAGAGAATGAAATAATATCTGCCCTAGGCTCCTAGAGCTGTTTCAAGCAGAACTATCTAACATTGTTTTTTCAAAATCACCCTTGCCCACAGTCTACCTGATGCTTATGTGCTTATTGCCCACTGGCAGTGGTTGCCCATGGCTTGTGGAGAATTTGTATAACAAATATCGAAGTATAAGATGTACATAAAGTAAAAACAAACAAACAAACAAACAAACAAAACTTTCAAAGATTGTTAAGAGGACTCCAGAAGGAGAGGGACCATGAAAAGTTACTTTTAGCAGAACAGGAAAATTAAAACTTGAGTACCCAGCCCACTGTGCACCAAGCCTGAAATGTCAAGAGAGCTCATTCAGACATATTAAAAAAAATGCATGACTGATATTTTATTCTATTTGAATAGTAGAGCAGCAGAAAATAAAAAGCCAGTATTTGTGTCTTTGTCAGAGATGCAGGAAGAGCCCAACACTGCTTTTTCATTATGCTGACTTTATTCCATTTGAATACATAACAGACTTTGTGCAGGCTTGCAAGAATTTTTTTTTTTTGCTGTGTCAAATGAGATGTGTCCTGGGAATTCTGCATAAGCCTTCACAAGAAAAACAAAAATAATGCTTCACTCTTCTTCCTGCCCACCCACTAATGGCCACAGTTATGGTATTCCTAGGATAACGCAAATATATTATATGCTTTCATAGGCAAATGATAATTGATAAAAACTTTGCAAAAAACTACATAGTCATTTCTCTGCCAGCAGCAACACATTCATATATAGCAGTGATGGGGGCAGTGTTTTCAAATCACACGGGGATTTCTGGATGGGAAATAATGTTTAGTCAAAGAGCAAGCAATTATATACAACAGCAATATAAAATTGGATTATGTTTTTTCCAAGTGTAATCAAAGCCAAAACAAGTATCTTTGCAGGATTTAGGAGCTGCTAAAATTGTAGAGGAATTAGATTTGTTCTTCTACTTTTTGTTTCATGGATTATCCAAGGGATAACAGAGCTCACCAGACAATTTTGAGCTTCTGTACTAAAAATGAAAATGATTGCCATCTGCTTTCTATGCTGTTTTCCTAAATACTGTAAAGAGAAGCTTAATGATTTAATATACTGAACTTCTCAGGCTGTATCAGTAATACAGAGAAGACTAGCTGTAAAAATCTTCATTAACGATAGGGAAGAGAAATTACTGCCTCTAACAGTGCTTTGGTGTTTATTGCTCAACAGAGGAAAAAGGTGTACTTAAAAACCACATCAGGCCAGAAAATTATAAGGCACTTATTTCCCTTTTCCTGTTCAAGGGACTCAACTGGGGAGGAGATGCTAAATTGTGCCTGATAAAGGAAATACTATGACATGAACATCTTGAAGAGACCATTCCTGCTGATGCAAAAGATTTCCATCCTTCACGCATGATCAACCCAACAAAAATGTTTGACAGTCATGTTCCACAGAATAATGTGCAGTCTGGTGTTCACTGGAGGCAAAACAGCTGGGATTCTCAAAAGCTTTTTCACTGAGCATGTCAAGTTATCCCAGACCTGATTTGGCAATAAAGCACAAGGATTTAGTCACAGTTTTAGTCAGGAAGATAGATAGCCTAATATCTGCAAATTTGTGTGTTATTATCATTGATTATATAGCACCATTCACATGCAAAATGTACTTATTACATCCTTTGGTAACCATCATTAAATAATTGCAACTGTCAAAGCACACAGTGAGACCTCTTATTTAAAAAATGTAAAGTTTTAAAAACCATGGTATTTCTTTCAAAAACAGTATGTCTTCAGGGAAAATATTAGGAAGTGGCTATACAAAAGCTCCTCTGGCCCTACTGAAAAAGAAGAAGCACGTCTGTTTAGTGGGTTTTGATAGATGTTCTGGGTTTATAGAGGTTCCTCTTTTTATTAGTCCAGGAAGCAAGCAAAAACTTTCACAGCATTGTGTTTAGTCCCAACACTGCAGCTGAAAAAAATACTGATAACAAACACACAATTTCTCATTTAGATTTCCAAATTTTATGCTATTACAAGATTTCCACATGGCTTTTTTTTTGTTTTCCCAACCTATCATCCACTAGTAACAAGTTTTGAGACTAAGAAATATAGATTCCTATGAGGGCTCCAGGAATATGAAGGTATGATACAGCAGTATTTAGGTAGAGAAGATTCTCCAGAGTTTCTTCAGTTTACCAGTTTCCAAGGGTAATCTGCTCTCCCTGTTTAATTATTCTGTGTTGTTGACTGGTTAAATTATTTTAGTTATATATTAATATTTATGTGGCTGACTGTTCATTGTTACTGGGTGTCAGCTGTTAGCTTCTGCAGAGATATAATGTTTAACTCATGTGAATTCGGACAGCTGTCAAGCTTTGTGACACTATGCATACCTCCCCCTAAATCCTGGGTTTCCCCCAAAACTCAGTTCAAAGGTGTGCTATGCTTTTTGGTACTTCACAGTAGATGTGACATCCAGCATCCAGTTGCTAGACATACCTCGATGGATGCATAGCATGCAATTGGTTTCTCAGATGTCCCAGCAGGGCTGTTGGGGCTCTTGACAGCCACAGAGAAGCAGCTGATGGGAACTCTCATCTAGGGGGAAATGATGCAGTTTAATGCATGTGGGAGCTTGGTCACAGCACTAAAAGACTGGGCAGGACAGCTACTGAGCTTTTTATTGTGGAGCAGGTGTCAATGCTGCAGTGAATGACAAAGGTGTACAGAATGGAGACTGAAAAATCTGTTTATTTTAGACATGGAGCAGAAGGCCAGGCCAGATCTTGTTTGATTACTGGTGATTCTCAGTCCTGCTAAGCAAGATAGTGTTCAGAAATGGGCAATGGAACAGTTTACATGGCATGTCAGCCACTGGGATCCAGAGAACATGGACATCTCGAAAAACAGGGAGTTGCCACTGACCTGTAGCCCCTGTGAAATGAGTTGTGCATCTATTTGACATATGTCACTTTTACCAACCTTTGCAGCAGATAGGACAAGTGTCCCTGCTCCTATGAGGCAGAGCACTCTGGATCAGGACAGAGTTCACCATGAAGGGACTACTGCTTCTGTCTTCATCAGTTCTAGGCAATAAACAAGCCATCATTAATCTATCACTTTTTATAAGCAATATATTCAGATAAAACATATTATAAGAAGACAATTTTAACACATCAGGTTAACATCAGAAAAGGCAGAACAGTTTGTCAGAACAGGTGTTAAGAGAAGAAGCAGTAATGTAAGTAAGAATCAAATGCAAATATTTCAAAGGGGACTCTAAATGTTTTGAGTGATTTATGGACATAACATAGAAAAACCTGAAGGGACAGCAAGGAATAATTATAAAAGCAAAGATTAAGATAAAAACTGGTATAATTAGTATCAACAGTTAATTTGTAAGTGGTACTTGAAACACTAGAAAGTTCAAGAGTATAATATGTGGCAGTTGCTACTGTCATGACAGCAAATGGGTGGTCAGCTTAAGGAAGTCACCAGCACTGTCACAAACTTAAGAACCATCACAGTGGAAAGCTCCAGCTTTGATCAACAGCATAAGAGGATAATGATGATTACAAAACTGAAACACGGTGACAACAAGCCACAGCTGGAAGCAAGCAGTTTAAGGGCTGCTGTTGCCTGGTGAAAGCATGGAAACCTCCTGCCTTAAAGTGCCTCAGTTGCACTGGAAGGAGAACCAGCTGTAATGTCACTTTATAAAATGCAGTATTTTCTTTGCCCACTCTGGTCATCCAGGTCTGCCGGTCAACATGCAGAGAGGAGCCTTTTCAGTGACGGTAAGAGACTATCTCAGCAGCAGCTGAGCAGGACAATCCTGCTGGGTCTTATGCAACCTGCAGGAGTTCCTGAGCTACCGAATACACATTTGAATACCTGTTTTCATAACTCCTGTGAGTTACAACTGGATTTATAGAAGTACTACAGTCCTAAAGATAATGCTGAGAATGCCTTTACATTATCATTCAAGAAAAACACAATACTAATCACCACCAATTTTTCATCTCTTTCTAAAAAAACTTTCTAGACTTATGTACTGTTTCATCAAATACTGACTTTCAACAGGTGTCCTGGTTTAAGACCAGCCAGTAACAAAGCACCACGAAGCCACTCACTCACTCCTCCCCC
>NW_010972898.1:8626814-8650152 GCF_000737465.1 Haliaeetus leucocephalus
TTCCAGCAGCTTCCAGCAGCAGCCAGCCCTGCGGACCCTCACCCGCTAGCAAAACCCCGCCACACACACCCAAACCAACAGGTTATTTCACTTTCAAAGCAGCTAAGAGTAACCCTGCGACTTGCTGTGCCTCTTACTCAGATGATTTGGTTATCACTTTCAATTGTGAAAATAGATTGATCATTTTCCATAGAAATTTTTCACTCTTTTTTTAAAAATAAATAACAGAACTAAAATAATAATAGTAACATCTGAAATAACAGCTAATAGCATCTCTGCAAGAAATAGCTCAACAATATAGAGCTACACATTTGAAGTGGATTCTGCAGAAAACAAAATTAGCTAATAAGAAAAATTATCTAATACTGAGTTCTGTGCTTCGGAAATTAAGACATTTATACAGGACATTTAATACACAAAATACAACCAAATCTTTAAAAAAAAACACAAAAGGAATAAAAGTAGTATACTCTTTCAGGAATTTTTGAGGGTAAGGAACTTATACAGTATTGAATGTGTCTATACATTATTTAATATATCTCATAAAATATTTTTAAATGAAAATAGTTTGACATGATCTCTAAAACTTTCCACATTCCCTACAGATGGAGGCACAGATACAAGTACGTGGGACAATGTACATCACATGCTTTAATGTATTCCTTGGCCTGCCTGCCTAGCAGCAACACAGACATGGCTACAATAAATTTCAGACTGCAGACACTCCCTGCATAGCATGGAGACTAAAGTCCTATATGAAGTTGCAGAATTTATTTTGAATTATCATAGTAAGTTGGGTTATGAGAAATTAAGGAACAGAGAAGGGAAAGGCTGTGAGAATTGGCACAACTGTTGTGTATGCAGTGTTGGTCAAGGGGAGGCAAAGCCAATGACTTTGGGATCCATATGTTTTCTTTCCAGTTGTCTGGACATGAAGGTAAATGTGTATTCCCAAAAAGTGTGTGTGCACATGCACACACACACATGAACATGCACGTGTGTGTGTGTCAGCTGGCATAAGTCTATAGGCCCTCTAGTATCTGGTCTGCAATACCCAGTCTCTCCGGTAACCAGCCCCTAGATTTACAGCCCTTCCAGTATCTAGACCTAAATCTCTTGTTGGGCTCACCAGCTAGTTTGGCTTGAAGCTCACCGGTGTCCCACACAGAGCACAGAGAGCACCCTTCCACAGAAAAATAGTTAGGAGATCAGATGGTGATCAGATGCAAGGCAGGGCCAGACCACCCCTCCTTCTCTCCTTATTCTTATGGTTTTTCTGCCCTTCCTCCCACTTTATTTTCCCTTGTTCCCTCTGAAATACACAACTTTCCACTAATCACTTTTCCCTCATCGGTCCCAGTTTTCATGTATCTGTACCCAAATATGGCATTTCTGGTGCCATTACCTAGGTCATCTCTGCCTTACCTGGTATCATGAATGGGGTTACCCTCCTCAGCCCTTGTGAGACCTGGCCATCCCTTGTGACACTGTTGGTCACTTTTGGCAGCTTCAGAGCCCGTTCATTGTTTTGTTGAGCAATGTCTCATGTCCGATTCTGTAGTTCCTCATGTTGCATCCAGTTACCTTCACCTCCAGCCATGGACAAGCCATCTCCAGCATACACTGGCAATGTCTTATGTCTATGCAGCAGTATCATAGCAGCCCTAGACCTATTTAGAGTGAGTGTGGGCTCCTGCCATTCACGTACTATAAATTCTGTAGGATTTCAGACATGAATGGCCAAATAATGAATCTAAATGAAACTGTGCTTACCTTTGCAGTACAACTGACGCAGTCAAATTGACAGATATGACATTATGGTTAGAAAAATCTAAATAAACCTGGTTTCCTCCAGGACAGAAGGGGAACTGAAGGTTTGTGGAAGGTGCTCTTAGTTGCTATTTTCCAAACAGCCATGCCTTTAATAAAATAACATTTCTAATGGAGTACAAACTGTCTTTCATTCTAAAATACAAAAATAATGCCAGAAAATAGACCCTGAAACTGCTATGTATGTCCTGAACCATGATAGTCCTGAATCACAGAGGTAAGTTTTCTGCTTTGCTTCTCTTACTCCCATGCCCTTCTAAAGTATTTTGACATAAATTGACAGACGTGTTGTCTGCTGACTTTACAACAGGCAAAAAGAATTGACTGAGTGCTAAACCTATCCTGAATTATGCTTAATGCAACCAAATTTGAATTTTTTCTGCTTGCAATTTGCTAGGTTTCATTGATAAAATTCTTTCACAGTAGAATCCAAAATGGAATCTGAAAGTCAAATCAATATAATTATGAAGTGTATCTATAGCTCATTCAACTATAGAATTGCATAAGAATTTTTTATAAATGGTAGATAAACAAACAAATCCATTTGCAAATTTATCTAATAGCTTTCTGTAGTAAGATCCCTGTTTACCCTTGCACTTACCAAACATTTTATCATACTGCATGCATGTTATTAAGTCCCAAGATGTTCTTTAGTGAGATTGACTTGCTAAATTGACTCAATTTTGTTTAGATCAAATGGAAGTGCTCTGCACCATCTAAGCCAGAACTTCCATCATAGGGAAGATGGTGGCATCATGCACCATTCTGTACTAATTGCGTGCAAGCCAAGGTTGCATCAAATTGCTGTTGCAACTCCAGACTACTGTGATGTGAGTCTTGGAAATCCTTAATGGAAAAATTCACACATCAAACAAATTAATAGCTATTATGTAAGTAGGAAATAACAGTACTAACAGTGAATACGCATCTCTTCCCAGAAGGGGTGCAGGTCAAATGTAAAACCATATAGCTGCAAAGCAAAAAACTCGTATACAGCATGACAAAACATTTCCAAACAGCTCATCAGCTCTGGTTCTTTAGCTGATGATAAACATATGGAGGAAACTAAACTTCAAGATAAATGAAGCCTGAAGATTGAAAAGCTATGAGGGATAAAGTGTATTTAAATAAAAATATTTCCAAAAGCATGAAGTGTAACTTGGAGGACATTTCCTGTTACTGTGGTGGATTTCTAAGTAAAAAGCCTCTCTTGAAAACCCTCTTGCCCAGACTGCCCTGCCTGAAGTCCCCCAAATTTTAGGGCATCCTGGTGAGTGCCTGTCCTGGTTTCAGCTGCAATAGAGTTAATTTTCTTTCTAGTAGCTGGTATAGTGTTATGTTTTCGGTTCAGTATGAGAAGAATGTTGATAACACACTGATTTTTTTCAGCTGTTGCTAAGTACCATTTATCCTAAGTCAAGGATTTTTCAGCTTCTCATGCCCAGCCAGCAAGAAGGCTGGAGGGGCACAAGAAATTGGGAAGGGACACAGCCAGGGCAGCTGACCCAAACTGGCCAGAGGGGTATTCCATACCACGTGACATCACATTTAGTATATAAACTGGGGGGAGTTAGCCTGGCAGGGGGATCACTGCTCAGGGACTAACTGGGCATCAGTCAGTGAGTGGTGAGCAATTGCATTGTGCATCACTTGTTTTGTATATTCCAATTTTATCATTATTATTATTATTGTTGTTGTTGTTGTCATCATCATCATTATTATTTTCTTCCTTTCTGTCCTATTAAACTGTCTTTATCTCAACCCATGAGTTTTACTTTTTTCCTTCCGATTCTCTCCCTCATCCCACTGGGGGGGGGCGGGGGGGGAGTGAGCGAGCAGCTGCGTGGTGCTTAGTTGCTGGCTGGGGTTAAACTACCATGGCCCAGCCATGCAACACACCACTGTGGATGCTCCTGGTCACTCAGTGTAGGCTTGGAAACTCTCCATAACTGTACCCAGGGCAGCTTTTCTGTACTGCACACATCCAATTAACCCACTGTGCCAGCTTCTGCTAGCTTGTATTAGGATGGGATGAGGAAACCCGTGGGATGGACAGGACTGTTAACTTTACCCACTGGACCTGGTTCTGCCAAGGTGATGCATGGTAAACCAGTGCTTCCCCCACTGACTCAGCTGGCTGCCCCAAAACTTTGAGAAAGGGCACACTGTCAGGAGCTGTGGTCTCCCCACAAGCAATCTGGATCCAAGTGTCCCCTCTAAAGTAAGAACCTCCATGGATGCCTTCTCCCCATCCACTCTGTAGCATCCTCTGCATTGGTGTGGCGGTGAAGGGGGAGCACAAGGCAGCCTGGTGAAGGCCTCTGTGGCCTTCAGTTGTGACACTGTGGCCTTTTTTCTCTCCAATGACCTGGGAGAGAAGACGCATGTCACCCAGTCCCTTTATCCCAGTGAGAGCCAAGGTCCTTACAAGATTCCCACAGAAAGGAGAGATAGGATCCCATAGCTCTCCTACAAAAAATTGTATCCTCTTGGTCTCCATGCCTGGTATTGGCACCTAAACTGGAAGCCACACAAAAATCTTAATGATTTCCTTACCAAGGGAACTGAATGATTCACCATCGAATTGGACAGTCCTGGCAGGTCCAGAGATAAGGACCGAGTGAAGGACAGACAACATGCACAAGAGCCTTTTCAGTCCGCTGAATGCAAAGCACCCCATAGCTTTTGGCCCTAAACTAAGCAAAACCCCACCCATGAAGGCTATTTTCCAGGTTACTCCTCAATCTGACTTCCTTGCCGCATCTCTTCATGGAAAATCCCAAAATACACAGATATTCCTGCAAAGCATGAGGTCTGTTCCTGCTTTCCCTTTTATGTCCCTACAAAAGGACGTGAGTACTTGGTCCTGCATGCTCCTCCGGGCACAACTGCCTGCTTTGGCCAGCATTGGAGGTGGTCTTGGGAATCTCCCATTTTAGTGAAGCAGAATGGTTTTGGGAGAGGCTTGGTAGAGACATCACATCAGCCATCACGAGCCTCTCCAAGTGCCAGTGCAGGTGGGAAGAAGAGATACATCCCTCTTATTCCTCTTCCAGACAAATGTTGTTCCTTTTAATTACTGCAATCTGGTAGGCTGCAGTACTCTCCTAAGACTATCGCAGGCACTTTGAACCAGAAACAACACACACAAAATAATAATGAAGTCTGCAAGGGCATCCGATGTGCCCCAGGGCTGAGCATTTTACAGCGTGGATGTGGTTGGGTTACTGAAGTGCAGAGTAGCCCTAATTGCATCCCACTTGGCCTGCGGACTCAGAATCAGTCTGGAGCAATTACATTTGTCAGGATGGAGGTAGCATTGCACTAGACAGGTGAATTCTCCATTTTTCTGTTTTCTATTTCTCTATTCATGTATGTGTCTACTACTGTTTTATCTTTTTTAAATCCAGTATATATAAAGAATAACTCCATTGCAGTCAACTGGAATATAATATTTTGAGAAGGTGTGAGAGGAGAATCGGGACTAGAGGTCCAAAGTGTGCATTATTTGCTACTCTTGGTGTTGACTTATTATTTAATCCTTCAGTATGAGGCTTTAAATACACTAGGAACCTCACAAGCCAAACTAATGAATTATTATATTAATACAAATTAACCAAAATTCCACTGACTGTTCTAAAGCATGCAAAAGAAAATTACATAAGAAGCCAGGTTTTACCAAAACACAAACAACTCTAACCAGTTTAATCTTTACAGCATCTTTGCTTTTAATTGGATTTTGTGCAATTTTTTTGCCTGCATTTCAGGCATCACTCGTCTATAGCTAGTGAATGGAAAATTAAACTGCCTTCTTTAATACTCAAACCTCTTCCCCAGATGAATGGTTTGGAAGGGATAGAACATGCATTGACTTCAAAATATTATAAAAATTACTTCAGTCATGAAGGTGCATCCACTTCACAGGGCCTGTAGTTCTATCCCAAGCCAAGTATAACCTGAACAGCTCATTATATTCAAAATCCAGACATATGTGCAGGCATAAGCCTCAACTTTATAATCACAGCCATATAAAGAATTTATGTTAGCAATAGAGCATTTTAAGAGGTTCTTCACAAATTACAACAGTTGAGATAAAAACTGAACTTTCTATTTCTTTGGGGTGTTTTTTTTCCCTTGCTTAATCTTATCAATTTACTTTTAATATAAAAGTTAGTGGTGAAAGAACTTTACTTATCTAGAGCTACATTCTCAGCTGTGTTAGGGTTTTGCTTCTTTTTTTTCTCTCATGAGCACTTCTGATATTATAGTAGAGGTATTCACAACCCAAGGGTCCCCTAGAAATCTGTTAATCAGTTTTGTGAAAGCTGGGATATTTTTCTTCTCTGTGAAGGCTCTCTTATTTGAATACTGCTAAATCATCTGAACTGAAAATGATTTATAAATTAGTTTTGCAGAACAAAGTCTTTGCCTTTAGAAAAGCCTGAATTGCTGTAGGTTACAATATTTTGAAAAGAACGTTACCTAATGCATTTATGCAGTCTTCATTTTAAACCTTTATTCAAATTATATCAGTTGAATACAATGTTATACTGCAAATATAGGGCACACTGTATTTCAGGAAGCACATATAAATATTTTTTTTTTTAGTAAAGAGCTGTCTAATACAAGTTTGTGGCCTTTCTAGTTATAACCATAAAACAATTCTTAAACAAGAAAGTAAATTACTAAATATCATAGATTTTCATACTCTCTGATTTTCACACACACGTGTGCCAAAAGAACTCATATCTCTTTTACACTGGATTTATTCTAGACAAAACAGTGCATGTCTTCTTGCTTTAGGTTTTGTTAACTCTCCAATAACATGTTTGGGGCTTAAACATCTCCCCTTTTTGTTTCAAGTATTTTCACATTATAACCCCTAAAGACTGGCTGACAGCTGGGATCTCGTAACATAAGCAACGAACCTATGTGAGCTGACTTCTAACTTTAAAAATCACAGAGATAGAAGGGACTACAGGTAGTCATTAGGCCACGCATGGCCTTGCACTTCGATCAAGTATATCTAAGTTTTCTTGACACACACTGGTCTAAACTATTCTGCAATGCCTCCAGTTTTAGGGATACAGCCTCATCAGTATTCTACCGACTCTTTCCTATCCTTATACATAAGCAAGTTTTCTCAATTACTAATTGGAATCTTCCATCCTACAATTTTGTTATTCCTTTTCCTATTCACCATGGAAATCAGGGACAAATTACCATCTTCTTAGCAACACTTTTTCACATATCTGACTACTGTCTTCATAGCCTTCCTATCTTAATGATTAAATAAATTCTCCAGTCTTTCAATGCAGGTCATATTTTGTATATTTGTGATCACTCTTAATCCTTTTCTCTGCACTTGTCAGTTTCCTTTATTTAAATGCAATGCCCCATCTTAGATACTGTTCTGTAACCTTGCTGATAACAAGCAGAAGGAAAGTAGTATTTTATGTCTTACATACTATATTTCCTGAATATATAAAAATTACTTTTGCCTTTTTCCATTTGTGTCTTATGCTCACCTTGTGATCCAATGCAGCCCTCAGCTCTTTTTATGAAGTATTGCTATTTAACTAGATATTCTTTCCCCCTACGTGTCTAGTTGATTACTCCTGCCCAAGAATAATACGTTACACTTGTCCCTATTCAGTTTCATCTTACTATATTTAAGCTACTTAGTCAATTTTTCAAGGTCATTTTGAATTCTACGTTCTTCTTATGCCACCTAGCTCCATGTCACCTGAAAACTGAGTGAGCATATTCTTCAGATCATTAAGAAAAAACCTGAACACAGACTGAAGAAACATTCGTGGGGAACCATACTAGATGCATGCTTTCCTCTCTGTTGCAAATTATTGATCATCATTTCATGGGTTGTGAAACCTAACCACCACTTCTGTATCCACAATATGTAAGTGCTTTATAGAATCATAGCATAGCATGGTTTGGGTTGGAAGGAACATATGAAGATCATCTAGCCAAACCCCCAGATATAGATCATATTTTCCCAATTTGTTATATAAGACAAGAAATACAGAAAGCCCTACTAAAGTCAAGATAAATGGCATTTATGTTCTCAAATCCTGTTGTCCTGCTGCAGAAGGAAATCACATGGAATTGATAATTTTGTATTGGCTGCTACTCACATCATTCTTGTCTTCCAGTGTTAACAAATTGTTTGTTTTGTCAGTTGTTCAAACATTTTTCTGAGAGCAGAAATTAAGCTAGTGGCTGAATCATACCCCGATCTTCCTTTCTCCTTATTTAAAGACAGACACTGGCTTTCCCTTCATGAACCTTTCAAGACATTACCTGCCCTTCACATGCTCTCAAATACAACATTATTATCTAATATTTCATCATGAATTTCTTTAATTTCTTCATTAGGAAACTCATAATCCCTTGCTGACTTGAAAAACTCTAATCTCTAAATTGTTCCTTTCCCATTCAAAGTTAAGGTCTTTACTTTTATATCACTGGTATGAACTATAATACCCCTCAATTGCAACTGATCATTCTTGTAAGGACTGAAGCAAAAAAGTTATTACAAAATTTGACCTTCTGAGTATCATCCAGCAATAGCTTTTCTTCTCTGCTGAACAGCTGACCAATTCACCCTTTCCTTCACCTTCCCTCTGTTACAATTGCACTTCTAAATTGATTGATACCTCTTGGCAGATGCATCTTGTCTTGAGCTTTGGCTTTTTAAAATTTTGTTCCTACATGTTCATGTTATATTTATCATTCATCCTCAGTAGCCTGACCTAGTTTCTGCTTCCAGCTTGATTCTTTCTTGTGTTGTAGGTTCACGCACAGTTCATACTTTAATCAAGCTGATCTCTTACTGCATTTTCTTTCTTTTCTTCACAGTGGGATAGTATATACCTGTGGATGGATGTTGTGTTATTGTGTGTATTATTTCTAAGGTGCTAACCCTTTAACAGCATTTTCCTTTACATGAGATCTTGCTTACCCATTCTGTGAATTTATTGAAGTTTACCTTCTATCACTCAGCTGTTATTCCTTCTCCTTGTCCTGAATGGTGATGAATCTTTTTTCTAATGGCCACTTTTAAATGGACCTTCCAGCCTCAAATTCTCATCCATGCCTCACAATTGTCAATGACTATGAAAGAATCTCTCCTTTATTTGCTTTCTTTACTTCCTGAAGCAGCAACTTTTTCCCTGATGCAATCCAAAGGTTTCCTAAGCAATCTGCTGTATTGCTTTCCCAGCAGATATTCCTCATTATCCCCAGTTACCTTGTGACGCATATAAAAGTTCTTGAGACATATCACGTATCATGTTTTTCCCTCAGTTCTTTTCTGTTTATGCTACAAACAATGGAAATAAGATGCAATTGAATGCTATATCTTGCATTCAAAGACTGAGTTTTGGAAAATTTATGTTTAGCACATGTTTTGTTTGATAGGCATACAAAGGTCAGGTTCAAGATAGCTTCAGTCATTGACAGCACATCCCAGAGCACATGAGATCTTGCAAGTAAGGACATGTCATATGCTACTGATATGGCACATGGCATTAGGGAGTGAATATGTCAGCAAGCAAGTCTAGATAGTCCATGTGCCTGCCCACAGTCAATCTGGGGTTTGCCTACAGGGTCTTAACACTGGAAATCAGTGGATCTAGGAATATGCCAGGCTGCTAGCTGCTCATGTATGTCCCGCTTAATCTCAATCTCATGATAATCTCACTGAATCACACGGAAGGGAGAATACTGGGGAGACCTGCTACAGTAAAAGAAAACCTTTTTGAACACAGCTGAACCTTCTCCAGAAAACAAAAGACACTTCTTAGTATCAAAATCCCAAAATATAAATCTAAGTAATTATGCTAGCTTGAGTGCTATGAGCAGAAAGAACATTAAAATAAAAAAAAAAGAAAAAGAGAAATTATTTAAAAATAAGGTAATTCTAAGACACTAAATGTAAACTCCTCTATTTTATTTAAACAAGAGGGGGTTTTTATAGTTCATAAAAATACAGCATAAGAATAAAATAGTAATCTCATAAGATTATTGTCATGTATCAGCATACAGGCCAAATGTCCATAGCAGAAGCACATGTGGAAGTTGTCATTTCAAGTCAAATAAATAAATACTTGTCAAACATAACACAAATGATAAAATGTAAAGCTTGCAAGGTGAAGTTAGATGCTGAGCAGACTTCTTGCATGCAGTGACATAAACAGGCTACATGATGTAACACTGGGTTTCCATGAGGCATAAGGGTTTTAACAGCATGAATTTGAAATAACCCCATTGCAGGATTACCAAGGAGCCACAGATAAAGTGTCAATGGACAAGGTATTTCAAGGGAAGGCAATAATACCTCTCAAGCAGAACACAATGATGAAGACTCTTTTTTTTCTTACTATATATGTAGCACAAGTGGGTTTTATAACAGAGCTCAGAAGAAGCCTTATTCTCTATCAGATCATACGTAGGGCTTGGGATCATACTTTAGCATTTCAGCTTTCATTCTAGAAAGAAGTGTTTAGGCATGCTGAATATTTAAAAAAGGGTTTTAAAATGGAACTTTAATGTAACCTATATCTTGACTGCTCTCTGTGTGTGTAAAGATCTGGAATTAAGAGATATCAAAAGCACAAACTGGCCCATATATCATAATAAGGTCTTATTTTCAGGAATGGTCTATCAATCTTTTTGACCTTCAACTTCTAAGTTTTAGATATATTAAGTGAAGAAGCTTTTTACATCCTAGCCACCTTTAGAGGCATAAAACTTAAGAGAATATAACCACCTGCACCCTAAAACACAGAGGCCTCACCATGCTGGCACTCTTTAGTGCGAACAATCCTTGCAGGAAACAGAACAATGGGAAGGATGCAAGAGATGAGCTAGTGTTTTCCAGAAACTACTTAAGCCAGCTCAGCAGTAAATAACAGGTATATGCACTTGTCTTCGTGATGTAAAGATTAGCTTAGTGCTAAAATAATACAACACTCCAGCCTAAAAGGGCTCCTTCTGTACTGAACGCAGAGAAACCTCTCCTTGCAGGTGCTACCAGGAATTTATAAGAACCTTAGAGTTAAGTTAGCTTAGACTTAACTAAGTTAGCTAAAGGTGCCTTCCATCAGTAAGAATCTCCCTCCTTTAATTGCACTGATACCTTATGTTGTGCATTATTCTTCAGGTACATGTTGTACTGTGTGGCAAAGACTGTATGTAAATTTTTAACTGCTAGGTCATGGACACTTGGTGTCTCTGCCATTGATTTCGGGGACTGTAATGGTCACAGTGCAGGATTAGGGTTTATCAGAATGACTACTGGGGGATGAAAGATTTATAAAGACTATCGTCACTGCATGCATGAGAAGAGTGCACTGTGAGAATGCAGTGGGACTTATCTAGCCAGTTATATGTAACTGTGGTAAGGGTGGCATTCCTGTCCTCATAGAATACCCCCTGGTTCTATTGTCAGGAGAAGTAATGGTTGTCCTTACATCAAATAGGTAAGAAGTCCTTCATTATGGTTTATGAGGCCTCTTCTTTTCCCTTTGTCACACAGAATAGGTACTGGTTAGACATTTTAGTGTCTCTCTTGGAACCAATTTTAATCATGAGCACAGAGCACTCCTTTATTTTGAGCCATTATTAAAGGGCTCTGAAAGTGCTGAAAAGTGGTGTTATCAATACAGTTTATGATTTGAGACACCTGTAGCATATCCAGCTCCTTGCTGTCTTTGTAAAGCTCCCAGAATCACACCCTAGTTCCTGAGATTAGAATCCTTCAGCTGCTGTACTTCTGCACTGATAAGAAAATTTCTCATCCCCGTTGCCAGTCCTAAGCACCACAGTAACCCTTCTTTTTTTGAATTATGGCTTAAACACAATAAAATACTTTTTTTTAATGCCAAGAGTAGAAAGAAAAAGAGCAATATGTGGCCATCTACCCAGAGAAACAGCAAGCAGCATTGCCTGAAAAAGACATAAGAAGATGTACAGCAATAAGCATGCTTAGTAATAGCCCATAGATAAATCAGTTAAACGCAGGGAAGGAAGAACATGTGTGAGCGGGCAGAGTATAATGATAGCTATTCCTTGGATAGGTATTATGTCAAAATTATTTCCTATCAAGAAATAAGGAGCAAATTGAGCCTTCTGCTCCTATACTCAAAACCACACGTATTTTACAAGTAAAGAACATAAAAAGCATAGTTGTTCTATAAGCAGGAAATCAAATGAAGCCCAGGTCCATTATAGGTGGACAGTCTTCCTCCCAGCATCTCCCCCATCATAATAGCCCCAATACTTCTCCACATCCCTAGTGCACCCCAATGAAACAAGAGGCAGTAATGCTGTTGTTATCCTAGACAAACGCATGTGCTGAGGCACCAGCCAGATCCTTCAGCTCTCTCTTAGCTGGGCCATTAGCCTGGACCTCCTTTCTACCCAGACATCAGTGATCACTACAAGGGTGGTAACATAACTATCTTTGAAACTCCTGCTTGTCTTCCAGTTTGGCTTGAGGTGGGTCAACAGGCCCAAAACTTAGCAGTGGGAGGGAGATGATGTCTAAATGACAGTTAGCACTTTTTTTCTTTTAAAAAAGAGATAAAATATCCACTAAAATTCTAAATGTTCCAAAACACTTTTCTAATATCACAGATAACACAAGCATTCTGTACACAGGTAGTACACGCAGTACAGAATGAAGGAATATTTTAGCACTGTCCAGGCATGATTACCCTCCAGTAATGTATCATTGGAAAATCTCGCAGTCTGGCTATTATTAAAAATGATACCATCAAGAATTTTCTTCCACTCTTTCTGACTATTGTATGCTGTTCTCAGAGTTTTACCTCTGATGCACACGAGAAAGATTTTATCTTATACCCTCCAGCATCACGTGACTCTTTGGTGCCTGACCTGGTCTTATAGCCTTAGAAGAATGAAATTTTGCATAAACAGAAACAGTTATAAGAGATGCTTGAAATGCCAAGGAGATTTTAGAACAGATGGTCAAAATATGTGATAAATATGATTTGTCATACCACATAGAAATACAAAAATAAAGGAGCTATCCCATGTGAAAAGAATTTTGCCTTTGTTTTATTTGGGATTTGGTTGTGTTTAATGGTTAAGTATCTACCTGTTGGTTCAGTCTTCCTCAAGTAAATGAAACAGCAATAGAAAGACGAAGGTGCTTTTGAAGATGTTCAAAAAGAGCTCCAGTTCACCAAAACTAAGCACTTAGTTATTGACATTAATGAATTTAAAAATTCATTTTAGTTGGAGTGGATCTCCCTCTGGAGGCCTTCAAAACCACCTAACCTTTCTCCTACAACTAGAAGGGGAATTTTTTTATTATAGAAATGTATTTTCTTTCTTTCTTTCTTTCTTTATTTCCATAGAGAGAGATACTGGGGGAATCACCAGGCACCTAGGTTGAAGACACAAGTGCTGGAGCTAGATTAATGGATCTCCACCCATTATCTTTCCTTTGGGAAAGCAGAATTAAGGAAAAGTTTTTAAGAGAAAATGAAAACAAAAAGCTAGCACCATTGTGGAACAAAATAATGTTTCATTACTTTATTTCTGAACTTTCTTGTAACTAGTGATATCAGTAGGAAAGCAAAAATGAAAGTAAAATACATACCTTTCCAATGTTGAAGACTGATAAATGAGGTCCCTTTTAAAGACAATGTTATTTACATATTCTTTATCTGAGGGTTTGCAAAACTTTTATCTCCTCTCCCATCTCCATGTAAGAGAGCGCCCTAAACTTTTCCTAATAAGTTCCCAAAGCTTCATGTTAGTGTTATAATACAAAAGACTACTAATATGTTAGTCTGGCTAGTGTACACAAGCAAAGGAAGAGCTGACAACCAACCGCTGTGCCTTGGGGCAGTTTCTGTAGTGAAAAAGAAACACTTGGTCTGAACTCAACTATATAGACATAATGCCAAAAATGAACCAACTTCTGGCTTTAAAGCCCCTGAGAGTCACTAGAAAACTTCCCCAAACTTCGGATTACACTGTAATTTATTTTCCAGTGATTCTGTAGTGAGTAAATCACTGAACAGACATTTAGGAAAAGGAGTAGGTTTCCTGTTCTTGACACAGATTACCTGCAAGACCCAGGATCAGTCACAATGCAGTACTGTAAAAGATAAAATTATTTTTTTGAGTGCATACATACCAATACTGGAATATTAGGCTGGAGGATGGTGATGGTACCACTTATAAGGCTGACAGTGGAGAGTTCATAAGTGGAAGTATGATACCTGTAATACAAGAAGGATGTGTATAGGTTAGTGACATCTGAGAGAAGAAATAGAAGTTTCACAGTCCACAAAAAGAAGTTATTGAGCCTCTTGAACCATCTGTGAAACAATTAGGAGACCTGTCTTCTGCCTGAAAGTACCTACCAAGAAGAAATTAATAATGCAGAATGCAACAGGAGCTTCTGGCTAAATTTTTACCTGAAAAGATGGTACATTTTTTAGCCTTGTTATCCATAAACTAAGTTATTTATTTAATAACTTCAAATGTTTTTAATAACTTAAACTTACTTAAATGATCTATGAGAGTTTAAAACATTTATTCTACACCTTAAAATTAGTGTTTTGATGCAGAAATTATCTGATATACAGTAGGTTGGACCAGCTAATAATCGAAGTTTCTTCTGGATTTGAAATCTTGTGGATCTCCTTCTGTTGTAGCTTACCCATCTCCAACAGCTTTGTGTAATAGGGAACATAAAGTCATTTTTAGGTGTTATTACTATGCTGTTTGTTTTATAAGCAGACAGAAATTACATTCTTAGTACCTATCCTATAATATATGGAGAGTACGTGTTTTAAATCTCTCCCTTTCTGTGTCCTCATTAGAGACTACACATTCAGGAGCCAAGGGAATGCTACATTAATGGCATGAAGTCCTCTGCATGATGAGGATGTTAAGTACTATGGGTGTAACTAATGTCTCAGGCATCTCTAGGGGGAAATTAATGCTGCTTCTTACAGGGTGCAGCTATGCAGCAGACAAGAGAGTGCTAGCGAGCAAGCCCAAGCACTGGTCCTTGACCACCCACACAGGTTACCCCGCACCTCACTCCCTGGCTCTGCTTGGGACTCTTCTAACTCACTCTCAGACACACCGGCCACAGCGGGGGCTGGTCCCACACTGTATAGACACAATTCAGTCTGTACCTGGCCCTTTTTTATTTAGCTATATAGACGTTGCCTTAGAGACTTACTTTAAGTCTGCTGCATCAGTCTCTAGGTGATATGAATCCCACACTATAAGCAGAACCACCAGTTTGGACACGAATTCATTGAAACACGTGGGTACAAACTGAAACACATGCAATTCTGTCTGAACATACCACTTTTTTTTTTTTACTGTGAGGGTTGTTGGACACTGCAATAGGTTGCACAGAAAGGTTGGGAAGCCTCCATCCTTGGAGATATTCAAAAGCCATCTGGACATGGTCCTGGGCAACCAGGTCTAGGTGACCTTGGTTTGAGCACAGGGTTGAAGCAGACAGTCTCCAGAGGTGCCTGCCAACCTTCAACATTCTGTCATTCTGCAAATCTCTTAACCGGTGACTCCAATCCTAGACAAGCTATTGTGATGCAAGCAGCATTACCAGCCTTGGATAAAGGACATACAAAATCACGTGGCTCTATTGAGGGATAGTTCTGCAGTTAGCATGCTCATTTGCATGCAAAGGCAGAGACTATATAAGCAGAGAGCTCCTACCACTGGGTAGTTGGTGATTACTATGTCTATCAGTTTAGCACTCCTCATCTCCAAGTTCCTTATAAGCAAGGTTAAATACGACCTTCGTTTTTCAGATAGGTCAGTTGAAGCCCCTGGGGTGTTCATGTTGCTAATTTTGCTTGGGAGACTCACATCAGGATTCCCATATGATCCATGGAGAGCAAGAGTCTAAGGGAAGGTCTGTGTCACCCATGACAGTGACTGTTTTACTGTAGCGACAATGCAGGAAACATAGGAAAACTAAATTTCCCTAGCTTAAAATAAATTTCTGGAGGTAGAAGGAGAAATGAGGGGAAACTTCAAAAGCTACACAGCCATAGTTAACACAAAAGCCATTGGCAGTACTGAGAACAAAGTCCTTGTTCATGGATCTTATAGCTCTAGAAACTGAGATGGCTGGATTTGCCAAGAGCGAATGCTGTAACATTCTCTGAGAGTAACTAAATTGAGGGTGGAAGTCTCCCCTCCAAGCTTTTAGCCCATCTGAGAAAAACAGCTTCTTGCAGAAAAAGATAGGCACACATGGAGGTGATCTCTGTCACATGTTGGTTTGCTGTGTTAGCCTAGACTTGGAGGTTGTGCAAAAGGGGCCCTTCTGGTGTCAGAAGAGCTTGTTAGAGCCTGTAAACTTCTCATAATCCTATTTGTTCTTCTCAGCACTTCCTACTTCTCATGTCCTTCCTTTTCTATACAAACAAATTTAACTTGTCTTTCGAAATCTCATTACCACAAGATTGCTCCTTCCTGTGTCAGCCAGGCTTTACTGGTTGATAAAGAGAGAAAACAAGTTTTAATGAAAAGTAGGATTATTAAACTGCAAGTTGTTTATACACAGACTGGTATTCCCAAGTTAGAGCATGCACTGCAAGTTCCCCAGCTGCTGCTCTGCCATCAAGCTCTGTATGTGCTGATTGCCCAGATTTTGGGGCTAGTAAGAGATCATACAATCTTGCAGGTGATGAAGCGCACTGTGAGCAAAAGGAAGAGGGGGCGCAGCTAAAACTGTAGCAGTGTTAATGTAGTAGAGCAAGCAAAAGAAGCTTAAAACCACATGCATCATAGTGTGTAGAAAGCTTAGCTTCACTCCAGCAGAAAGTTGTTCCGGTTAGTTCATGCGATCATTTTGCTATTACTTTGTCATGCCAGCTCCTAATAACAGAAAGGCTCAAGGTACTTTTTTATATCTCTGACAGAAGATACTGAAAATTAGTGCAACAACAAAGGACCCTTCAGGAAGGGATCCTGCTAACTGACATTCCAGAAATTCCTTCTTGTTAGCTTAAGCAAACATATCAGCTATAGTGAAGATATTTATCTGACGCATATTATGTGAGACATGTGTGACAGGGAAGGAAAACAGAGGGTTCCTCAAGCTCAAGTGTTTTCTGAGGAAGGGACTGTCATGCATAACTGATGGTATTTTTCTGCAGCTATCTTGTCTGCCTTAGTTTGCTGTCCTTCCTGTATACTGGGAATGAAATGTTAAGGAGGCTGATAATGGGAACATGAAATCAAACAATATAAAACAATTTGGATCCTCAAAAGAATTATGTAGGAAATGTAATGCTTGATTCCTTCTGGCATGACACAGCTTACTATTTGTAAGACTAAAAGCTAGTTCCAGGAAGAACTGGAGATGAATATGCTTTCAACAGTCTGAGGATTATGCTGAAAGTGGCTGAAACCCATAAAAAGTCAGAGATCATGATGTGACCGAAGCAGTCTGCTTTGCTAAGCCAAAGTGGGAGTTAACTGTGCTGGGGAGAACTTGCAGAAAGAGAGGAGATACATGCACACAGAATTTCTCAGGGATTTTTCAGGGTAGATATATAAAGTAACTGTTTTCTACTGTTTGCCAGAGAAGTTAGGCCTATTTGTGTACCAAAAATTGTGAAGTCAAAAACTAATACAAAGAGCATCCTTTGTGATATGTGGATTCAAATCTATGATTATATACACATTCAATTCAATCAACAAACTGTTGTTTCCCAGAGAAATGAGAATATTGTGCCTGCCGTATCCACAGATTATAGACATTATCTTTGTTAACTGGAAATCAATAGGACCTTACGTGCATATTTAACCTCCCATGGCTTTACAATTTCAATGGGAAATTTGACAACCAACAAACAATTTATGGTTCAGTATCATGCTGATGTGTGCTGCAAAGGATGGAAAGATCTGATCTGTGAGATTCTTTAGGACTTGCCTTTTATAAAACCCTTGCATCAAGAAAGATAGTGTTCAAAATATGATACTGCCTAATTAGGTATGTGACAGTGAAAATAAATTACATATACAAAAGAGGTACTGAGGCAGAACATCTATTGGGTGGTAGCAAAAGCAAGCAACACTATCTTAGCTCATCCTGTATCCATTAAAACTGTAGTATGCAATCTTCTTCAGAAGAGGTCATGTAGATTACTCCAACTCTAACTGAAAGATTAATCTCTTCAATAAATCATCCTGAAGTTAATTATTTCCAACTGACTTAAAAGATCCATGCTGAAGCAGCAGTTTTTAATTGCATTTTAAGTGATTAATTCCTTTGTACAGTCATTAAATGTATGTATGATCAGTTTCTTAGGTCACCAAAATGTTAATCAGTGAAGGTTTATGAGTTTAATAGAAGGTCTATAGGGGGTGGACACTTGTCAGTTTGCCCAGACCATTACATTGCCCAAAACCAGGCTTCAGCAAATATTTAACACAGTCGTCAGTTCAGGATCTGTTATGTTAATTGCATTTTGCAGCATTCTGTATTTATTTGTTACTGCAGAACAAATTTGGAGCAGGGCTAACTTCAGACTTCAAAGTTTTTTTTTCCAGGAAACTACTTTTCAGGGTGAATATAAAAATTGTATCCTTGAAATAAATAGTTGTAAATGATTATTCTGGGCTCGTCTACTTTGCAGAGCTTTTTATAATATCAGGCAATCTCTCTTAACGGAAATCTCTCCCTGTTTTTAAGATTCCCAAGAAACAAAACATGCAATCAGCAGACTGAGCCACCTTTTTACTTTATTACTGGCAGTAAGGGTCAAAGCTAGGGTGGAGGAGGGTTAAAAACTGCTTTTTGGACAAGTCAAAATCTTGCGCCATTTAAGAAAGGAACAAAAAACCAAACTGTAGGGCATGAACCTGAGGTTTAAAGTGCAAATCTTCTTGAATCATGGTCTAGTCTTATAGGCTTCCCTAGATACCTGCTAATGGATATTCTGAGACACAACAGTAAATAGACTTCTGACCCGGTTCAGCTTCCTATTTCCAGATCCTAAATTACAGGAGTGTGTATGAAGGAGTCAGTGTAGCTACATTTGTGAGCTCTGCAAGCCACAAAGAGAAGAGGAGGAACCATACTGAAGATGAAAATAGCAGAAGACTGATCAGAGGCAGGGAATAACAAAGAACGACCTATTAGACAAGGGCTCTACCCTGGGAAAGTGATGACTAAGAGGACAATATGACAGACAGCTAAAAAAGTCATGGCAGGGAGAAGGTGAATGAGGAATGGTTATTCTTTTCCTATACAAGAACTAGTGGTCGTCAAATGAAATTATGTGGCAGGTTGAAAACAAAAAGGGGAATGAAGCTCTTTAGCATGATATAGCTAAGCCTTGGAATTGCTAGATGTTGGAGATATCAAAA
Source organism: Haliaeetus leucocephalus (assembly GCF_000737465.1). Classification (NCBI taxonomy): domain Eukaryota; kingdom Metazoa; phylum Chordata; class Aves; order Accipitriformes; family Accipitridae; genus Haliaeetus; species Haliaeetus leucocephalus. Next base: position 8,646,069 of record NW_010972898.1, read on the forward strand.
ATTCACAGGTGTTTGAAAAGTAACTACATAAAAAGTCATGGACTAGAAATCCACCAAGCATTATTAGATGTGAAGACACTGCTACTGGTTTAGGATGTGAGAACAAGAGTAGGAAACACCATTACATGTTTGCTTTACATTTATGTGCCTTTGCATTCTTCCCTTACTTCTCCCTTTCTTCCTTAAACTTCCCTATTGCTCACTTCCAGAAAGACAATACTGGGCTAGAAGAACCTTTTGCCTGACCTGGCATACTTGTTCCCATGTAGAAGCCCCTTGCTCCACTGACATTTCTCCCCATTTGCTTTTCCCCTGAACTGCATATACAATTGAACAGTTAAGCACTTCAAATTTCAGAAGGTAAAAAGGGCAGCATGCCCTTCCCTGTCACAACACATTTGGAAGTTTCTCCTCAGCTGTTAGGTTTCAGCTGTAAAAAAACAGAATTGTAAAAGATGTGGACAGATGAAAATTTGAAAGGTGTCAATGGCTGCTTTAATATTTCAATAAAATAAATCCAAGCAAAAATCCTGGACATCTTTAATCAAGGACTAGGCATGGCCATGTAAAGTCTATGGTCCCTCTTACTCCCATGGGGCCTAATTAGGTCATTGCCAGCCTTGCCTACTTCTACCCAGTCTACGTTCAGCCCCTGTTGGGATCATGCTTCTCTTTGCTAAGCCCTGCATATGGGTGGGTAAAAGTTGCTCTGGGGTACAGCGCTCTGGCATGCATTATTCAGCAGCAGTAAGGCCCAAGGGACTCCACTGGAGATGCTAGCCTCACTAATGCTGTCAAGAGTGAAGGGGAGAGCAATTAGGCTAACCCTAATCCCCCACAAAAATCGCTGGGTAGTGAGGTTCCTCACAATTAAAGGAGAGGAAACAGGACTGTGAGAGTGAAAATATCCCAGAAAGTCAAGCTCGTTGTCTACCTACACAACAGAAGTGTTCTGCTGTGATAAAGTCAGAATAAGTTCTGATTTTTTGCTGCCCCACTAAATGGTTATATATTGTAAAGGTTTACTACGAAATAATTGTGTTAGTGTTCTTCCTGGTTATGCACCCGCATCTTATAATGAAAAAATAGATGATAATGTCTTTGCTGTACTACATTGTTCTATAACTGAGAATTAGGTTGTGTTTCATTTTAAGCATTTTGAAAAGATACAGATAATTACAGCTTTTACTAAGAGCACTGAGGCAAATGTGAATTCTCTGGTGAGCTTTTAAGACTCATCTCAGCATGTTTGATGTAGGACCAAACATTAAAAGTACTCTAGTATTTTTTGTCAATACTTTCCTGCGTAAATTCTATTAAAAACATATATTCTTTTGGTTTTTCATGCAGAAAGTATAGTGAGAATAATTTTAATATTACAATGACTTACTGAGATGTCAAAGATTAAATTAGAAATATGAACTACCTATATTTTTTACATTTACTTGCAGCTGGTCACAACAATCTGCAGGGAATATATGTCAAGTAAGTCATCCCTATTATTTTCATTCCTGGGTTACGATACAATTTGGCACAGAATTTTAGCTCAGTTGCAAAAAGTAATGCTGGGCCATACACATTCAGATGGATACACGGTCCCTAGAGGCTGAATGGGAGCAATACAAAAAGTTTGGTAATTTTCTTTAATAAGTAAAGGAAAGCAGCATGCATTATGGAAATGAGAATTTAGTGTAGTATCCAACTGATAAAGGACAGGTCCAGTTCCTTTTCAGCTACTACACAAAGATATTCTACCATATCGAATGAGAACAATTTCTAAGGAAGTAGACATTTTTGAGCTGGAGAAAAGGCAGACGAAACAGAAAAGAGAGAACTAAAATCTGCAGCAAAATATTGTCTCTAAAGGAAGATTATTTTTTTTTTCTTCTGCATAAACACTTGAATAATTACTCTGCAGTTCTCCAAACTGGAAATTTGCAAAAAGCTGTTTAGCATGGCTTTCAGTAGTATAAAAAGCAAAAGCTCTTCAGGGTTTCAATTACATCTTTGCAACAGCTGTAGAAAACGTAAACATGCAGATTGTTCCAATATATGAAAACACCTTCATTTACTACTTATTTGTCATGCAGGGAATAAACTAGCAGTGATGACCATTGGAAAGTTTTTGATACATAAAAAAACTTCCGAAGTGGGAAAAATATTGTGCTATCAGGTAGCTGCAGCTTTGCTGTGTGAGCTAATTATTCATGTAGAGTCATTTTCTAAATGTGTCGCTTCAGACAGTAATGGCTTCTAATTCTAAAAAAACATTTGCCTAGAGCAGTAGCTGCTATTGCTCTAACTTAGCAACAAACCCAGTGCATCCTCCACTACTTTAGCTGAACGAAGATACTTGGCTGTCATGTGCCACTCTTATGACTTCCATGCTAATAGTATCAAAAATTTTTCATTAGAAAATTTTCCACCTCCTTCCAGAAAATACAACTAACGTCTCTAGCTGTCTCCATTTCCTATTGCACCACAGTTTGCTGTATTTCAAAACCAAAGTTAACCAATGGCTGGTTACTATCTGAGGGCTCAGCCCAACTTTTGCTGCAGTCAGGTAGAGAATTTCCATTTAGTCTGGGACCATTGAAGTGCTGATGTAAATATAAACAAAACAAGGTATATACAACTTCAGATTCTCTAGTAAAACAATAGAAAGAATATGAAGAACTAGGTTTTGTCTACTGTCTCTCACATAAGTAGTCATCAGCTCTCCAGAAAACAGAGGCTGGGCAGGTTGTCGGTAGGCCCATGAGTATACCAGCTGACTGCTGGGCAGTGCCAAGGAGAGCACTAGAAAAAGCACAGACCCTTTCTCTGACCCAGAACCACCGTTCTCATATTCCTAATGCATTTGATGCTCATTAGTGTTTGTGCACATATTTATTGTAAGACAGGACATCAGTCAACAGTCACGACACTAGACAGTCTCCAGAACATTTTTCTTATGCTTAACCTGTAGCCCACTTAACAATGGCATGGCTGCCTTACAACATTTTGTCCTGGTTTCGGGTGGGACAGAGTTAATTTTCTTCCTAATAGCTGGTACAGTGGTGTGGTTTGGATTTAGTGTGAGAATAATGTTGATATCACACTGATGTTTTAGTTGTTGCTAAGTAGGTCTTATCCTAAGTTAAGGATTTTGCAGTTTCCCATGCTCTGCCAGCAAGCAGGAGTGCAAGAAGCTGGGAGGGAGCATGGCCAGGACAGCTGACCTGAAATAGCCAAAGGGATATTCCACCACATGAACATCATGCTCAGTGTATAAACTGGGGGCAAAGGGCCAGGAGGGGTGGATTGTTGCTCAGTAGGTGGTGAGCAATTACATTGTACATCACTTTTCTTGGGTTTTATTCCTCTCTCTTTATGTTATAGTCCTTTTCATTACTAGCATTATTATTACTGTATTTTATTATTCTTGTTATTATATTTTATTATTAAACTGTTCTTATCTCAATCCACAAGTTTTTTCCAGTTCTCCTCCCCATCCCACCAGGAGCGGGGAGGACTGAGTGAGCAGCTGCATGGTGCTTAGTTGATGGCTGGGGTTAAACCATGATATGTTATTAGGTTAATATCAACATATCCTCCCTCTCCTGGTAGCAATATTTTCTACAGGAAAAGGCCAGAACTAACACCTGCTATAAAAACATGCCTGGTTTCCAGGTCAGTTCAGTCCATACTCAGCTTTGCAGCTCTGGCATAACTCTGTGTTATTCATTCTTATACCCTCGCATACCTTAATACTTTATAAATATATACTATTGAAAGAACTCTTTGGAATCTACTTTTCACAAAAGCACCTTACTTTAAGTTCAGGCCTAACTTCCACTGAAGCTAAAGTGGATTTGAAATCTAGGCTTCAGAATAAGCATGACTGCACACATTTCCCGCATACGAGTAAATGCAAGCCTAAATTGGAGTTAAGGGAAAAAGGCAAAGATGGAGTTCTCTGGAAATGCCATCTCCAGACTCTGTCACCAGAGCGCATCCATCCCCTTTCTCCCTGTCCCCTAACAAGAGAGAGCCCTTCCACTGGGGCCACTGCTTTGGCTGGAGGAAAGATGCCCTTCTCCCC
>NW_010972898.1:8650454-8654263 GCF_000737465.1 Haliaeetus leucocephalus
CCCGCGGGGCTGGGCCCCCCCCAGCTCGCTCCCTGCCGCTCCGCTCTGCAGACGTGGCAGCGCCCCGCGCCCGCAGCTCTGCCTGGCCCTGGGCCAGCTGCAGGTGCTGACCAGCAGGAAGGGGGCGGCCGGCAACGCCGCTGGCGAGGAGGAAGGCGAGCCCGCCAAGTCCCTCGTCCTCGTCTGGCCCTGCGGCTCTTGCGTCGTCACTTTCCGGTGAGTCTCGGTGCCGGGTCCCCGGCAGGGCTGGGCAGCGCCTCTGTCCTGCCCCACGGGGCTCCGTCCCGCCTCCGTGGCCGTCCCCACAGGGCAGGGCCGTGCCGGCGCCCGCCTCTGCCCGCAGGCTGGGGAGCAGCGGGCGCTCAGGCTCTTTCTCCTCTCTTTCTGCAGCTCCTGGGCGCTGAAGGAGCTCTGGGTCAGCGCGCTCCTTGGGTAAGCCCTGCCTGGCGGCGCAGCCCGGGGGGCCCGTGCTCGCGTCGCGGGGGGATGCTCCAGGTGTAGCCGTACGAGGCGGACACACCGCTCCCCTGCCCCGGGGCTGCGGGCCGCTCTTGGGCGGGCAGAGCTGGCGGAGCTGCTTCGCCCAGCCGCGTCCAGCCAGCACCTGCCCAGCCCCGTCCTCACCGCTGCCGCTGCTCTCCGCCCCGCTGCTGGGCGCTGCCCGGCTATGCCGGGGCACCTCGGGAGCGCTCCCTGGGCTGGCGGGAGAGAGAAAAGGCGGCTTGGGTCTCACGCGGCTCTTTCTCTGCCCCTTCCCCGTGCGCAGGCCGCCAGAAGGAGTGGAGGGAGCCCGGGGGACCCAGCTGCCCTCCATCAAGCTCCTGCTGGAGGAGCTGAGCGGCCGCAATGCTGTGAGTGTCCCCCCTGGCTCCGCTCTGCCCCCGGATGCCCCCCGGCCCAGCATCAGGTGCCCCGCTTCTCACCTTCTGCTCTTCTCCCCTTGCCCAGGCGACGACGCTACACGCCAGCAGCCTGGAGAGGCTGGTCGAGCGCCAGGCAGAGGTGAGGCTCGCTCGGGGGGCAATCGCAGCCCTCCCCACCTCTCACACACGGCCAGGGGCCGATGCAGCTCGCCGGGGGCCCTTTCTGCAGCGGGGCTGCTCGGCGAGCGCAGCGCGTGTCTTGCAGGCTGGTGTGGAGCAGCGGCCGCCACCCGTCCCCTCCGGAAGAGAGCGTGGACGTGGCCACGTGGCTGGTGAGTTCGGAGAAGACGGGGGCAGGACGGCCCTCCTCTCCTCCTCCTGCAGGCGGACACTCGTGCTGCACTGGGGCTGCTGCTGCCCTTCCCGCGGGGCGCGTCTGTCCCCACCGCTCTGCGGCAGGGGAGAGCTGAGCCCCCGGGGCCCCTCGTTCCCAAAGGACACCTCTCCACGCAGGGTTTTTTGCTCGGTTTTCCTTGGCAGCAGGCGGGACCCGCGGGAGGAGGATGGGCCTGCCCTGGCCCTTTGCGCGGCGAGGGACCTCGGCCGCTGCAGAGGTGCCCGGGCCGTCGGCCTCTGGAGGCGGGGGGGCTCTCTTTGGCCGGCCCCTGGCAGCTCTCTGCAGCCAGGACGGCACGCTGCCCCAGCCCATCCAGGTAAGCAAGCCTGGGCAGGGGGTCCCCACCCCGCTGGCTCCTCCGGAGAGGTGGTGCCCCCAGCAGAGGGACCCCGGGTGGGGCTGGGGGAAAAAGCCATCTCCTCCCCACGTCGCCCACCTCCAGCCACCCCTCCGCCCCGCCCCGCCCCGCCCCAGTGAGAGCTGTGGAGCCGTCCACACTTGCTCCTGCCCCTGAGGAAGGTTCGCCTGCCCCAGGGCCTGTCTCCAGCCAAGCAGCTCTCCCCCTCTGTCCCCTGCAGGACCTGCTGGCTCTGCTGCACGAGCACGGGCCATCCACGGAGGGGATCTTCCGGCTGGCGGCCAGCGAGCGGGCCTCCCGGGAGCTCAGGGAGGCCCTCGACAGCGGAGCGGAGGTCCGCCTCGAAAGCCAGCCTGCGCACCTGCTGGCCGTCGTCCTGAAGGTGAACCCTGCTGACCTGGAGCCCGGCAGCTCCCGGCTCTGTCGGTGCCGATGGGCACCTGCGAGAGCGGGAGCCAAAACCCGGCCGCCTGCTCGTCGGCCGGAGTGCCGGGGATGCCGCCTGTGCTCCCGGCGGCGGTGGTCCAAGACTCACCCGGAGCCCTTGGCGTTGCAGGACTTCCTCCGCAAGATCCCCTCCAAGCTCCTCGAGGCAGAGCTCTACGAGGAGTGGATGAGCGCCCTGCAGAAGTCCAGCAGGCAGGAGAAGCTGGCAGGACTGAAGGAGTACGTGTGGCGAGCAGCCTGCCTGCTCCACGGGGAATGGCAGAGGGCGGGACTTGTCTGCAAACGAAGGCGCCCTTGACAAAGCCGTCTTTTCTGCTGCCAGCCACCTCTTGGGGGACTCTTGCCAGAAGGGCAGGGAGGGAGGTGGCCGTATCTCGGCGAAGGCAGTCCCTCTGCTGGAGACCAGGCGTGCCCAGGGAGCCTTCCCTCGGGTGGCCTTGGGTGAGATCAGCCTGGGAGGCCTGCATTGACAATGTTGAGTTGATTAACATTGCGCTCCTGTTCCCTTCCCTCAGGGTGGCCGGCAAGTTGCCCGAGGCCAACCTCCTCCTGCTCAAGCAGTTGCTGGCCCTGCTGCAAAACATCAGCAGGAACGTGGCCACCAGCAGGATGACTGCGGGCAACCTGGCCATCTGCGTGGGGCCAAACCTCCTCAGCCCACCCGAGGAGCACACGCTCCCCCTGGATGCCCTGGTGCAGGTGACGGGCAAGGTACGCTGTGTTTACCAGCCGGCTACGGCCTTCCGGACCCACCCCAGCTTTGCTGTTCAGAGGTACCAGGCTGCCTCCTCTCTTCAGCAAATGCTCATGGGGGAGCTGCTGGGAAGAGCAGCCCCATAGCTGCAGCTTTCTGCACAGAAGCGAGGGTCAGGAGTGGGAAAGGCTGTTTGACCCATCTTCGGCCACCCAGGTGGAAAGCAATGGTTTGCTGTGTGCAGGTGACGCGGCTGGTGGAGTTCCTCATTGAGCACCACGGGGAACTCTTTGAGGAGGAGGAGGAGGAGGCGTCTGGGCTTGCTGGTGCTTCGGCTGAGGAGTCGCCAGCACCAGGGGCAGAAGCAGGAACAGCAGAGGTATGTCAGGTCCAGAAACAGCATGACAACAAAAGCCTCCCCCTCAGGAGGTGGGACTGCTGCCACCGGGACAAGCAAGGTCATCCACCAGCCTGCAGCTCTGCAAAAGCGCAGAGCGAGGCTGACGCAGGTTGGCCATCCCACTTTGTGCGATGACCCCACCAGAAGTGGCTCAGCTGAGCTGAGCAAACCCATCCCTGGGATCTGCCTTTCAGAGCTAAGGTAGCAATCGGGCAGGTAGGTCCTTGCCACCTGTTAGCTTCCATGTTTCCATTGCAGGTGCCTCCAGTCGCTCCAGAAAGCGAACCCCCGAAGAGCTCGTCTGGGGAGAGAAGGTAAAATGAGCTAGCTTTGGTTAAGAGGAGAATTGATTCACGTTTATCATGGCTTTACCTGTCTAACAATACTATTGAATGGAAAGATTGCCAGGCTCTTCGCAGCAAAAGGAAGAACACTCCAACAGAAAGAGAAAACTAAGCTGCGAAGAGGAGAGTGATGGCCAGCCAGCAAACAAAAGGCAGAAGCTGGAAACTGAGATCTCGGGAATGGGCGACTGCAAAAACCTGGGCAGGGCGAGAAGAACAAGGAGCCCAGGTGCGTAACAGACCGACCCTGCTGTCCATCTTTCGACTTTTAACGGTGCTCTGAGTATTGGAAATATTGCCGAGGTG
>NW_010972898.1:8654557-8655484 GCF_000737465.1 Haliaeetus leucocephalus
TGCGCGTGGACACTATGTGCTTGCATGCAGCAACCAATCAAAGCTTCTAAAGCAACTCAAAGAATTGTATAAGAATGATCAGCTAGGCTCAATAAACTGGCGACTTTGATCATCATATTGGTGTCCTGTCGTCCATCCCCGCATGGAATTTCTCTACATCTGGTGACCCCGACGTGATCCGGTAAGGAACAAGAGGGGAACGCTAACGACTGAAAAGGCGGGGGAAATTGCCGCGAATGCCGGTGGGCTTAAAAGAAAAGCGCCAGGCTGCTCGAGAGAGGCAGGAATCGTAAGCTTACGTGATAAAAGGTGGCATGGGTATCGCAGCATCTGTGAATGAAAAGGCAGCCATAAAGACACTTATGAGGCTGGTTGAAAAAACAGAGACGGCTATTAAAAAGGACCAGTTAGAGGATTTGTTACAGTGGGGACAAAGAAGGGGATTTTTCAAGGACTCTGAGGCTCTCTTTTCTTTGTCTATTTGGGAGAACTTAGGAAGGGAAATATGGGAGTCTGTCCAAGGAGGAAATAAAATAGCTGCGCGTCTGGCAGCACGTTGGAAAAAGTGTCTCCAAATGATGCAGCAAATAACATTGGAAACTGCTGCTCAGGATGCGTTAAAACATGCTTTAGCGGCAGAAACTCGAACTATTAATGCTCCTGCTCCCCCGATGTATTGTTCGGCAGCAGAGACAGTATGCGGAGCACAGAAGCCCCCCCTGCCGCCAACGGCGCCACCATTAGAAGAAAAAACACTGGTTGCGGCTTTCCCTGTAGAAGAGCTGAATTTTTGGGGGAGGGGAAATAGCGCCAATGTTCCCATGGCCCCATTAACACCTGAGGAACAGGCAATGGTAAATACTTCTGCAAAAAAGACAAGTCAGCCGCTATTATGAGCGGAAGACATTCCTCTGCCCGTGGACTCTG
>NW_010972898.1:8655600-8656320 GCF_000737465.1 Haliaeetus leucocephalus
CTGGTGTGCCCATAGAGGCAGATAAGACAGCGCTGTCGTTTTTTCGCCCGTCGAGGTGAGGACTCGCCCGTAAAGGAGGTGAGCGGTCGGGGGAGGAGATGGGGTCTATGCTTTCCAAAGAAGCAGCAGTGGTAGTTAAGCTCCTCCAACATATACTCTCAGAGAGAGGCAAAAAATATGATAAAGGTTGTTTAAAGTGGCTTCTACAATGGAGCAAGGACAGAAACCTTTTAATTAGTGTGGGTACAGCTTTTGAACTTAGTACGTGGAAAGCTATTGGAACCTCCCTATGGGATGAAATTAGTGATGGGTGTAAAGAAGTTAAAGGTCTTGCAACTTTATGGAAATTAATTAAGACAACTCTGCAAGAAATGAAAGCAGATCGTAAAGCGGCTGCGTCTGCTTTTGCTGCTCTCTCTCCAACCGCAAGCGAAGGGGAAACGTGGGGAGAAAAACATAATGCAGCGAGAGAGACTTTTGGCTTCCCGGAGCTTGTCCGCCTGCTCCTGTGCCCTTGACTTCTGCTCCACTCCCTGGGACTGCCGATATTAATCAGCCATCTGACAGTTCCCAAGCCTCTCTAACCGTACGCTCAAAGGAAACCCTACAGAATCAGGAAGCGAGTAAAAATCCGCCTAGGAAAAAACAGCCCCCAGGTGCCGCCGCTCAACATGAACAAATTACACCTAGCATATACCCTCCATTGCCTTAGTCTACGCC
>NW_010972899.1:0-4177 GCF_000737465.1 Haliaeetus leucocephalus
GGGGGGAGTGATAGAACAGCTTTGGTGGGCACCTGGTGTCCAGCCACGGTCAACCCACCACACGTATATACCACCCTCTGTCTTTGAATGTACAAGAGAGTGAACAAGTATTTTATCTACTCACAAATGCATGGAAAGAGGTGATTTGGGGTGGTGCTAAAGAACTGATAAACATCTGTTTATTCTCTTTCTATTGTCCCTTGACACAGCCACCTAAGTCTTGGTCCCCCATGGTGAGACAACTCTCTTCTCTGTCAGTCGGTCTTTAGCACCCATATCTGTTTCGCTCTCCCAGCTGCATTTATGCTCCTCCAGCTGCTGTAGGATCCATTTCTGACGCTTCCTCTTGAAAAAAGGTGAGGGAGAGCAAAGAAGAAGAGAATCCAAAACTGCAAGCGGAGCCAGGAAAGCAACTGGGAGAATAAGCGTGTGCGAACTGCTGCACTGCCAGCCAGCATCATGGCAGTCAGGCTGCAGCGATGCCTGCGCTCAGAAGGAAATCCTGGGTAAAACAGACTTCACCCTGCAAGGAGACATGAGCACCCACAGCTACCAGCAGTGCCTGCACCCTGCTCCGGCCCCAGGGAGTGTCAGAAATGCTTGAGTTTGCATGTGAGCCTGCACACTTGGTATTCTGGTGACTCTGGCAGCAGGGGGGGCCTGATGAGGTAGGCACCAGGGCACAGGTTTTCCAGGTCAGCACCTTGAGGAGTCTGACTTCTCACCAGCTCGTTGCTGAGCCTCATAGTCTTCATCGTCTCTCAGAAATCAGCAACTCTGGTAGTAAGATCGGTGTGTGCTAGTTTGGGAATTCATTAGTTCAGTGCCCACTATGGAGAAAGGCTCTGCTGCTGACTACAGGGGATTCCCACAGCCTTACACAACCAGAAAACGCCTGAGTCATGTGAAGTGAGGTTTTAAAGATCAGCCCTCTCCTCAGGGGAAAAACATTACCTTATTTCTCTGTTCTGAGTTAAGTTTATAAAGTGAAAAAGAGAGTTAAGGAAGCTATGTCACACTAGTAGAGAGATTTGCTTTGTGTTTTAGCTAGTTTTTGAGTTTTAATTGGAAAGTTGGTGCTGTCATGCTTTGCAATTCAATCTTGAGCACAGGGAAGTGTTGTCTCTAATTGCAGGGCATAATAGTTAGCAGTTAATATCCAGGCAAAATGTAAGTAGGAAATATTTTTATTTTTTAGTATTTAATAGAAATGTATTACAGCGGGAGCTTGGCCCCACTAAACTCTCTGCAGGTTGTGTTCTCCCACTCACATGCACAGCAGCAAGCTGTACTCATATGAGGCTGAGGCTCAGGTTATACTGTTTGTGCCTGTCAAAAGGAAAGAAGACAGAGCGATCAGGAAGAAAAAAAGAAACACCTCTCTCCCTTGATCTTGTTTGCATATTCTGAATTAGAGCATTATTTAGGATATCTACTGGTGAATTGAGCAACTAGAATAGGCTTACCTAGAGGCCAATGGATTTGAGCCCATTGGATTTGAGCCCATTGTGGTGTTTGCATTTCAGCATGCTATGGTGCTTAAATTAAAAAAAAAAAAAGTTTTAGCAGTTCATTTACAGTAACTGTCTGATGAAATAAAGTCTCCTAGAAACAGAGAGGAAGTATAATCAGTTAGTCATGGCATGCCTACTTAGAGCAGTTTATATAAGCAGCAGAAACAGAGAAGTGCTTTTGTGGATAGATAAACACCCCGTATCTGCTATAGATAAACTTGTCTTCCAGATCATTATTTCTAAGACAAGGCATGTCTTGATGTCTGAAATTGATCATTAATTTAAGATGCCTGGGCGTCTTGTTGATAGTTGTAAATAGCTTTATTAACAAAAAGATTACAGTGACAGAAAAAAGTAAGTTCCTCAAATATTGACATTTAGATGCAGAATTGTTTGGAAGATACAATTTTTAGTGTGGGAATTTTCAAGGGGACATGGTAGGAGGTTAAAACCTAAGTGCCCTAAGGCACATTACCTGATCAAATATAATTTCTGGTAATGGAAGGCTTGTGGCACTGGGAGATGACTTACAAAAGCACCTCTAGAAAACATGAGTGTCCCAAAACAGTTGCATGTAAATAATTCACCTTTCTCCTTTGAGTTCTTGTCTACATATACATTTCTACTGTAGCCAAGTACAGGCAGTGAACACTTTACAATGCCTGTGAAAGAATCCCTGGCTTCCTACCTGACCAAAAGCCAAGCTAACCGCACAGTCAATCGCACTGTAAAGAGGGGGCTGCGTCCCCTCTCTGGCTTGTGGCACTGGTCTAGCCCGCTGGCCTGGCTGATTTGCCACAACTCTTCTCGGGGTTAGTTGAACCGATGCATCCCAGCACCATGTAGTTGCTAGATCCAACACAAGGGAGTGAGGAAGGAGTTGGGAGATGAAGGCTTGAGGCTGGGGTAGAAGAGAAGCAACACTCCTCCAGTCCGACAGCTGTAAAATCAGCTCTTCTATAAGGTCGAATCTCAACCTGCAGGACTGCCTTACCCTTAGCAACATCTCTCTTTGATGCATGAACTGGACCATAACGCTTACTGAAAAGCACAAGTGGAGATCTATAACATGACCTTCTGAATCTCACCTGTTACTGGAATTTCAAATGGATGTTGCCAACACCACTCAGGCTCTTGACGAACAAAATCCTAGTCAGACTTTGAGGCCCTGTCTCAGCTCCCTCAAAAGTTTTCAAAAACAGCTTTCCACTGGGACATCCTCCTCTGGGCACAGACTAGGATGGTTAAATCACCTTGTCTTCAGGCTATGAGAAAGCATGCCTAAAGTAAGAGAAGGCTCAAAAGTAGAGCTTTGAATTTTGTAAGACTTTGGAAGAAAACATATGGATTCACTCAAACCAGATGATTAAATTCTGGCACCACCTTAGGTTCTGTTTGAAATTTATCTCAGATAATTAGTTCTTAAAAAAAAAAAAAAGGAAGGGGAAAAAAAAAAAAAGACTAACAACATTTATCTTTAGGGCCTGAATCTCTCCCACCTATCTAATGGAAATAACTGCTACCAAAAAGTCAGACATAATGAACAACAGTGGAAACAAACTGCTCAAAGCGTGTTCTCTTGCAACAAGACTAAGGCCATGCAGCTGCTGGCTGCTACTGCATTGCTTCTCCTTCCTTATATATTTTGATCATTTTTAGCCTTGTATTGAGTAACAGGAAACTATTTGCTTTTGTCAGGGTTTTCTTTGTTGGTCTCTCCCCTTTCCCCCAGTTTACTGAGCTCTGGTGAAACTAGCTCTTGCACAAGACAAAGGATGGAACTACTGTCCGGGGAAGTGTGAAGGCAGCAGGTAGGTTGGCTTAGGGTGCCGTGAAATGACAGCCTGTGTTTAAATCCTGTTAAGAAACTGGGTCCTTCACAGGAAGAGTCTAGATAGGCCTTGCAAAAGAGATATAAACAGAATGGGGAATGAAAAGTCAAAGCAGCTGTCAAAGGACTTCTGTTTACTTCATACAGAAAAATGAGAATTTTTCCAGATTCCAAATTGCAACCCAAAGGGAAGAGAAACAAGCATTACAGATAGGAACATAATTGAACCTCAGCCTGTGAATGCCAGCTATTTTGCTTTATAGGCTTTTCTGGAGGACAGCCACTTGCTGTTATTGCTCCATTTTTTTTGGAGAAAGAGGAGGAAAATTGCATGATTATATTTGTCTCAGCCTTCCAGCATCCAAGTGATGGGGCATGTGCTAAGAGTCAAGTGAAGAATTTGGCCTGGCAAACTGACAGAAGATCTGGAAGCAAAGACAGAGACCCAGTTTTTCACAAGAAGAGCCTTACGAGACCCTGATACTAAAACTATGTGGGCCCCGTGGGTGCCCACAGAGCCCACTCCTGTCCTGACATAACCTCATTTGGTGACAAAAGATCTGGGGAGAATTCACATCTCAGCTTTTCCAAATCAGAATGGCTTAACACAGGGAGAGACCAGTTTGCAATTTTTATTGACCTCTGAGGCAAAGATCTTTGTCTTTAGTTGTCCATAGCTATGAAATATGCTTTAAAACAAACATTTTCTGAATGGCCAGTTTGGCAGGGAAAAACTCTCACAAAGTCCATCAATGAAACTCAGTCTCTGGGTGCTAAATAGATCTAAAAGTTGACTTCTGCTATACTACTTTGCACGGTTAAGAGGATCACA
>NW_010972899.1:4274-7468 GCF_000737465.1 Haliaeetus leucocephalus
CGTGTGCGTTCGCGGCGTGCGGTTGACGTGAGGAAGTCTTGCCATGAGGTGGTTAAGGTTCCCGGGCTTTCTCTGGCTGCATCGAGCGTAACACCAGCCCGCGGTTAAGCCTAACCGCGTACCTTGAGCTGATGCTATCGATTACACGACATCGCCCTTAAAAAACCTGGAGGCGATGCCGGGGGCCTGCAGTCCTCCCGGGTGATTACAATTTCGGTAGAACAGTTGTTCTTAAATAATTCACGAGGCAGGGACCTGTTGTTTTTAAGAGCTTGGACGCGACTTCGGTTGGAAGCACCCGAAAGCAGAGGGGTATTTCGTACGTCTCCTGAACAAAGTCAAAATACTCTCTCTTAAACGCTTCAGAGGGAAAACACATTTTATTAGTACAAGATTGGGCAGTCGGCAGAATTATGACCGGCAGGACTGCCAGCAGAGGAAACCGTGCAGAGCGAGGGTACTTAAAACGTCTTTAATTAATTTTAATAAAGGGGACCTTTGGCCGCCTGAAGGCTCCCTGAGCAAAGTGTAGAACACTGCATCGGATTTCTGACAAAAGGAAAGCAGACAAGTGCAGCAGGAGTATCTTGCGTTCAGAGCTCCAGGTAAGGGCTGGGCAGCTTTGATTTCCAACTAAGCTTGTATGAATCACTTGATTTCACTGCAGTTCAGCTCTTCCTCAATCGAAAGAGAGATTCCTCCCTTTCTCTTGAGTCCTGCATGGCCTGCTCTTATCAATTGCAAGCTTTCAGAGCACAGATCCTCCTTTTGCTGGGAGGTACAGTAATAAAACAGGCCAGAATCTCAGTCAAAGCCTTTCAACACTGACACAAATTATAAAAGCTAGAAAGGAGTATAAACAAAGGCGGGGGAAAAAAAGCAAATGCTGAAAAGCTGACTGGTTGCTTGGTTGCTTGATTGTCAAAAGAAGATGGGCTAGAAGGGGATGGTAGAGGTTGAAGTCATTCAGTTATAGGCTGAGCCTGTTTTCTCTGTGCTTAACATGTCTGACCTCTTTTTGAACCCTTCTGGGAAGAGTGACTCAACTCTCTCAGTCAAGCAGCGCTGTTCTACCAAAAGCTTCCCACTCCACAAGCTTCACTTTGGGATTTCCCCAGTGCCAGGCCTGTGCTGAGACACAGATTCTTTAATAATGATGTCTGAAGCCAGTGGAGGTATTTCAGTCATGCGCTGTTAGCATGACTTGTGGAGCATTTCTGGCAGCAGGTAGCCAAGCATGTAGCTGGGAAAGCCATTGGCAATTTCTAACTGTGAAACTTAAATAGCAAAAGGGCATGTCCAGAAGGTATGTTAATTTCGATGGTATCTCTAATTCATGCATTAATGAGATTTTGATTCACAGAGGAAATTAGGTATGTTAAAGAACAACCCAAAACATGAATTCTGAAGTGGGGTTTCCCTCTACCCTTGCACTGAAAAATACATATTTACTGCATTTGTTAAAGAAATCCCATAACCGATCATGTGTGTTTTCCCTTTGCCAAACCAGACAGGAAACTTTTGCAGGCTTTTGGTTTTGCCGCAGCTGATCTCTCTCTTACCTTGAGCTTCCTATTCAGTCAAAACCCAAGAAATTATTCCCTTAAAGTCTAGCAGACTCTTAAGAGGGAAGTCAAAATGACTAGTTGTGCCTTCATGAAAAAAGGGTAAGGAAAATACATGGTTTTCACCATCAGTGGATGAGGCATGACTTCTTAAGACTGCTAGCTTAAGGAGAGCTGAAGAGAGAGAGGACAGAACTGAGAATAAATAATGGTTTAATGAAGACAGAGAGAATAGAGAACTGGAGTCAATGCAACATCTGATCCTATCAATCATCTCCAAAAGAAAAAAAAAATTAATTAACCCAGGAAATCTGTAGAACCTACAGGAGTTCAGAGAGAATTATGTATATTGCTTTCTTTTCTTTTGAGCTTAGGAAGCAAAAAGCAAAGTTAATGTCAAATCAGAAAGTAAGGGATAAATTATTTTTTCTTGCTGGTCCCCTTCCCTCACTTAAAGCTATCAACATGAGAAAGTGAAAGGTAGCAAATGAAGGTAGAAAGAAATACATTTCAGAGGAGAAATACCTCCATCTAACACTGCAAGTTACAGGCTTTTAAAATCATTGAGAAGTCTTATGTGTAGAAAAAAAGAAAACTCGTGATGGCACATAACTGCAATAGAATGACATAGTAAATAGTTTTGGGTGTATTTCACCAATGCAAACTATTTACTATAAAATCCCAGCCTTGCCAGTTATTATATGTGGATCCCTGGGTTCACCCTTGTAAAACTGAAACCAACTCATCCATAAGAAGATAGTTAATCAATATCAAGGCAATCATTTTTCTGCAGCCAAATTTATGGCGCAGAATCTCGAAAAAAACTTGAATCCAGAAAAGATAAGGAATTTTTCCAAAAATGACACATAGATAGAGGTGAAATGCATCCATTGTAAGACTTGGGGATACCTCATACATCAGGTAGTGATTGGTAGGTGAACAATTTTGGGACCACAGTGGTTTAAGAGGGAAATCAACCACGTTCCTTGTGTTCCTCCACTACCCCTCTTCTAGGCATCTCATGTAAGGAATCATGGCTAACTCAGTTACGAAACCAAAAAAAGGAAGGAGATAAAAAGAAGAATCCCCCTTCCCCCCTCAATTTGTAAATGACCAAAAATTTTTAACAGGCACTGGAATTCATCTGTGGTATTTACGCTGCCGACGTTTCAAGTAGTATGAACTTACAGATGCTTGCAAAATATGTCATTAATGTGCAAGAAACAACACAAATGTACTAAGAACAGGAAATAAAAGTAAACACACACAAGAAGGCCCACTCCTGTTCAAACTATACTTCAGCAAGCCTTAAACAAATTAAAAGCCTTATTTTGACAAAAGCTAGCTCTTCAAACTCTGACCTCTTTACTTCCAACTCATGGTGTTTGCTGCTATGATTTTTACTCTTCTTCCTGGAAGAGAAACGTAATTCAGTTGTTTGATACTGGCCTAACATGGAAAAAAAAAAAAGAAAAAAAAGAAATCTTGTAGGAAAACCATACTGGTCTGTTCAGACACAAAGCCTCCCCCTGCAAAATTTGCTTTGGTAGCTCTAGAAGTTTCCCCTATGTCTGACAGAGCCAATGCCAGCCAGCTCCAAGACGGACTTGCTGCTGGCCAAGGCCGAGT
>NW_010972900.1:0-397 GCF_000737465.1 Haliaeetus leucocephalus
GTCCTTGCACGCTCAATCTGTTGCAGGGGTGCTCCTTGCACGAGTCCTTGCACGCTCGCTGCCCTCGCACGGGGCCTTGCACAGTCGCTGCATTGCAGGGAGGCTGCTTGCACGAGGCCTTGCACGCTCACTGCCCTTGCACGAGTCCTTGCACCCTCACTGCATTGCAGGGATGCTCTTTGCACCTGTCCTTGCATGCTTATTGCCCTTGCACGGGTCCTTGCACACTCACTCCATTGCAGGGATGCACCTTGCACGGGGCCTTGCACGCTCGTCGGCCTTGCACGGGTCTTTGCACGCTCGCTGCATTGCAGGGATGCTCCTTGCACAAGTCCTTGCATGCTTATTGCCCTTGCAGGGACGCTCTTTGCACGCTCGTCGGCCTTGCACGGGGCCT
>NW_010972900.1:408-838 GCF_000737465.1 Haliaeetus leucocephalus
TGCATTGCAGGGATGCTCCTTGCACGAGGCCTCGCACGCCCGCTCCGCTGCAGGGAGGCTGCTTGCACGAGTCCTTGCACGCTCAATCCGTTGCAGGGAGGCTCCTTGCACGAGTCCTTGCACGCTCGCTGCGTTGCAGGGACGCTCTTTGCACGCTCACTGCCCTCGCACGGGGCCTTACACGCTCGCTGCATTGCAGGGATGCTTCTTGCACAAGTCCTTGCATGCTTATTGCCCTTGCACGAGTCCTTGCACGCTCGTTGGCCTTGCACGACTCCTTGCACACTTGCTCCGTTGCAGGGATGCTCCTTGCACGAGTCCTTGCACGCTCAATCCGTTGCAGGGACGCTCTTTGCACGCTCGTCGGCCTTGCACGGGGCCTTGCACGCTCGCTGCATTGCAGGGAGGCTGCTTGCACGAGGCCTTGCAC
>NW_010972900.1:1232-1913 GCF_000737465.1 Haliaeetus leucocephalus
CACAAGTCCTTGCACGCTCAATCCGTTGCAGGGACGCTCTTTGCACGCTCGCTGCCCTCGCACGGGGCCTTGCACGCTCGCTGCATTGCAGGGAGGCTGCTTGCACGAGGCCTTGCACGCTCAATCCGTTGCAGGGACGCTCTTTGCACCCTCACTGCCCTTGCACGGGGCCTTGCACGCTCGCTCCGTTGCAGAGATGCTCCTTGCACAAGTCTTTGCATGCTCAATCCATTGCAGGGACGCTCTTTGCACGCTCGTCGGCCTTGCACGGGGCCTTGCACGCTCGCTGCATTGCAGGGAGGCTGCTTGCACAAGTCCTTGCAGGCTCACTGCCCTTGCACGAGTACTTACACACTCAGTCCCTTGCAAGGTTTATTCTTGCACACTCACTGCCCTCGCACGGGGCCTTGCACGCTCACTGCATTGCAGGGATGCTCCTTGCACGAGTCCTTGCACGCTCACTCCATTGCAGGGATGCTCTTTGCACCTGTCCTTGCACACTCAGTCCCTTGCAGGGACGCTCTTTGCACGCTCGCTGCCCTCGCACGGGGCCTTGCACGCTCGCTGCATTGCAGGGATGCTGCTTGCACGAGTCTTTGCACGCTCGCTCCGTTGCAGGGAGGCTCCTTGCACGCTCGGTGTCCTTGCACAAGTCTTTGCACGCTCACTGCATTGCAGGGA
>NW_010972900.1:1923-2418 GCF_000737465.1 Haliaeetus leucocephalus
CTTGCACGGGTCCTTGCACGCTCGCTGCCCTCGCACGGGGCCTTGCACGCTCGCTGCATTGCAGGGAGGCTGCTTGCACGGGGCTTTGCACGCTCACTGCCCTTGCACGGGTGTTTCTTGCATGCTCGCTGCCCTTGCACGAGCCCTTGCACGCTCACTCCATTGCAGGGACGCTTCTTGCACGCTCGTTGGCCTTGCACGACTCCTTGCACACTTGCTCCGTTGCAGGGAGGCTCCTTGCACGAGTCCTTGCACGCTCACTACATTGCAGAGACGCTCTTTGCACCAGCCCTTGCAGGCTCACTGCCCTTGCAGGGATGCACCTTGCACGCTCGTTGGCCTTGCACGGGGCCTTGCACGCTCACTGCCCTTGCAGGGACGCTCTTTGCACGCTCGTCGGCCTTGCACGGGTCCTTGCACGCTCGCTGCATTGCAGGGAGGCTGCTTGCACGGGTCCTTGCACGCTTACTCCATTGTAGGGGTGGTTCTTGCACG
>NW_010972900.1:4742-5594 GCF_000737465.1 Haliaeetus leucocephalus
AAAATGGGACCCAGGTGTCTGGGAACCCCCAAAAATGGGACCCGGGGGTCCGGGGAACCCCAAAATGGGACCCAGGAGTCCTGTAGCCCCCACAAAATGGGACCCGGGGGGCCAGGGACCCCCCCCCAAAATGGGACCCAGGGGTCCGGGGAGCCCCAAGATGGGACCCAGGAGCCTGGGGACCCTAAAAATGGGACCCAGGGGTTCAGGCACCCCCAAAATGGGACCCGGGGGGCCAGGGACCCCCCCCCAAAATGGGACCCGGGGGTTCAGGGACCCCCAAAATGGGACCCAGGCATCCAGAACCCCCACCCCAAAGGCACCCACGGGTCCGGGACCCCTCCAAAATTGGACCCGGGGTCCAGGGAGCCCCAAAATGGGACCCAGGAGTCCAGAGACCCTAAAATTGGGACCCGGGGGTTCAGGGACCCCCAAAATGGGACCCAGGAGTCCAGAGACCCCCCCAAAATGGGACCCGGGGGGCCAGGGACCCCCCCCCAAAATGGGACCCAGGGGTCCAGGGAGCCCCAAGATGGGACCCAGGACCCTGGGGATCCCCCCAAAGTTGTTCCCAGGGGTCTGGGGACCCCCAAAATGGGTCCCAGGGGTCCGGGGACCACCCCAAAGTGGGAACCAGGGGTTCAGGGACCCCCAAAATGGGACCCAGGAGCCTGGGGACCCCCCCAAAATGGGACCCAGGTGTCTGGGGACCCCCAAAATGGGACCCAGGAGCCTGGGGACCCCCCCAAAGCAGGACCAGGGTTCCAGGGACCCCTCCAAAGGGGACCCAGGAGTCCGGGGATCCCCCAAAAATGGATTCCGGGGGTCCAGGGAGCCCCAAGATGGGACCCA
>NW_010972900.1:5622-6388 GCF_000737465.1 Haliaeetus leucocephalus
GGGACCCCCCCAAAATGGGACCCAGAAGCCTGGGGACCCTAAAATTGGGACCCGGGGGTTCAGGGACCCCCAAAATGGGACCAAGGGGTCCAGGGACCCCCCCAAAATGGGTCCCAGGGGTGCAGGGAGCCCTAAGATGGGACCCAGGAGCCTGGGGACCCCCCCAGAATGGGACCTGGGGGTCCAGAGACCCCCCCAAAATGGGACCCAGGGGTGCAGGGAGCCCTAAGATGGGACCCAGGAGCCTGGGGACCCCCCCAAAATGGGACCCAGGAGCCTGGGGACCCCCCCAAAGTTGTTCCCAGGGGTCCAAGGACCCCCCCAAAATTGGACCCAGGGGTCCGGGGAGCCCCAAGATGGGACCCAGGAGCCTGGGGACCCCCCCAGAATGGGACCCAGGGGTCCGGGGAGCCCCAAGATGGGACCCAGGGGTTCAGGCACCCCCAAAATGGGACCCAGGAGCCTGGGGACCCCCCCAAAATGGGACCCAGGAGCCTGGGGACCCTAAAAATGGGACCCAGGGGTTCAGGCACCCCCAAAATGGGACCCAGGAGGCTGGGGACCCCCCAAAATGGGACTCAGGAGTCCTGGGACCCCCAAAATGGGACCCAGGAGTCCTGTAGCCCCCACAAAATGGGACCCGGGGGGCCAGGGACCCCCCCCCAAAATGGGACCCAGGTGTCCAGGGATCCCCCCACAGTGGGACCCAGGGGTCTGGGACCCCCGCAAAGGGGAGACAGGGTTCCGGGGACCCCCAAAATGGGAC
>NW_010972900.1:6550-7500 GCF_000737465.1 Haliaeetus leucocephalus
AGGACTTCAGGCGAAGCTCCGAGGAGGAGGAGGAGGAAGACGGCGAAGATGAAGAGCGGGACCGGGTGGCCCTGATGGGACTGCGCTCCCCCGGCCCCCCCGGGGCCGACACCCTCCTGCAGGTGGGAGTGGGCGGGGCCCGCATCTCATTAGCATCTCATTTGCGTGTGGGGGTGAGGGGGGTACGTACACAGGGCGGTGCAGGAGCCCCTCGTGTCTTTAGTGTGGCATTAACATGCCATTAACATATCATTAGCACACTCTAGCTTGACGTTAGCTTGTTTTAGCATCTCATTAGCGTGTCGTTATCATGTCATCGTACGTCATTAGCGCGGGGGGGAGGTACACAGCACAAAGAGCAGTGGGAGTCGCTGGAGCCCCTCATGTCATTAACATATGAGCATGTCATTAACATATCATTTGCATGCCGTTAACACACCATTAGCATACACCACACTGACATTAGAATGCCTTGGTATCTCATTAGCATCTCATTAGCATGCTATGTTGTTGGGATGTCCGTCCTATGTGCGGGCAGGGGGGACGCACAGCACCGGAGCCCTTCACGCCCTTAGAATGTCATTAGCATGTCATTAACATACTCTGACCTGACATTAGCATGTCATTAACGCGTCATTAGCGTGTCGTCGTGCGTCATTAGCGTGGCAGTGCCATCAGGGAGGGGCCAGGCAGGCTCGTCCTGCAGTTCCCCCCCCCGAGGTCATTTGCATGCCATTACCATACCCTCCCATCTCACTAGCATGCAGTTAGCGTGTAATTAACATGCAATTAGCATGCAGTTAGCCTGCAGCGACCACGTCGGCGCTGGGCGCGTGGCGCAGGGGGTGCAGGGGTCCCTGGAGCTCCCCCCTCCCCCTTTGCACGCCCTTAGCGTGTCGCGTGCCCTCGGCGTGGGCTTAGCGTGGGCTTAGCGTGTGGTTAGCGTGTGC
>NW_010972900.1:10623-11047 GCF_000737465.1 Haliaeetus leucocephalus
CCCAAGTGGGATTTCAGGGTCCCCAAGTGGGTTTTTGGGGTCCCTGGGCAGGTTTTTAGGGTGCTCAAGTGGGTTTTTGGGGTCCCCAAGTGGGATTTCAGGGTCCCTAAGTGGGTTTTGGGGTCCCTGGGGAGGTTTTAGGGTCCCCAAGTGGGATTTCAGGGTCCCCAAGTGGGTCGTTAGGGTCCCTGGGGAGGTTTTGGGGTCCCCAAGTGGGTTTTCAGGGTCCCTAAGTGGGTTTTGGGGTCCCTGGGGAGGTTTTGGGGTCCCCAAGTGGGATTTCAGGGTCCCCAAGTGGGATTTCAGGGTCCCTAAGTGGGTTTTTGGGGTCCCCAAGTGGGTTTTTGGGGTCCCTGGGCAGGTTTTTAGGGTGCTCAAGTGGGTTTTTGGGGTCCCCAAGTGGGTTTTGGGGTCCCTGAGGGGG
>NW_010972900.1:11112-11489 GCF_000737465.1 Haliaeetus leucocephalus
TTTTGGGGTGCCCGCAGCACGGGGTGCTGTCGCAAGAATTCCTGACGCTGACGGGACGCTGCCACGCCGCCCAAGCCCGCTACCGCCAGCGCAGCCTCGAACGCATCCGCCGCCAGCTCCACATCAGTGAGTGGGTGGGTGGGGGGGGTCCCGGACCCCCGGGTGCCTTTTGGGTGGGGGTCCCGGACCCCTGGGTGCCTTTTGGGGGCGTCCTAGATACCTGGGTGCCTTTGGGGTGGGCGTCCTGGATGCTTAGGTCCCATTTTGGGGGGGTCCCGGACCCCCGGGTGCCTTTTGGGTGGGGGTCCCGGACCCCTGGGTGACTTTTGGGGGGGTCCCAGACCCTTGGGTGCCTTTGGGGTGGGGGTCCTGGATGC
>NW_010972901.1:0-708 GCF_000737465.1 Haliaeetus leucocephalus
GCCGTACCCGGACCATCTCCCGCAGGCGGGCGCAGTCGCGCTGGGTGCAGGCCCGGACCCCCCAGGCCATGGCTGACGGGTGCGCTGGGTGCCCCCCCGGGACTAAACACCCCCCAGTTCCCAGCATGCACCGCGGCTGGCTCCTCCCAGGGGGCGGGGCTGCGGCGGGGGGGAGGAGCCAGGCGGTGGCGGCCGCTGAGGGCTGAGTCCCACAGAGCAGCGCGGGCCAGTACACGCCAGTATAGACCAGTACGGGGCAGCGCGGACCGGCACGGACCAATACGGAACAGTACAGAGCTGTGCAGGCCAGTAAAGACCAGTACGGGGCAGTACAGACCAGTATGGGGCAGTGCAGACCAGTATATAGACCAGTGCAGACCAGCACAGACCAGCACAGACCAATACAAGAAAGTACAGAGCAGTGCAGACCAGTATAGAACAGCGCAGACCAGTACAGATCAGCGCAGACCAGTACAGATCAGCACAGACCACTATAGAACAGTACAGACCAATACGGACCAGCACAGAACAGTACAGACCTATGCAGACCAGTACAGACCTATGCAGACCAGTACAGACCACTACAGACCTGTACAGACCAGTATAAACCAGTACAGACCAGTATAAACCGCTCTCCACCGTGTCCCTCGTCTCCCTCCCCCTGGGGGGTACTCCGAGGGGGCGTGGCCAGCGACCGGGGGGCGGAGC
>NW_010972901.1:3617-3905 GCF_000737465.1 Haliaeetus leucocephalus
GGGAGTTTGGGGGGGTCGCCCTGGGGTAAGGGGAGCTGGCGTGGGACCCCCCTCGTGACGGCGGGGGGGTTTAGTTTATATCGTCAGTGCGGTATATCCTGACCTGCCCCGCTTTGCGGGCAGCGCGTGATGAGCTGAACGTGATGACGGGTGATTACATCACGGGGGGGCTGCGGGAAGTGCAACACCCGCAGCTCCCGTGACTCTGACTGCGCCTGCGCGGGGCAGGGAGGGACCGCCGCGGGGGGGAGAGGGGTGAGGACTACGTCACGGGAGAGGCCACGCCCT
>NW_010972901.1:4296-4895 GCF_000737465.1 Haliaeetus leucocephalus
CCCCCCCCCCCCGTGCGTGCAACGGTGCGTCCGCAACAGGGCCCGGCGTGGCAGGCCGTCTGCAGAGCGTGCAAGCCCCGCCCACCACCGTCGCGGCCCCTGATTGGCCGCCCCCCTCGGCCCCGCCCTTGTTGCCGGGCTGAGCTCCGGCTTATCCCTAAAATGGCCGCCCCCCACGTGACCACGCCTTGTCTTCCCCCCCCCTCCCCGCATGCGCTCTAACCACCAACAGCGCCCGCGCGGCCGGCAGCCAATCACCGCCGAGCTCCCGCCTTTCCTCAGGCGGGCGGCGAAAGCGACCAATGAGAAACAGCGCGAGCGCGGAGGGGGGGGCGGGAAGAAAAAGGGGAGGAGCGGGGCGGAACCCTGCCCGCCTTTAGCGGAAAACCAATAGGCGGGCGGCGCGCGGCGGCCGCCAGCCAATCGGAGAGCGAGGGGGCAGATTTGAAGCCCGTCGGCCGCGCGGGGCGGGGCAGAACGTGGCGGCGCAGGCGGCGGGTGAGACCGTGCGGGGCCGGGGGGGAATCTTGGGGGGATTTTGGGTCCTGGGGGGGACCCTGGTGACGCTGTAACCCCCCCCCTCCCCCCCCGCGGGGGCC
>NW_010972901.1:4905-5231 GCF_000737465.1 Haliaeetus leucocephalus
GCTGGGGGGGGCCCTGGTGACGCTGTAACCCCCCCCCCCTCCCCTCAGGATGTCGCAGAAGGAGAACATGAACCCCAGCTTGGCCAAGGTAACCCCTCCCCCCCGCCTCGCGGTGTTCCCTTGAGGGGGGGTCTTGGGGTGCCCCCCCACTTTGAAGGGGTGTAGGGGTTGTTTGGGGTCCCCCCACCCCAAGAGGTGGTCTTGGGGTGCCCCCCCACTTTGAGGGGGTGGGGGGTGTGTTGGGATTCCCCCCGTGGCCTTGGGGTGCTCCCCCCAATTTCAGGGGGTGTGGGGGTCATTTGGGGTCCCCCCACCCCTAAGAGGTG
>NW_010972901.1:5916-6949 GCF_000737465.1 Haliaeetus leucocephalus
AGGCACCCCAACGTCCTGCGCCTCTACAACTACTTCCACGACCGGCGCCGGGTGTTCCTCATCCTGGAGTACGCGCCGCGGGGGGAGCTCTACAAGGAGCTGCAGCGCTGCCGCCGCCTTGACGCCTCCCGAACTGCCACGGTCAGGGCACCCCAAAATCCGGCACCCCTTTTTTTTGGGGGGGGCACCCCAGAACTGCCCCACACGTCAGGGAGACCCCCAGGTAATGGGGAGGGAGCTGGGAGTGAACCTGGATCTAGAGGTCGTGACCCAGGTTTTGGGCGGTGCCCCCCCAACAGTGGGGTTAATCTCAGAGCAGCCCTGGATATTGGGGTACCCCCCCAAACCGTGGGGGTCTGCCCCCCCCAGATATCAGGGTACCCCCTATGGAAGGGGGAACTGGGACCCCAGAACTGACTGGGACATTGGGGTACCCCCAGACATGGGGGGGGCTGCCCCCCCTGAATCCAGAGTCTACCCTGAAATTGGGGTGCCCCCGCAACATGGGAGTCTGGGTCCCATAGACATCAGGGTCACCCTCAGTCATTGGGTGGTGTCTGGGTCCAAGTGCCCCAAACACTTGCGGGGGTCATTGTAATGTGTGTGTCCCCCATGGGGCTGCTTGTTGGGACCCCCCGGGCACTTTGGGGGTGCCCTGACCCCCCCCAAATCTCACCCCGCCCCCAAATTGATGGAGGAGCTGTGGCCCCACACCAACTGCACAGCTCAGGGCGGGGGGGGAAGACATGGGGCACCCTTGGGGGTGCAGGAGACCTTGGGGGGCCTCAGGGGTCTTTGGGGGGACCCTGGGCAGTTTGGGGGTGCCCTGACCCCCCCCAAAATCCCCCACCCCAGTTGATGGAGGAGCTGGCGGACGCGCTGCTGTACTGCCATGGGCGGAAGGTGATCCACCGGGACATCAAACCCGAGAATCTGCTGCTGGGGCTCAAGGGGGAGCTGAAAATCGCCGATTTCGGGTGGTCCGTGCACGCCCCCTCCCTCCGGTACGGTTGAGGGGGGGATCTATGGGGCT
>NW_010972901.1:10685-10903 GCF_000737465.1 Haliaeetus leucocephalus
AAAAATAGAGAGAGAGACCCCAAAAATAAAGGGAGAGACGCCAAAAATCGAGAGCCCAGTGCTGCCAAGCTCAAGCGCGAGGACTGGTGGAGGAACCTCAAGGTCAGAGGGCACGGGGTGTGACACACACCCCCAAAATATACAGGGACACCCCAAAAATGGAGAGACACCAAAAATATATAGAGATCCACCAACAATATACAGACAGACCCCAAAAT
>NW_010972901.1:11642-12506 GCF_000737465.1 Haliaeetus leucocephalus
CTTTGCCCCCGCCTTTGCCCCCAGGTGGTGGACATCATGCGGGTGAACGTGGACAAGGTGCTGGAGCGGGACCAGAAGCTGTCGGAGCTGGACGACCGGGCCGATGCCCTCCAGGCCGGCGCCTCCCAGTTCGAGACCAGCGCCGCCAAGCTCAAGCGCAAGTACTGGTGGAAGAACCTCAAGGTCAGAGGGCACGGGGTGTGATACCCCCCCCAAAAATAGAGAGACACGCACCCCAAAAATGGAGAGAGGGAAGCCAAACATGGAGAGACAGACCCCCAAAATATAGAGAGAGACTGCAAAAAAGAGAGAGAGGGAACCCAAAAATGCAGAGGGACACCCTAAAAACAGAGAAGGAACCCAAAAATAGAGACACTCCAAAAGTAGAGACCCAAAAAATAGAGAGAGAGAGCGCCCCAACATTGAGAGGCACACCCACAAAATTGAGAGACACCCCAAAAATAGAGAGAGGGAACCCAAAAGTGGAGACACAGCCCCAAAATATAGAGGGGGAACTAAAAAATGGAGAGAGATACCCCAAAGATAGAGAGCCCCAAAATATAGACACTGTAAAACTATAAAGACATACCCCAAAATAGAGAGAGAGAGAGAGACACCAAAAATAGAGAGAGATGGACCCCCAAAATAGAGACACCCCAAAAATCGAGAGTCCAGCGCTGTCAAGCGCAAGCACTGGTGGAAGAACCTCAAGGTCAGAGGGCACGGGGTGTGACACACACACACCCCAAAATAGAGAGAGAGACATCCCCAAAATGGAGAGACATACCCCCAAAATATAGAGAGACAGCGCAAAAAGAGAGAGGGAACCCAAACATGCAGAGGGACACCCCAAAAATAGAGAAT
>NW_010972901.1:13404-14267 GCF_000737465.1 Haliaeetus leucocephalus
CAACTCCCCCCCCAAAACTGTGGGACCCCCAAATCTGTTTTGGGAGGGGTGGGGCCAACACCCCCCACCCCCAAAACCAGCCTCCCTGATCTGACACCCCCCCCGGTGACCTCTGACCTCTGCCCCCACAGATGATGATCATCCTGGGGGTCATCTGCGCCATTGTCCTCATCATCATCATCGGTGAGTGCTGCATGCTAATGAGGGGGTGTGGCATGCTAATGGGGGACAGGGAATCCTAATGATGGGGTGGGACAGGAAACTGGAGGTGCTGGGGTATGCAAATGAGGGGGTGGGACATGCAAGTGGTGGGCAGGGCATTCAAATGATGGGTTGGGGCATGCAAATGAGGGTGGCAGAGTATGCAGATGAGGGGGTAGGGCATGCAAATGGCAGGGACATGTGAATGAAGGTCACAGGGTATGCAGATGAGGGAGCAAAGCATGGAAATAGAGGGTGGGGCATGCAAATGAGGGTCATGGTATGCAGATGAGGGGTGGGTTATGCAGATGAGGTGAGGGGCAGGGCAAGTCAGGGAGTCAGGATATGCAGATGAAGCAGGGGTACAACGCAGTGATATTTTAATGAGGACCATGGGGGAAATTAGGCTGGGCCTATAGGCTGGGAGGTAGCATATGCAAATGAGGGAGGGGTATATAGGGAGGGGGCGGGGCATGCAAAGGGAGGCATGCTGGTGGGTGGACTTTGCATGCATGCAAATGAGGGGGTGTGGCTAAAAAGCAGAGACCTGTGGGGGTGCATAAGGGTGGGGCGTGGCCTGACCACACCCGTGCCTTGAGGGCGTGTCCTGGTAAGGGGTGGGGCCTGTGGAGATGGGTTGTGTCCCCTCCAGGCCCCGCCCC
>NW_010972902.1:0-6185 GCF_000737465.1 Haliaeetus leucocephalus
TAGTTCTTCATCGGAGCTAATGCTTAATCTCTGATCATCCTCTTAGTTCACATTTCTCATGTGTTTTTTCACATCTCACAACCCTCATTATTATACACATTTCCAAAATTTCATCTCCCAAAGGGCAGAGAATAATAGGGAAGTTGGAATTTAACAAGATTTGGCACTAAGCTTTGATTTATTGAATCAAAGGACAAGGGGAAGGAGCACAGAGAAAGGAGAGGGCAGGAGAGCAGGAGCTCACAACAATAAATTGCAAAGATCTTAGGTGCCAGCAAAACCTTGACTGTTAATGATCAGCTGCTTTCTGCAGTGCTGATGGTGAGGCGAAATCTCTCCAGCCTTCAGGCCCCACAACTTCCCCTGGCATGTGGAATCAGGGAGGCAGCTAAGAAGGAGCCCAGCCAGCAGCTCAAGGGTTGTTACCTTCCCCATGTTCAGATATGGACCCCCCCCAGGGAATTTGCCTCCCCCCGGGCTCAGCAAGGCTGGGCCATCGCCCATCCCACCACCCCCTCTCTTCGTCCCACCTCTTTACTCAGCTGTGTGGGAAAACTACTGACCTCCCACCCCTCCTGCCATGTTCTCCTTCTGCCTAACAAAGCAGCTCCACGGGTCAGAGAGAGCAAGCTCAGCCCAAGGGGAGGGAGCTGTGGTGCACCCCAACACCAGCTGCATGTCTATGGCAGCAAAACAGGGCTGCACAAGGGGTGCTGAGATGGGACCAGAGAAGGCAGCTGGTCTCCACCACCCTCCCGCTTTGCAGCAAGGTTGCTGTTGGCCCTGAACAACTGAAGATGGTGTTTTTGACACAAGTCCGTGTGCCAGAAGAGCAGCAATGTTTAAGGCCCCATGAAAACTTCCTGCTCCTTTCCTGATAGGATTTGCTGCTCCCCACAAAAGCTTATCATCTCCAGCATCGCTGACTTCAGTTACCCCTTCCACAGATCAAGGATGCAAAAACTGAACTGCACTTGGAAATGCTGCCAGCTCCAGCTAAACGAACAACAAAACTGCCTATCAGTTTGCAGCTGTCAGGACAGAGGGAGCAGCTACCAGGAGCCCACTGTGGGGTCATGGAGGGAGACAATGCTCTTGCTCCCTGTTGCACAGCTATCTGCCATGGAAAAATAATAACGGCTCCATCTGCAAGAGCTCTCTATCTGTCAACACCTGCAGATACACAAATGCTTTGCAAAAGACAGACAGACACATTTCCCAACTTACAAATCATTACTCGGGACACCAGAGGTACAGGCAACCAGCCTGCACAGTCAAAGAAGGCACAAGCCAGCATAAATTTATCAGAAACTTTGAGATCCTCTGTGCAAATATACTAACCATGTGCAACACAGAAAGGATAGACTGAGCATGGGAAGAGATGGTATTACCGCTGCTTGTGTTGTCCCTTTTTGCTGGCTAAACTCCCACTGATAGCTATAGAGATAAACACACCGATGAAAAGGGTTTCTTAGAATAAGCTGACCTGTTTTGGCTTTTGGCACTGGAAATGACAGAGATTTGTGTCAGTGGAGCTCCCGGAGCACATTAATCCTTTGTAAATATTTTTAAAATAATACATGTGCCCTGAAAGAACATGTGAGGACCTCCTTATTAAACTGAGATCTAAATTTAAAGCCATATTTGGGGAATAGCATAATTTATTAAACTGGTGCCAACACCTTCCAGTCTCGCAGGAAGCCCGCAGCACAAACATCCCCTTCCTGCCCTGCTGGATTGCTCACCAGCCCCAGCAAAGCCTGCCCTACCCTGCCAAAGCAGAAGGGCAGGGAGCTGCATGGCTCTGGGATGGTCTTCCCATGGCCACTGCCAGGCCAGACATGTGCCCTCATCATGGGGAGCCCCTGCCAATCCTCCCAGCAGCAAGAGAGACAGCAAGCAGCAACCTGTAATGTCCTTGAGTCCCTCAACAGAAAGCCAACACATGATGCAGCGTATATTAAGAGATCCCTGTGACTTTTGCCATGGCTGTTACATGCATCAGCTTTGGCTTCTGAACTTCTGAGCTAGCAAACTCTGTAGAACATGCTTGTTGTAAGCACCCGGACAACTTCCATGCTTAAGGCAAAGCTCACAGTAAGTGTTTTGGTCTGTTGCAGACCTGTTGACCTACCTTCAGAAGCAGAAACATGTATGTCCAGAAGCTGAGTTCTCCACACAGACCCTACCATCTATCCCGGGCTCCAAGTAGGTGCTGGACTGGTGTCTTGTACTTAACTCCAAAACCAAAATTTGATCCTGACAGCACTGTGCTGCCCAGATGAGGTTGTTGATGCTTGACTTCATCTCTTCCAGGGTATGTACACGTGGAGCTGTATCTGTGCACCTCAGGCCTGATATGCAAAAACATCTGCTTTTCAGGTATGGAGTCTTCCCTCACTGTGGTTGCAGGGTCCTTTAGCAGTGGGCAAATGGGGATGAGGACTAACTGCAAACACCTTTAATCCACTTGTGCTTTACAGAAGCCCCAGACCAGGAAAGATTAATATCTGGTATATCTGGGAATTAATCTAGATGGAGATATAGTATGGATGGATCTTCTAGCCGCTGCTAAGCCATACTGGCAATTCCCCTTTTGTTCCGGCATGACCAGCAGGAACTCCAGCCGCCTTTTCTTGGAGAGGCAGCCGCTGGGCAGAGGGTGCATTTGGGGATCTCCAAGTGCTTGGGCTTTAACCTCACTGTACTAGAGGAAGCACTATCACAGAGGAGATGAGAGCACTTAGCACCCAGCCTCCTGGCATGAGGCCATGCATGAGGAGGAGCAGAGCATCAGAGATGTGAGCTGCAGACCTGAATGCCTCCCCCCTCCCCTTGGACCAACACAGGGTCCGCCTGGCCCAGGGCTTGCTGCTGGCACCAGGCGTCCTAGTTTACCTGCTCAGTGACAACAGTTTTGACAGCGTTTATTATCAGGTGAACAATCTCATGGCCAACAAAAGCATCAAAAAAGAGAGACAGAAAAAGAGAAATTCCTGACATGGCCTAATTTGTAGTGTAACACCAAAGAGGTCTGCAATAAATTGGAAATTTTCTTCTCATAGCAGAGATCAATAAATTTAATTATTTGGACTTAAACCTCATGAATTCTGAAGAGCTTCTTCAGAATTACTTGGCGAATAAGTGCTATTATATACCATGTCAAAGCTGATCAGAATAACAAAGCCCACAGCAAAGACCCCATCAGCAGGAATGAAACCTTACAGTATCTCACTATGCCTTGGTCTTAAAGGAAAATTACCGGAGTAGAAATCATGTTAAAAGAATTGATGTCTCCTCTCTTGAGCTGTTAACAAAGTGAGGTGGGCTTGTAAACCTCTCGTCACTCCAGTCTCCATCTCTGAGCTGAAACCTAACACATTCTTCAAATTTCATTTGTTTTCCTCAGTGACACGGGCTCTTCAGGCTTATGCTTTCTTTAAGAGGGATGGTGAAGTTAGACAGGACTGGCTGTCAGAGATGGGGCCAAAATCCAAACCATACTTCCACGGGCCTGCGTTCTGGGAATTGAGAGAAAACAGGATTGGCATCCAAGTCACCCTTGATATTGGAAAATTAAAATGTGAGCAGCAAGATAAGTCAGACGCAAAACCCGTCCCGATGTGGTCTGTTCCCAGGACCTTTACGTACACTGGTATGAATCAGGGGTAATTCCGCTAAAGTCAAGGTACTGCTCAGCTGGAAAACTGGCATTAGACGAGAATTTCTCAGGACCTAGGGTGTAATAATTTTCACTCCCCATTAATCCTCCCTGGTTTTCTGGCACTGCACAGTGTGGATGCACTGAGCTCATGGCAGTACAGGACAAAGTCTGAAGCAAATTTTTTCCTAGCAGCAGCCTACCAGCCCAGAATTCTATGCATTTTAACCAAGGCTACATGCTGGAGCTGAAATGCTGTCCTTAGAGATCAGAGTATTTAGGTTGCACCTGCCTCTTTTGCAGTAAATGGAATTTTAACCAATTTAGATGGTGCATGACCTTGTCTAAGCTGAAAAACAGGTCAGGCTCTCCTGTGAACCGTGTGGCCGAGCAGCCCCTTCCTTGCTGCCAAATAGGCGTGTCTGTCTCTGTGCACCACTCCTGGGCCCTGGCACCCGCAACCTGCCTGAGTACAACCTGATAGTCACTGTTAGGGCTCTGGTGTAGAGTTATGTATATTCCAGGTCAGCATCTGAAACACTCAAGCAGAGGCAAACCCCGGCTTTTACAGTTCCTGCAAGACAGGCTTCATGCCACACTATGCGCAGAGAAGGCTGTTCTTTTCCACTTAACTAAAATTTGAGGGAAAAGTGCATCCCAGCCCTTTGGCTAGAGCCTGAAGAAGCTGTCACTCCACATGGTTGAAAGTTGTGTGTGGAGTGAAAGGGGCTGGTCAGTATAGGCATAGAGCTGTAATTATCCCAGCAAGTCTTCCTGCTAGAAATACAGATTGTCTTTGGTTTTGTCAACCTGGTTCAGAGCAGTTCCCAAACTAAAATGAGCAGCAAAGTCCACAAAACAGCTTCTTAAAATTGTGGAACAGTGTGGGCTTGATTCACCCACCCCACCTGGCTGCAAGGACAGAGCCTACAGGCAAAGAGCAGGTGCCTGTGAGATGAAGAAAAAGGATGAAAATGCCTGCAATTTCCCACACTTCAGGAAACAAGCTGGAAAAATCTTCAATGCAGGAATAAACTTGAAGGAGAAGTGAACTAAGCAGTGCCCTTCCTTTGCATTTCCAGCCACTGCAGGACAGGCCACCTTACAAGGCTGCTAGTGAAGGTGGACCCACACTGGGATGTGAATCCTGCCACTTTACAGTGCCATGGAGAGTTTTTACAAAAGCAGGAAGAAAAACCAAGCAGGACCAAGTCAGGCAGAGGAAACAGAATTGATTTACTTTGTGCCAGAGCCTTTATCTACCCCAGGAAGTCCAAAACAGATAAGATCTTGGGGTAGCTGATGGTCACCCTAGCCTCCCTTCCTTGGGGCTGGGCATATCTGTGCATGTGTGGTTTACTTCTTGGAGCCAGCTCTCAAGACATCACCCACCGTTTGTAAAGTACCAAGGCTGTACCCAGGCTGCCAGTGCACAGAGACCTAGCCAGCAGCTCCCAGCAATGAGCTCTGTGAAGTGCTCTCTGACACTCGGCTCTGGGACACCTGACACGGTATTCAGCTCATCTCAAGATTCCCATCTAAGAAGTGGAAGAACAACATTCTTCGTCTTCAGCCACACGGTGCTCTGTTTCTGTTTTGTGGGTTTTTTTAATTATTATTCTTTTTCCATCCCCAAACAAGTAAATTGAGTCTTTCAGCAAATAATGACAGAGGATAGTTGGGGGGATAGATGTCAGAAGCATCTCTGTATCTGTGTCACACCCTTGTTCCTATTATTCTTCTTCTACATCTTCTGTTTCAACCTGTCTGCATTACAGACAGATATTGCTTTCTGTTCTGTGGAGATCATTACATTTGTAATTGGAAACCTCAAGAAATTTTTCTTCCTTCATCGTCTCTCAGGAACAGCTGACAATAGAAACTTTGGTGTCACACTGTCATTCAGATTATGGGAAAGGAGATACAGCTAGGGAAAAGACCTAGATTCCCCCCCAAGTACAGTTAAGAGCTGATAAAGAGGTTGCATTAAAAGCCCTGAGTGACTGGGATCAGGGTGAGCACAACGATGGTAAGTAGAGACAGATGGGCTCATCGAGTGCGATGCAATTTTAAATCCAGATGACTTTTATATGCAGCTGATTTTCTCTTGCAGTCCATTACAAGTCGATTCTGCTCCAGGTTTCAGCTCAGAAGGAGAAATGTCCTTCCATAGGGGAGTCTGTCCTTCCTGCCATGCTGAAATCATACTGACCATATCTGCTTCGTTGTGCCACCCCTCTCCGTGTTGTACCACGTAGTATAAATTGAGATTTTTTTTTTTGCACCTGGGAACAATAACTGCCATTTTGCCCTGTGTCTGTGCAAAGCTTGGCCAAAGTGACCTTGACCACAGACAGGGTCTCCTGGATGCTCTGCCAACAGCTGTATTTCATCATCCTGAGAAACTGCAGTAACCATTAATGATAGTAATGGATATTTGATATTCCTTCTTTTACTGGTTTTACCACCTTGTGATAAGTCTCTGAGGCTGTGAGTGGAAAAACAGAGCAAGAGGGGAGCCTGG
>NW_010972903.1:0-8285 GCF_000737465.1 Haliaeetus leucocephalus
TAAAAGTCTGCCAATAACTGCTTTCTGTAAGATTCACAGCGTGGGTGTCTCCCTCATTTGTGCATCTTTGTCAGCACGGAAGATAGTTTCTGCACTGGGAATTTTGTGTAGCGTTTCTGATTAGATTTTGAAAGAGGGCAGGTGTTAAGCTATTGAACTTTGGTGCATCATAAAGGCATTGGAGCATCTAGCTCTCTTGGACTTTCTAAGAAGTCTTTGTCAGCTCTGTTGTACCAAGGGAGTGAGTAAAACTGGCAAAATACAGTAAAAACTACCACTGTCCATTTTGGTGGCAATACAACTGAACAACCTGTAATTAAGACTTGCTGAAGAATAAGAGACCATATTTGCAGTGGCCTCTTTCTCTCCAGGGTCACATTCCTGCACATTTTTTCTTTGCTTGAGTCTCAGTTCTGAGGCGTTATAGTTGCATGCAGCCATCAAATCAAACGGCAGATACTCTTATCCTGCAACTCAGTGAAACTCCCATAAAGCAGTCTACGTAAATTCAGCACAGTTAACAATTGCAGGATCCGTGTGCATACTCTAATTTTGCATTAGCGCACTTCACTGCGATTGTAAAGGCGAAACATGGTGACTAAACACATCCTTCTCAAATGCCAGCAGATTCATACTAAGGGGTTTGCATCAGTTTTTTTCTTAGCCATGCTTGATTTTAATCTTCTTGTTGATATTCAACTTTTATGAGTGAAAAATGACCAAATTCTGCCCCTGTGCAGTGATCTTGCCTTTAGGTGATTTGCCTGCATGTAACTGAAAGCAGTCCTGAGCATTTCCTTACACAGTCACTTAAACAGTGTCCTGAGCAGTGTGATGACAAGTGTAGCGTGCCTGTCATGTGGCCAATTCCTCACATGGCTTCTCTTGGAAACAAGGAGTTTGGACTGTCCCCTCAGCCTCAGAACCCTGTCTGCATGGCCAGGGTGAGACGGCTGACACAGAGTAATACAGAGTATGAAGAACCAGTGGGCCACATCCTGGAGTCTTCACCTATGCAAGACTTACATCAAATCCAGTGGGATTTTCGTTTTACTCGGGACACAGGATCAGTTCCTTTATCTTTGTGACACTGACTCTAGTAACTCTAAAAGACCACATCAAAATGGTCTGTGCTTGAGTCTGAGACCCACACATTGATGAACCATCATCCTCATTATTGTTGGGTTCCACTTGCAGAGCTTTGTACTTATTATGCCAGGGCACCTGGGAACGTGGGGTAGCCACAGAGGTGATGCACCTGCTGTGCCAGGCAGGAACTTGTCACCATTTGCCCCTATCCCTTAGGTCACTGTGTTCAGCCACGTGGAGAGAGGACAGGGAATCCTCTGTATCATGCGTTCTGTCTGTCTGTTGGGCTTGTCCCAGGGATGGTATGGTGCAATTCCAGTAGTCTCTCTCTCTCTTGCACTCCCTGATACTTCTCAGCCTACTCACCTCCTCCCAGAGCACTATCGCTAAGTGGAGGAGTTCCTCTCCCTGGGCGCACCTCCCACAAGTGTACTCACTGCTGCACTCTGGTACTGGCATAAGAGCAGGGCATAGCCTGCAGCCTGGCACCGGGGTGGTGGCATGTTCCCACCAGAGCTCTGCCTGGGCAGCTGTGTCTGTCGTGGTGGGTGCAGAGCTTAGAGAGGCCATGGCTTTCTGCCAGTTGGATACCATTGCTCCTTGGTCGAGCTGGCAGAACTTCAGGGCCCTTCCTGCACAGCCTGCCACCCCACACCCTGTTTGCCCACCCTGGTCGCTAGCACACCCCAGGGCCTTCTTTTATAGGTGTGGTGGCTTGGCTGCCATCACTCCTGGCCCTGCCCAGGTCCTGTCAGCTGCTGTGGTACAAGCTGTGGGCTCCCAGCAGCTCTCTTGGCTCCCATGAGGTTCCCCCAGTTCTGGAAACACCCCTGTGCACTGCATTGGAGCACTCTGCTGCAGCTCCTGCCATCACCGGAGCTGCTCACCTCAGCGACCGAGTGCTAGTTTTGGTTACGCCATGTTTAAAATACCCAGAACATACCTTATTGAGATGGTAATAAACCAGATATTGCTAACTTAATACCTTAAAAAACTACCTCAGAACAAGGTGATCATTCTAATAAAAAACATTTCATTTTTGTATCCTGTTATATTTCACACACCAGAGCCTCCGGGCCATGAAGAATCTTACGGATTAATTCAAAATCCCCTAAGTGATCTGCTTGCTTAAATGTATACTTTAAAGTGGTTTTGCATAAATACCATTAAGAAGATTCCAAATTCAACAGGTTGCTCGTTTAATCTACCAGGAGATGATCATATTCTCCTGCTCACCATCCCTCTCAATGTTATCTGTGACCAAGCTTCAGGAGCACACAGGTTATTTATCTGGGATAGTTGCCTGGAGAGGCTTGAGTATCATCCAGTATAGTTTGTGCTCCACTACATGTCTGCAGAAAGACTGCTTGCAGAGAGATAAGAGACCCTCCCCTTGATTGCTGTCAATGTCCAGGACAAGTCCTTACTTGCTGTGTTGATCTTAGTCAACTGAACAGCTGCTCTTCAGCAATCATCCCAGGTCCACAGGAAGTTTTCTTCTATCACTATTAGAGTCCTGTCTATTCATCTGCTTTCTGCTTCACTGTGCTGTAGGATCCCAGCTCCTTGCTGTGATGCTGTCCCTTCTTTTTGAAGGAATGCAGCCAAGAATAATATCTACATAAAGCAACCTGGAGGATTCCCTCTAAAAAGCTTCATCTTGAACTAGTACAGTGCCGTGCAGAAAGGCAGATTTGAGCTGAGGTCTGAAACCAGGACGCAATGCCAGTGTGATACTATGCTCATGAGCTGTACTGCATCTGTGACTGGTGTCAGTCTGCACAGGAACACCCTGGGTGCTTCTCAGGTGTCCTGCTGAATCTCTAGATCAGCACAGGGCCAGCTTTTGCAGGGCATGTTTTTATGTCCAAATCAACTGGTACTACTCACTGGAGAAGGCTGGTCTTTGTTAGACCAAGACGTTGCCAGAGCCAGTACTGCTCTCCATAGTTTTTGGCACCGATTTCCCCTCCAAAGACTAAGGGCTTATTCCACTATTTATATATGGCATATGGTTGTGGTTTGTGTTTTGGGTTTTTTTTGCAAGCCTCTTTTACTCTGAAAAACATTCTTACATAAAAGATTAACTGTGTTTCCCAGAAAATTTAACACTCAGTTAAGTCGAAAACCTACAAGATTTCATTAAATTATTTAAAATAAAATCCTGTATATTTCTCAATTACTCAAAGTATTTTATTAAAAGTGATGTTCCAACTACATCTATTAAAGATCCCTTTCAACAAGGTTTTTTATGTAGGAGGAAGAATATATGATATAATTATTAAGCAGGCAAAGAGTCTACTCTTCATAAACATGCGACCCTTTCAGATCACCAGTTCCAGTGCTGTAGAATTTTAGTGGTAATTTCAGGTGCCTAGCCTAGAGAAAATACAGATGAGAGTAAGGACTCAAATACTTCCATCTGCATCAGTAATAAGCCAGTAAGTTTATACCTTTGTGAAAATTCTAGCTGAGACCACAGTATAATTATTTAATTAGCCACTCTTATCCAGCATCACATAGCAAAAAAAGAAATTCTAGAGACATAAAATTTAAATTCATATTTAAATTTAGATTTTGATATTTAAAGATTTTATCTTTGAGTAAGAGATATGACACAGTAAAATACAAAAAGAAGCACCCACCCAAGTGGAATAGAGGCATCAGTCTCAGCATGTTCTGCAGGCCCGAATCCAGCAGTCACTGAGCTGTTCCACCTGTAGAAACAAGAATAATTTTTCTGCCCAAGAACCAGAGTATCTGGAAAAGGGCTTTATCCAAAACAGTTCTAAACAATGATCTCTGAGAAAATCGGGCTTAAGAGTAAGCTTTAAGAAACAGACTTTTCACAAAGGGTTTCAGACTCAAGCAAGACCAAGGCATCCCAAATGGTATCAAGCTCCTGTGCTTAGCACCTGAATCCCTCGACAGCTTTCCTGCCTGTTCTGCCGTTACCTCGATATCCAGCTGGGATGAAGATAAAGCGTTTCCCTCTGGTTCCGCAATTTATTTTTGAGGTGGACATAATGCCTCTCTTAACCACCTCACAGAAATACCATGTGGTTTAATCAAAGCATCAGAAAGCCCAAGCAAAAAGTGAACCTCAAGACCTAAGGAAAAAAAAGGAGGGTTGGACCAGGTGACCTCCAGAGGCCCCTTCCAACCTCAACCGTTCTGTGGTTCTGTGATTCAAAATCCATTTGTGAAAAGGCTGAGTAATTCATTTGCTCAAAGATATGACAAAGCAGGCTCCCAGATAAAATCCACCCAGGTGGAATACTGACGCATGGCAGGAGTGCTCATATTTTTGAAGAAAAGGCATCACATTTACAAAAGAAGGCCCCTTCACTTAAATAAAACAGAACAAAACAAACCAGAACAAAACAAGAACAGATCAGAACAGAACAGAACACCACAATTCTTATTACTCCTCTGCATTTGCTCTTCCAAGTTATGGGTTAATGGAAATCTGTTTTCAATGTCTGTAAAATTGGCTTGAAAAGGCTGTTCATAAGGCTGCACAGTAACATTGTATTCTTGGGGCTTCTCCATGCCAGAGAGAAATTTCCTTAAGTTGCCAAAGGCAGAGCAGCCCACTCCAGCCATCATTTTCCCAAATTCCCCATCAGCCCTCATGTCCAACAGGCTCTACACAGGATGTGGAAATCAGGTGCCAGCCAACTACAGGATGGTCAGGAAGAAACCATTCCTGACCAAGGGACTCCTCCAGCAAAGCACTTCTTGTGATTAGTCCCATGAGTCGTCTTGTTTTTTCACCATAGTGAAATTGAGATTACCTGTGTTTCAGTGCTGGACTGAGGTCTCAAAGAGTAGCGATAAAAAAATAGCCTTCCTTGATAGAAAAAATACTCTGTCCTGGTGTGCCTATGTGAGCGTTTGCACGCAGATGCGTGATGGGTGTGGAAGGAAATACGCATCCCCAGTATGCTTAGTACATAAAGGGAAACAAAACGGTCCCTTCAGGACAGTCTGTGTGTGGGGCAAAACTTTGTTACTCAGGGCCTACCAGGATCCGGTCCTGCTTCAGAATAATGAAGGCTCAGTAAAACTCTCCCCTGTGCAAAGCAGCAGCAAGGCAAGGGATTTATATGGGTGCAGCTCCCGCAGCACTTTTCCAAACTGTATCCTCCAGGGTCAGAGTACATTTGGGGCTTGTTTATGCGGCCTGCCTAGAAGTTGAACTGTCTGTGCAGTTGCCGTTTTCTTCTCTTGGAGAGCGAGTAACTTTAGACCAGACTCGCTTCACCTGAGTCATGATGAGGGTAGATGGCAGGTGCTGAACTGGAAGGGACAGAATATCATTGCAGAAAGTCAGCAACATTATTCTATCTGTCTGTCTATTAAGCAAGACCTGCCACACTGAAAAGCGCTCTCTCACTCAGTAACATTGGTAGAGGACGGATACCCAACCTGAACCTTTGCTCAGAGAAATTGGTATAAACTTGCATTCCACAGCATACCACTGCACGTTGCTCTCCAAAGCTCCTGCAAGGAAACAGCATAACAGAGTTGCCCTACATAGATGAGAAGGAACCGACTCTGTGTAGAAGTGGGAGTCTACCTACTTTTCCTCCCCAAAGTTGGCGGCCAACTGTGTCTAGTATTTCACTGCTCAGAGTGACTCCATCTGCTCTGAGAGCTGGGCCTAAAGGAGAGCACAGGATAGACGCTGCGCGTTTTCCAACCCAAAGCTAGGCAATGCCCCTCCAAACACTGAGAATGGTTGCTCACGCTCCTCAGCAACTAATCTTAACCCCGTATGCTCATCCCACAAAAAATTCCTGACCCAAATGAGCATTCATGCATGGAGCGTGTGGCATTCTTCCTACAAAAATTGAAAAGGAGGGTCATCCAGTTCAAACAGAATGACACAGGTGGCTGTCTGCTAGAGAGGAGGGCAACTGAATCTCGGCTCCCCTCCAGACAAGGACCATGAGCACACACTGTGAAATTCAGAAGCAATAAAAGTGAAACCAATGGAAGGGAACACATCCGTTGTATTTGTCTACCTGGGGCATCACTCAACCGCGGAACTCTCCAGGGAGCTGCAGAAAATTATTTCATGATAATGAAAGCGTATCATAAACAGAAGTAAAGAATTTGCATGGAACATAAATCTCACATTTCAGGGCATAAAGGCAACTATCAATTGACAGGGGAGACAAGAACTTTCTTCAGGGTATTTCTTCACGCAGTTGTATTCTACATGGGTTTTCACACCCCCTTCTCAAGTGTCTAGTCCTAGCCACTGAAGGAGACTTGCTAGGTCAACCATGGCTTTTCTACATAGCCATACAAAGAAAGCATTTCCTGAAGAGTTGTCACAATTTTCCTACTGAAGTTTACCTGAGAATCCTAAGTTCAGTTTACCCAAGAAGTCAGAAAGTGAATCTTTCTGGTCATTCAGCTTGTCTTCTCACAGCACAAAGTCACTCAGGTAACTGATTGGATTAAGAATTAGTAACCTGTTTTGAAAAGCTGAGGGACTCCCAACAGGACTTGGTGACTTGAGGTGTTGGGAGGTAGCAGAAGAAGCTGCACAGTGAAAAGCTGAATCCCTCTGACTGGGAGGATAATGCAAGTAACTCACAGGTCCATCTGTTCCAAGAGATGATGAATCATGTTCAGAAGTAGCCTGTTCAGATGGTTCCCTGATCATCTGGGGAATAAGGAAACAAATTTCCATAACTAGAATTGACACATGGCATACCAAAAGAGAGCAATGGGGGAAAGAAAGGAAGGGAGAAGTTGCCGTCCACTTTATGGAAAGGAAGAATAAGGGGGACACTAGAGGTGAGCTGAAAATTTGTAACACCAAACGTAAACCAGGTATGCAGACCCACTGCGAGGCACATGAAACGGAAGCCCTTAGAACTATAGCCCATAAATAACAAAAATAGGCAGAATTCCTCATGCTGATGAGTGGCTGACAAA
Organism: Haliaeetus leucocephalus; assembly: GCF_000737465.1. Classification (NCBI taxonomy): domain Eukaryota; kingdom Metazoa; phylum Chordata; class Aves; order Accipitriformes; family Accipitridae; genus Haliaeetus; species Haliaeetus leucocephalus. Next base: position 7,045 of record NW_010972903.1, read on the forward strand.
AGCTAATCAAACTCATTATTTTAGCGAGATACCCTCTCATTCGTAGAAGGGTAGGACACCACAGGAAACATGAGCAAGCTGCTCCTGTCTTTACGTACACAAGCTTACTTTGCTGCATTAGGCTAATGAGCATCCCTCCCAACTAGTTGTGCTGGCCCTTGACACATGAGGGAATCAGGAAGAACGTGCCACACGGAAGTGCCCTGAGAGAGGTTTTTGCAAAACCTGCACTTTCACCTTCCTTTGCAAAGTGGGAGTTCAAGTGGATTGGGACTAAACAATGAAAAACAAACAGAGTAGCAGCCCACTCTGTGATGGAAGCAGTTTGGTTCAGTGAAGAGCAGGGAGATATTGAAAGACCGTTTGATCTCATCTTTGATACCAGACATAATTAGTAGCATGCCTGATATTTGAGAGAAACACAACAGCATTAATTGATAGGGCCTAAAACCATCTCTCCAAAAAGCCTGCCATTCATCAGACACTTATCTTATGCCTTTCAAGGATCCTTTACTTGGAGGAGGATAAAGAAAATGGCTGAAGGCAAATACTGGTCTCTAGAACAGGTGATGAGATGTGGTATGGTTCACTTCAAAGTTAATCTGGCTCCTCTGATAATACCAACTGCAGTTTAGTATGCGCGCTGCTCATCTCACTTGACATTGGCCACGTGAAAGCTTGGCATCCACTTTTGACTAGTTGTCCATGTTAGATAATCAGTGAAGAGAGGTAAGAACTGCTAGTATATGATACACCCCAGTTGCCTTAGATGGTGATTTTATGAAGGAACATCATCTGTGGAAAGAGCTGAGATGTTTAGCTGAGACTAGATGTCAAACCTTTTTCTGGCTGTAATTACCTTAGATGATTGCTACTTCACTGTTGTCCGTTCAATGGTCTTTCTGATGTTACCGCAGATGCAATTCAATTATTAATGAGCAGCCATGAAAAATAGATGAAACACCTTTATATTTGGCTCTACCAGTCCCTTGCGACAAAGGCTGGAGTCTGACTGAACCTAGAGGACAGCCAATGAATGACAGGCAGAGGATGACCAAGAATAATACACACGAAGAGCAAACATGCTTTTCCGCTACAAGTTTGGTGTTTTGGTTGAGCGGTACTCAACAGAGATGGTCAGGACACAAAACCTTTCAGCGCATGGCTGTACCTGCAGATGCGGAGCAATGGTTCTAGAGCCTTTTCTTATCAATACGAATTACTTTCTGCTCTGCTAATCT
>NW_010972904.1:0-926 GCF_000737465.1 Haliaeetus leucocephalus
GTCTCTACCGGTGACATTGACGGTGACACGGTGCATCCACCATAGGTCTTTGTAGTTCCGACGGCTGGGATTGGCCACCAACCGCAACCCGTACAAACCGGCATGGACGGCTCGGATGTGGCGCAGGATCAGGCTGCAGTCGCCCTTGTTGGCTTTTGGGGTTCTTGGGGGTTCGCTCACCTTCACCCCCATAAATTCCTTCTTCGTGTTTTCGTAAAAGGGGTTACGGAGCCAAAGGAGTTTATCGAGTTTGGCGTCCGGTCCCGCTTGACACAGGTCGTAGTGGCAGGAGATGTAGAGGCAGGAACCCAACCCGGCCACCAACTCCTTTGGACCCGTCACCGGCTCCGAGCAGATGGACAGGGAGCCTGAGGAAAGACGTAAGATTTTTGAGGTGTTTTGGAGACCCAAGAATCTGGGGACCCAGGTCATCAAGGACCTGGGGGTCCAGGGACCCAGGACTCCAGGGCTGGAGATGTTCTGGAGACACCTTCAACCCCAAACACTGGCTCGTTGAGGGACCGAGACGTCCCGGGACGCGGGTGTTTTGGGGACGCAGGTGGTTGGGGACGCAGGTGTCTGGAGCCCCAGATGTCCGGGCACTGAGATGTTTTGAGGAGACCTTCAACCCTCAAAGGCCAGAGGGACCCTGGGCAGCTGAGGGACTCAGGCATCTGGAGATCCAGGTGTCTGGGGACCCAGGTGGCCACGGATGGAGATCTTCTGGCCATACCTTCAACCCCAAAGACCCAAGGGGCCCAGGGACCCAGGCATTTTGGGGAGTCAGGCATCTGGGGACCCCTACCCATCATCCCCTACCCCCCCAAAGACCAGAGGGGCTCCCACCATGACCCCCACCCCCCCCTCTCAGGGGACACAGGCATCCGAGGAAAGGTCCCTACCTGGGATGAAGAAGAGGAGGCAGA
>NW_010972904.1:2033-2412 GCF_000737465.1 Haliaeetus leucocephalus
GTCCCACCACCCAAGGGGTCCCACCACCCAAGGGGTCCCACCACCCAAAAGCTCCCACCACCCATAGACCTCCTGCCCCAAAGAGACCCAGGCGTCCTGATCCCACCACCCCATAGACACCCCAAGGGGACCCAGGCGTCCGAGTCCCACCACCCAAGGGGTCCCACCACCCAAAAGCTCCCACCACCCATAGACCTCCTGCCCCAAAGAGACCCAGGCGTCCTGATCCCACCACCCCATAGACACCCCAAGGGGACCCAGGCGTCCGAGTCCCACCACCCAAGGGGTCCCACCACCCAAAAGCTCCCACCACCCATAGACCTCCTACCCCAAAGGCACCCAAGCGTCCGAGTCCCACAACCCAAGGGGTCCCACACCC
>NW_010972904.1:3520-6931 GCF_000737465.1 Haliaeetus leucocephalus
GGATGGACGGAGGGATGGAGGGATGGAGGGACAGACAGATGGACACGTGGGCAGAGAGAAGGTGGCACGAGGTGAAGGGAAAGATGGAGGTGGGAGGGATGGACGGACAGACGGACAAAGGGACCTGCCCCCAGCTGACCCTTGACTTCTGCCCCCAGGAGAGCTATGAGTTGGGGCCACGGGGCAAGGCCCCGCCCCCGGCGAAAAAGGGCCGTGGCCGCCGCAAGCAGGAGAAACTGGAAGACATGAAGAAGGAGATGGATGTGGTATGAGGGGGGGGACTGGGAGGGACTGGGAGGTCAGTTGGGGAACTGGGAGGTCAACAAGAGGGACTGGGGGTCAATGGGGGGCACTGGGAGGTCAACTGAGAGAGTGGGGAGCTCATCAAGGGTCAATGGAGGCAACTGGGATGGTCAGTGGGGGACTGGGAGGGTCAATGGGGAGGACTGGAGGGGTCAAGAGGGGGACTGGGAAGGTCAATAGGGCACTGGGAGGGGCTGTGAGGGCGCTGGGCTATACTGGGGGGCACTGCAAGGGTCAGGGGTCGGGGGTCAGGGGCCAGTGCTGAGGCAGGTGCCCCCAGGATGACCACAAGCTTGACGTGAACGACCTGGAGCTCAAGTACAGCACCAGCATCACCAAGGTGGGTGACCCCTGACCTCCGACCCCGGCCAACCCCCACAGCTCCCAGCACCATGACCCTCTGACCCTCAACCCCATTGACCTCTGTTGACCCATGGCCCCACCAATCACGTTGACCCCAATCAACCTCGTTGACCCCTCATGAGCCATCAACCCCATTGGCCCCACCAACCCCATTGACCCCAGGGGTCAACGCCATGACCTCTGCCAACCCCATTGACCCCACCAACCCTGTTGACCCCATAAACTCCATGACCCCTGTCAGCCCCATTGACCCCATCAACCCCGTTGAACCCAGTCACCTCCATGACCCTCAACATCCCCGTTGACCCCACCAACCCCATTGACCCCAGTCATCTCCATGACCCCCACCAACCCTGTTGACCCCCCATCGACCCCGGCAGGGCCTGGTAGAAGCGGTGGCAGCCGAGCGGCTGCTGCGGGATGGTCCCAACGAGCTCCGCCCCCCCCGGGGGACCCCCGAATGCGTCAAGTTTGGGCGGCAGCTGGCCGGGGGTCTCCAGTGCCTGATGTGGGTGGCGGCGGCCATTTGCCTCATCGCCTACGGCGTGCAGGAGGGGGAGGGTGACCGCGGCAGCTCCGACAACGTACGTTGGACACCTGGGTCCATCTGTGGTGGGGGGAAGATGCCCGGGTCCATCTTGGGGGGAGACATGGGTCCATCGCAGGGGGGAACATCTGGGTCCATCTCAGGGGGAACATCTGGGTCCATCTAGGAGGGAACATCTGGGTCCATCTCAGGGGGAACGCATGGGTCCATGGGTTGAGGAACCCCTGGGTCCATCTTGGGGAAGATCTGGGGTGGAGAACCTCTGGGTTTATCTGGGAGAACCTTTGGGTTCATATCTATGGCCATCTCGGGGGGAACGTCTGGGTCCATCTGGGGGAACATCTGGGTCCATCTGGGGGAATATCTGGGTCCATCTAGGAGGGAACATCTGGGTCCATCTGGGGGAACATCTGGGTCCATCTGGGGGAATATCTGGGTCCATCTGGGCAAACACCTGGGTTCATCTGGGCTGGGGACACCTAGGTCCATGTGGGGGAACGTATGGGTCCATCTTGGGGTGGGGGAACACCTAGGTCCATCTGGAGAACATCTGGGGGGTACCTGGAAGCCAGGAACGCTCAGGAGGGGAGAACTTGTGGGGCTTGGAGCGGGGATCCAGATGTCTAGGACCCTCAGGGGGGGAAGCAGGACACCTGGGTCCCCTTGGATGGGGGTACCCGGATTCCCTGGGTCCCCACCCTGTGGGCCTGATCCTGTCCCTTCCCACCAGCTGTACCTCGCCATCGCCCTCATTGCCGTTGTTGTTGTCACCGGCTGCTTCGGCTACTACCAGGAGTTCAAGAGCACCAACATCATCGCCAGCTTCAAGAACCTCGTCCCTCAGGTGGGGCCACCAGGACACCTGGGTCCCTTCTGGGTCCCCACCCGGACACCTGGGTTCCCACCCGGACACCTGGATTCTCCTGTGACCTCCAGCAAGCCACGGTGATCCGGGAAGGAGACAAACTACAGATCAACGCCAACGAATTGGTGGTCGGTGACCTGGTGGAGATCAAAGGAGGCGACCGAGTCCCTGCAGACATCCGCATCATCTCAGCTCAGGGTTGTAAGGTTGGTCCGGACGTCTGGGTCCCTTTCGGGGGGGGGTGACACGTGGTGTCCTCACGTGTCAGGCTGAGACGTGTCCTCCCACCACCACCTCCAGGTGGACAACTCATCGTTGACGGGGGAGTCGGAGCCCCAGACGCGGTCACCCGAGTGCACCCATGACTCGCCCTTGGAGACCCGCAACATCGCCTTCTTCTCCACCATGTGCCTAGAAGGTGCGTCCCACCCGGACGCCTGGGTCCAACCTGGACATCTGGGTCCCACCCGGACATCTGGGTCCAACGTGGACATCTGGGTCCCACCCGGACACCCAGGTCCCTTAAACCACCCAGATATCTGGGTCCTATAGGGACGGCCATGGGGTTGGTGATCAACACGGGTGACCGGACGATCATCGGGCGCATCGCCAGCTTGGCCTCGGGGGTGGAGAACGAGAAGACCCCCATCGCCATCGAGATCGAGCACTTCGTCGACATCATCGCCGGCCTTGCCATCTTCTTCGGTGCCACCTTCTTCGTGGTGGCCATGGTCATCGGCTACCCCTTCCTCCGTGCCATGGTCTTCTTCATGGCCATCGTCGTGGCCTACGTCCCCGAGGGGCTGCTGGCCACTGTCACGGTATGGCTTGAGGCATCACAGGGGTTGGAGCCGTAGGGCTGTGGGTCCCATCACAAAGCATGGGTGCTACGGGAGACTTGAGGGTCTTCATGGGGTCACCTGGGACTCTTGAGGTCCCCGTGAGTCCACCACAACCCAGGGTTCTGGTTGTCCTTACGGGTCCACAGGCATCAGCTGCTTTCCTGGAGGTCCCCATGGCTCCAAGGCCACCACAGGAGGTCCCATGGGTGCTCTAGGGCTTCCCAGCGTTCCCCAGGGTGCTGAGGGACTTGCGCACCTCCAGGTTTGCCTCTCGCTGACGGCGAAGAGGTTGGCGAGGAAGAACTGCGTGGTGAAGAACCTGGAAGCGGTGGAGACATTGGGTTCCACCTCGGTCATCTGCTCCGACAAGACGGGGACCCTCACCCAAAACCGGATGACGGTGGCGCATCTCTGGTTCGACAACCAGATCCATACAGCCGACACCACCGAGGACCAATCGGGTGAGTCGCGTGCCTGGGTCCACCCCCCCC
>NW_010972904.1:6996-8120 GCF_000737465.1 Haliaeetus leucocephalus
CCAACCTCTACGTCCCACCTAGGTCAAAGCTTCGACCAATCGTCGGAGACGTGGACCATGCTGAGCCGCGTCGTCACCCTCTGCAATAGGGCCCAGTTCAAGCCGGGACAAGACAACGTCCCCGTGGCCAAGGTGGGACACATATAGGGTCCTATAGGGGATCTATAGGGGGCTGGGAGGGCTGTATAGGGACCCTATATGGGGCTGGAAGGGGCATCTAGGGACCCTCTGTGGGGCTTGGGAGAGCATGTAGGGACCCTCTATGGGGCTTTATATGGGGTTGGGAGAAATGTAGAGGGGCCAGGACTCCTATAGGGGCACTATATGGGGCTGGGAGGGGCATATAGGGGCCAGGATGCCTATAGGGGCTGGAAATGTCATATAGATGCCTATAGGAGCCCTATATGGGGCTGAAAGGGGAACACAAGGACCCCCATAGGCGCCCTATATAGGGCTCGGAAAGGCATATAGGGGCCAAGACCTCTCCCATAGGGGTGCTATGTAGGGTTATGGGCCCCTCACCCCCCCCAAGCCCCACCCGCTTAAGCCCCGCCCCTGCAGCGTGAGGTCATCGGTGACGCTTCGGAGACGGCGCTGCTGAAGTTCGCCGAGGTGACGGTGGGGTCGGTGTCGGAGGCGCGGGGACGGTTCCCCAAGGTGGCCGAGTTGCCCTTCAACTCCACCAACAAGTTCCAGGTGAGGGGGGACCCAAGAATCCGGGATGGGGATACCCAAGAATCTGGGTGGGGGACCCAAATATCTGGGATGGGTTCAGCTGGGGACCCAAATATCTGGGATGGGTTCAGCTGGGGACCCAGGTGTCCGGGAAGGGGACCCAGATATCTTGGATGAGGTCAGGAGAGGTCCCAAATATCTGGGATGGGGTCAGGAGGAGACCAGTCATCTGGGAAGGGGACCCAGATATCTGGGATGGGGTTCAGGAGGGGACCCAGGTGTCCGGGAGGGGGACCCAGATATCCGGGAAGGGGACCGAGGTGTCTGGGAAGGGGACCCAGATATCCAGGAAGGGGACCCAGATGTCCGGGACCCAGGTGTCCAAGAAAGGGACCCAGATATCTGGGATGGGGTCAGGAGAGGTCCCAAATATCTGGGATGGGTTCAGG
>NW_010972904.1:9721-11001 GCF_000737465.1 Haliaeetus leucocephalus
TATGGGGTTGGGGGGACATCAAGGACATGGAAGGACATGGAGAGACATGGAGACAGAAGATGGACATGGGGATTGGGAGGGACATAGAGATGGGGGGACATCAAGGGCGTGGAGGGACATGGGGTTGGGGGGACATCAAGGACATGGAAGAACATGGAGACACATGAGGACATGATGTCCCCAGGTGATCATGGTGACCGGAGACCACCCCATCACGGCCAAGGCCATCGCGGCGGCCGTCGGCATCATCTCCGAGGGCAGCGAGACCCCCGAGGAGGTGGCAGCTCGTCTACGCGTGCCCCTTGAGCAAGTGGACCCCAGGTGGGACTCAGGTGTCCGAGAGGGGACCCAGATGTCCAGGAGGGACCCAGGTGTCCAGGTGGGGGGGACCCAGATGTCCGGTCGTGTGTCGTCCCCCCCAGGCAGGCGCGGGCGCGGGTGGTGACGGGAGCGGAGCTGGCGTCCATGACACCGGAGGCTTTGGAGGTTCTTCTACGCGCCCACCCCGAGATGGTCTTCGCCCGGACGTCACCGCAGCAGAAACTCGTCATCGTGGAGAGCTGCCAGCGGCTGGTGGGGACATTCGGGATGTTGGGGGGACATTGGAGGGACACGGGGACACTGGGGGGGACACGGGCATGGCCCAAAGCCACCACCAGTCCTGGTGGGAAGGGGTCACTGGGGACACTGGGATGACCAGAGAGGTGCCCTCAGCGTCCTTGTCCTCAGGGTGCCATCACGTTGGGGATGGGGATGGTCCCCACATCCCCAAGGTGCCACCATGATGGGGATGGGGATGGTCCCTGTCGCCATCTCCCTGGTCCCCACGTCCCCAAGGTGCCACCATGATGGGGATGGTGATGGTCCTCAACCCTCACTTCTCCACTCCCCGTGTCCCCAAGGTGCCACCATGATGGGGATGGTGATGGTCCTCAACCCTCACTTCTCCACTCCCCGTGTCCTCAAGGTGCCACCATGGTGGACATGGGGATGGTCGTCAACCCTCACTTCTCCGCTCCTAATGTCCCCAGGGTGCCATCGTGGCGGTGACGGGGGACGGGGTGAACGACTCCCCGGCGCTGAAGAAGGCCGACATCGGGGTGGCCATGGGCATCGCCGGCTCCGACGCCGCCAAGAACGCGGCCGACATGATCCTCCTCGATGACAACTTCGCCTCCATCGTCACTGGCGTGGAGCAAGGTGGGGCTGGGGACACCGGGGGTGGGTGACGTGAGGTGACACCGCCCCGGTGACACCGTCCCCACCCTTCCCAGGCCGCT
>NW_010972905.1:0-2090 GCF_000737465.1 Haliaeetus leucocephalus
CACAGGTGACACCCAAGACCCCCAAGTCCTTTTTAGGGGTGTCCCGGCCCCCCCGAGCCGCCTGTTTTGTCTCACGAGGTGTATTCCCCCCTCCCCGCCGCAGGTACCTAAACGATCTATACATCCTGGAGCTGCGGCCGGGCTCGGGGGTGGTGGCCTGGGACATCCCCATCACTTACGGGGTGCTGCCCCCCCCCCGGGAATCCCACACGGCCGTCGTCTACACCGAGCGGGAGAGCCGCAAGTCCAAGCTCGTTATCTACGGGGGAATGAGCGGCTGGCGCCTCGGAGACCTCTGGACCCTCGATATCGGTGAGGCGGGGCGAGATGTGGGGTGGCGGGGGGCTGGTTTTTTTTTTTTTAGGGGGGGCAATTTGATCACTTGTCGTTGTTTCGGGGCGCCGGCAGAGACGCTGACCTGGAACAAGCCCAGCCTGAGCGGGGTGGCCCCCCTGCCCCGCAGCCTTCACTCCGCCACCACCATCGGCAACAAGTGAGTCGGGGGTTCCGTGCCCCCAAAACGACGGTCCTGGGGGTCCCCCAAGTTCCCCTCACCCCCTTTTTGTCCCCGGGAGAGGACACGGGGGGGTCTTTAACGTTCCTATAGGCACACTGGGGCGGTTTTGGGGTGTCGCCCAGCGCTATTAAGAAAATACCCACAATTAATGTTGTATAATTACGGGCGCTTTCTGCACCCCTTGATTCCCCCCCGCGTCTTTACACGCATCGTTTAACGTTTAATAGCCCGTGTTTGTATTTCTTGAAGCTTTTAATTGATGGGAGGGTCCCCCACCCACCCCAGGGATGCCACGGGTGGTCCCGCAGACCCCCCTTGACCCCCACATCGTGTGTGTCGTGTCCCCCCCCAAGGATGTACGTGTTTGGGGGCTGGGTGCCCCTCGTCATGGACGACGTGAAGGTGGCCACCCATGAGAAAGAGTGGAAGTGCACCAACACCCTGGCCTGCCTCAACCTGGGTAAGGGACCCCCAGACCCCTTTCTTGAGTCCCCCAAACCTCTTCCTAAGACCTTCGTGTCTCTTCCCAAGACCCCCAAATCTCTCCTGGAGCTTCCCCAGATGACCAAACCCTCCCCAAGCTTCCCCCCGAGACCCCCAAACTTCCCAAAGATTCCCCAAACCTCTCCCAACCCGGCCAACGTTCCCCCAAACCCCTTGTTTTTTCCCCAAATATTTTGTCGCGGTGCCCCGAATCTCCCCCCCCCCTCCCCAGATTCCATGGCGTGGGAGCCCATCCTGATGGACACGCTGGAGGACAACGTGCCGCGGGCACGGGCCGGCCACTGCGCGGTGGCCATCACCACCCGCCTCTACATCTGGAGCGGCCGGGACGGCTACCGCAAAGCTTGGAACAACCAGGTCTGCTGTAAGGATCTCTGGTACCTCGAGACCGGTGAGTTTGGGGGGGGTCTTGGCATCGGGGGGGTGTCTCCCTGGGCTTTGGGGGGGTCCTGGGGGTCCTCAGGTCTGTCCCGGTGCCACGGGATGTCCCAGGAACGGGGACTGGGGCATCCCCAGGTCCGTCCCAGAACCACAGGGGGCCATGGGATGGGGACTGGGGTGTCCTATGGGATTTTGGGGGTCCCCAGGGCCATCCTTGGGGTCTTGAGTTCCATCCCGCAGCTGTGGGGTGCCCCAGGATGGGGTCTGGGGTGTCTTCTGGGGTTCTCATGGATCTCCAGATCTGTCCTGGCTGTCCCCAGGTCCATCCTGAAGCCACGGGACACCGTGAGATGGGATCTGGGGTGTCCCATGGGATCTTGTGGGTCTCCAGATCTGTCCTGGCTGTACCCGGGTCCTTCCCAAAGTTGTGGGGTACCCTGAAATGGGGTCTGGGATGTCCCCCAGGGAATCTAGGAATGTTCTGGGGGTCCCCAGGTCCATCCTGAAGCCACGGGACACCCTGGGATGGGGTCTGGGGTGTCTTCTGGGGATCTTGGGGATCTCCAGGTTTGTCCTGGCTGTGCCCAGGTCCATCCTGAAGCCACGGGACACCCTGGGATGGGGTCTGGGGTGTCTTCTGGGGATCTCATGGATCTCCAGGTTTGTCCTGGCTGTCCCCAGGTCCATC
>NW_010972905.1:7471-8295 GCF_000737465.1 Haliaeetus leucocephalus
GGGGGTCCTGGGGGGGCACCGAGCCCATAAACACTGGGTTTGGGGGAGCCAGGGGTCCTGGGGGGGTGACTGACCCCCCCAATGCCCCTCAGGGGTCCTGAGTGGGGGTCACCTAACCCCTAAATACCTCCGTTTTGGGGCTCCCGGGGTCCTGGGGGGTCACTGCCCCCCCCAGTACCACCCTAGGAGCCCTGGGGGGGTCACTGATCCCCTAAACACTCCACTTGTGGAGGTCCTGGGAGTCACTTCAGTCTTACATACCAGCGGTTTTGGGGATGTGGGGTTTCTGGGGGGTCACCGACCCCCCCAGCGCTCCCCTTTGAGTGCTGGGGGGGGTCCCTTCCCCCCGACTCTCTCCCCCCCCCCCCGTTCCCAGATCTCTAACCTGGGCAAGGTGATGTCGGTGGTGCAGACCAAACCGGTGCAAACCTCGGCGGTGACCGGACAGGCGTCCACCGGCCCCGTCACCCAGATCATCCAGGTGACCGTGTGTCCCCCCCCCACCTAAAACCTTGTCCCCGAGCCCCCCAGGACCCCCTTGCTGACTGCCGCCCGCCCCCCCATTGCAGACGAAGGGCCCGCTGCCGGCGGGGACCATCCTGAAGCTGGTGACGTCGGGAGACGGGAAACCCACCACCATCCTAACGACGACGCAGGCCGGGGCGGGGGGGGCCAAACCCACCATTTTGGGCATCAGCAGCGTCTCCCCCAGCACCACCAAACCCGGCACCACCACCATCATCAAAACCATCCCCATGTCCGCCATCATCACCCAGTCGGGAGCCACTGGTGAGCGCCGGGACGCCACGGATTGGGGGGGGGGG
>NW_010972905.1:8771-9248 GCF_000737465.1 Haliaeetus leucocephalus
AGGTGGTCCTTAAGGGAGCCCCCGGGCAACCGGGCACCATCCTGCGCACCGTGCCCATGGGGGGCGTCCGCCTGGTGACGCCGGTCACCGTCTCGGCCGTCAAACCCACCGTCACCACGCTGGTGGTCAAGGGGACCACGGGTAAGCGTCGGCGTCACCGCGCCGGTAGAGGGGCCTGGTGAAGTCTCCGGCGTCCGCCAACGCCGTCCTTGCTCTCCCCTCGCAGGCGTCACCACGCTGGGGACGGTGACGGGCACGGTATCGACCAGCCTGGCGGGGGCCGGGGGCCACAGCGCCACCGCTTCGCTGGCCACCCCCATCACCACGCTGGGAACCATCGCCACGCTCTCCAGCCAGGTCATCAACCCCGCCGCCATCACCGTTTCGGCCGCCCAGACCACCATGACGGCCGCCGGCGGGCTCGGCACCCCCACCATCACCATGCAGGTAAGGGGGGGCGCGACCGTCACCGGGATG
>NW_010972905.1:16825-18042 GCF_000737465.1 Haliaeetus leucocephalus
CTGTCCTGGTGTCCCCACAGGTGTCCCATGTCCTTCCCGTGTCCCTCCCGAGTGTCCTGGTGTCCCCACGGGTGTCCCGTGTCCCCACGGGTCTCCCATGTCCCTTATGAGTGTCCTGGTGTCCCCATGGGTGTCCCGTGTCCTTCCCGTGTCCCCACAGGTGTCCCACATCCCTCCACTGTCCCTTAAGGGCGTCTTGATGTCCCCACGGACATCGTACGTCCCTGTGGGCTTCCCAGTGTCCCTGTAGATGTCCCACGTCCCTTTGGTGTCCCTTATGGGCTTCCCGATGTCCCCATGGATGTCCCACGTCCCTCTGGTGTCCCTTTGGCGTCCCTCATGGGCATCTTGATCTCCCTGTGGGTTTCCTGATGTCCCTGTGGGTGTCCCACGTCCTTCCAATGTCCCTTACGGGCGTCTTGATGTCCCTATAGTTGTCCCACATCCCTTTGGTGTCCCTCATGGGTATCTTGATGTCCCTGTGGGCTTCCCAGTGTCCCTGTAGATGTCCCACGTCCCTCCGCTGTCCCTTATGGGCTTCCCGATGTCCCCACGGATGTCCCACATCCCTCTGGTGTCCCTTACAGATGTCTTGGTGTCCCTGTTGGTCTCCTGATGTCCCCATAGATGTCCTACGTCCCTTACGAGCTTCCTGATGTCCCCACGGATGTCCCACATCCCTCCGGTGTCCCTCATGGGCATCTTGATCTCCCTGTGGGTTTCCCGATGTCCCACGTCCCTCTGCTGTCCCTTACGAGCTTCCTGATGTCCCCACGGATGTCCCACATCCCTCCGGTGTCCCTTACGGGCGTCTTGATGTCCCCACGGACATCATACATCCCCGTGGGCTTCCCGATGTCCCCATGGATGTCCCACATCCCTTTGGTGTCCCTTTGGTGCCCCTCACGTGCATCTTGATCTCCCTGTGGGTTTCCCGATGTCCCCACGGATGTCCCACGTCCCTCCGCTGTCCCTCACGGCTTTCCCGGCGTGTCCCCCCCGCAGGAGGACGGGACGGCGATCCCGGACCATTCCCAGCTGCGGCGGCAGGAGCTGCAGCCGGGGACGGCGTACAAGTTCCGCGTGGCGGGGCTGAACGCCTGCGGCCGCGGGCCCTTCTCCGACCTCTCCGCCTTCAAGACCTGCCTGCCCGGCTTCCCCGGAGCCCCCTGCGCCATCAAGATCAGCAAGGTACGGCGCGACCCACGGCGCGACCC
>NW_010972906.1:0-1539 GCF_000737465.1 Haliaeetus leucocephalus
AGGGCCCGTGTTGCACCAGGGCCCATGTTGCACAAGGCCACCGCTGCAAGGAGCTGCCGTTGCACGAGGCCCCGTGTTGCACAAGGCCGCTGTTGCCCGGCCCCTCCCGTCTGTGTCTCTTGCACGTCCTCCTCCAGGACGCTTGTGAAGGGGGCACAAGGCCACGTGTCGCACAAGGCCACGTGTCGCACAAGGCTGGGCGTTGCACGAGGGCCGAGCGTTGCCCGAGGCTGCCGTCGCACAATGCTGTGCGTTGCACGAGGCCACTGTTGCACCAGGCCAGGCGTCGCACGAGGAGCTGCGCTGCCCAGGGCTGTGCTTTGCACGGGGGGTGGCAGCGTGTGAGGTTGTGCGTTGCACCAGGCCAGGCATCGCACAAGGCTTCCACAGCACAGGGCCGTGCGTCGCACAAGTGCACAATTGCAGAAGGCCGTGCATTGCACAAGTCGTCCATTGCAGAAGGGCGTGCATCGCATGATAATGTGCGTGGCACAACCCCATGCATCGCACAAGTCCTTCGTTGCACAAGGCCGTGCATTGCACAACCCCGTGCATTGCACAAGTCCTTCATCGCAAAACACCGTGCATCGCACGAGACCCTCGTTGCACAAGGCTGTGCATTGCATGACCCCCTGCATCGCACAAGTCCTTCCTTGCACGATGCTGTGCACTGCACGAGTCCTTTGTTGCGGAACACCGTGCGTTGCATGACCCCGTGCATTGCACGAGTCCCTCACCGCCCAACTCCGTGCGCCGCAAAAGTCCTTCATCGCACAAGTCCTTCACTGCACAAGACCGTGCATCGCACAACACCGTGCGTTGCACTAGTCCTTCATTGCACAAGGCCATGCGTTGCATGAGCCCGTGCATCGCACAACTCCCTCGTTGCACAACACTGCGCATTGCACAAGTCCTTTTTTGCAAAACACCGTGCATTGCACAAGTCCTTCATTCCAAAAGGCCGTGCATCGCACGACCCCGTGCGTTGCACCAGTCCTTCACTGCAAAACAAATCCTTCGCTACAAACTACCGTGCATTGCACAACCCCGTGCATCGCACAAGTCCCTTCGTTGCACAAGGCCGTGCGTTGCACAACGCTGTGCTTCGTTGCAAAACACCGTGCACCGCGTGACCCCGTGCATGGCACCAGTCCCTTCATTGCACAATGCCGTGAATTGCACGACCCTGGTGCATCGCACGAGGCTGTGCATCGCCCACATCCCTCGTTGCACGACCCTGTGCATCGCACGACCCCGTGCATCGCCCAAGTCCTTCATTGCACAACACCGTGCATCGCACGCCCCCGGTGCATCACGCAAGACCGTGCATCGCCCCCGCCCCTCGTTGCACGACCCCCTGGTGCATCGCACGCCCCCGGTGCATCACGCAAGACCGCGCATCGCCCGTGCCCCTCATCGCACGACCTCCCACCGGTGCGTCGTACGAGCCCGTGCACCGCCCGCGCCCCTCGTTGCACAACACCGCCCCCCCCGTCGGTGCATCGCACGCCCCCGTGCGTAGCACAAGTCCCTCGTTGC
>NW_010972906.1:2563-3825 GCF_000737465.1 Haliaeetus leucocephalus
GTCGGCGGCCGAGACGTTGAGCGTGGCGGAGGCGGTGGTGTTGCCGGCGGCGTTGGTGACCATGCAGGTGTACTGCCCCGTGTCCTGCACGGTGACGTTGGTGAAGTTGAGCGTGCCGTCGTGGAGGACGGAGATCCTCACCCGGTACGAGCCGTGGGTCATCAACGTCCCGTTGGGCGTCAACCAGTTGACCGACGTCATGGCCGTCCCCGTCCGGCACTTGAGCTCGGCCGCCATCCCTTCGGTGACGTTGAGGTCGGCGGGGGGTTCGACGATGACGGGGGCGTAGCAGGTGAAATGTCCCGGCTCCAGCTCGCCCAGGTAGCGGCCGCGCAACGCCGGCGGCGCGTGGCAGCGGGCGCAGCAGCTGGTGTTGCTGGGCACCGTCTCCCTCAGCCACCAGCTCAACCAGAGGACGTCGCAATCGCAGCGCCAAGGGTTGTGGTGGAGGTGGACCCGCTCCAGGCGGTGCAGGGGGGCGAAGAGGTCGTGGGGCAGCGAGGCCAGCTCGTTGTGGGCCAGATTCAGCTCCTCCAAAGCTTTCAGGTCGTCGAAGGCGTTCCGCTCCACCGCCGCCACCCGGGCGTGCATCAACCACAACTTCCTCAGACTCCCCAAACCTTGGAAAGAACCCGGCCGGACGCGCCCCAACCGATTGCCCGAGAGCTCCAGCTCTTCCAAGCGGACCAACGCCGTCAAGTTGGGGATCTCCTTCAGGTTGCACATCCCCAAGTTCAAGTACCGCAGGTTGACCAAGCCCTCGAAGGCGGCCTCCGAGATGTACTCCAGGCGCTTGAGCTCGCCCAGGTCCAAGCGCCGGAGGGAAGGGACGCGGTTGAAGGCGTAGGACGGGATGCTCTCGATGGGGTTGTTGCGCAGCCAGAGCTCGCGCAGCTTGGAGAGGTACTCGAAGGCTTGCGTCGGGACGGTGGTCAAGCGGTTGTCGAAGAGCTCCAAGGTGTTGAGGTTGGGGAGGCCGTTGAAGGCGCCCACCTCCACCTTCCGCACCAGGTTGCGGCTCAGCTGGAGGATCTCCAAGTGCCGCAGGTGCTTGAACGTGTCCGTGCGGATCACCTGGATGTGGTTCTCCTGCAGGTTTAGGTAGCGCGTGTTGACCGAGATGCTCGCCGGCACTTCCAGCAGTTCCCGCCGGGTGCAAATCACCCGACTCGCTTGGTTGCTGCAAGAACAAGCCGCCGGGCACGAGGTGGGAGCCGCCGCCGGCGCCGCCGGGGCCAACAGCAGCAGCAGCAGCAGCAGCA
>NW_010972906.1:4323-4879 GCF_000737465.1 Haliaeetus leucocephalus
GCGCACGAAGGTGAGGAAACGCAAAACCGCAGCGCTGGGAGATTGCGGGAGTAATGCCGAGGAAATGCAAAAACGCGCTGGGAGTTGGCGGCAGCAATGCCGCACGGCGTGCATGTGCAGCACATGCAGGCAAATAAATGCAAAAATGCGCCGTGAGTTTGCGGCAGCAATGCCGCGCAGCTTGCACAGGCAGCACATGCAGGTGAGGAAATGCAAAAACGCGCTGGGAGTTGGCGGCAGCAATGCCGCATGGCGCGGACGTGCAGTGCACGCGGGCGGGGAAATGCAAAAACGCAGCAGTGGGCGTTTGCGGCAGCAGTGCCGAGGAAATGCAAAAATGCACCAGGTGTTTGCAGCAGCAATGCCGCGCGGCGTGCATGGACAGGGCGCACAGGTGAGGAAATGCAAAAATGTGCCATGAGTTTGCGGCAGCAATGCCACATGGAATGCATGTGCTGCGCACGAAGGTGAGGAAACGCAAAAACGCAGCGCTGGGAGTTTGCGGCAGCAATGCTGCATGGCGTGCACGTGCGGCACATGCGGGTGAGGAAATGCA
>NW_010972906.1:4954-7241 GCF_000737465.1 Haliaeetus leucocephalus
GTTTGCGGCAGCAATGCCGCGTGGCGTGCACGCGCAGGGGGCGCAGGCGAGGAAATGCAAAAACGCATTGGGCATTTGCGGTGGCAATGCCGCACAGCGTGCACGGGCAGTGCAACGCATCACGCACGGGCATGGTCAATGCAATGCGCCGGGGAAGCGGGCAGCTCGGTGCAAGGTGGACCGTGCACGTGCACGACGCATCACACTGCGTCGTGCACGGTCAGCGCAATGCGCGGTGCAGGGGCAGCTGAGTGCAGGAACGCAGCGTGCAAGGGGAACGCGATGCGTCGTGCGTGCGCGTGCAGCGGGCAGGGGTGGTTTGGTGCAGCACGTGCCGTGCATGGGGTGACATATGCAGCGTGCACGTGCATGGTCAATGCGATGCAGCGTGCAAAGGCAGCATGCACCGTGCATGGGTCCAAAAATGCATCGTGCACGAGCGTGGTCGATGCGGGGCCTTGTGCAAGGGGAGTTCGGTGTAAAATGCATCGTGCACAGGCAACGCGCCGCACCGTGCATGTGCACCCACAGTGTGATGCGGCGTGCACAGGTAGCTCGGTGCAATGTGCAACGTGCACGGGCCGTGCAACTCACGTTGCATGTGTATGGTTGATGCAATGCAGTTTGCACGGGCCGTGCAACGCACGCTGCGCGTGCACGGTCGATGCAACGCCCTGGGCACGCCCCAGCGATGCACCGTGCATGTGCGCGGGCAATGCAATGCAGCGCACGAGGGCTGTGCAATGCACAAGGCGTGTGCATGGGTGATGCAACGCAGCGTGCACAACCACCTCGGTGCAACGCACACCGTGCACACTTGTTCCACGTCTGGCCACATCCAGGCCTGGTGCAAGCCCCTCGTGCGCCACGTGCTGCACTTTGCACGGCCGCAAACACCGACCCCCTCCTCGTGCCCCCCTGACTCCCCTGAGAGCACCCTTGCACATGCGTGCGCGCGCACACACTCGTGCTCACACCCAGACACGCATCCCTGAACACGCTCCTGTGCTCACACCCATGTGCACACGCACCCAGGCCTGCCTGCATCCGTGTCCTTGCACACGCGTGTGTACACACGAGCATACAATGACGCACACGCCAGCTTGCACACGCATCCCAGCGCACGGCCACTTACCCGCAGTCGTGTACACACGTGCGTGCATCCCATCCTGACACACACACACGTGCACACACCTTCATGTGCAAAGCACACACGCGTGCACAGCCCCATCCCTGCACAGCCCCATGTGCGAGCACACACGTGTGCAACCCGGTCCCAGCCCAAATGCACACGCACCCCGGTGCACGTCCGTGTGCCTGCCTGGCCTTGCACGCCTCCTTGCACACATCCACGTGCACACAAACACGGGCGTGCAACCTCATCGTGGCACAAATCCCTTTGCACACGCATCCTCAGGCACGCACACACGCGTGCAACCCCATTGCTATGTCACCACGTGCGCACACATCCCTGTGCACACCCGTGTGCATGCACACGTGTGTGCAACCCCACGTCCACGTGTGCGCACGCCCACACGTGCGCGTGCAACCCCATCCTGGCACAACTGCCTGTGCACAGCCCCATGCACACACACGTGCGCAACTCCCTCCTTGCACGTGTGCATGCACATGTGTGTGCAATCTCATCCCTGCACACACACACACACCTGGGTGCACGCACATGCGTGTGCAACCCAAGCCCAGCCCCAGGTGCGCACACCTCGTTGTGCATGCACACGCGTGTGCAACACCGTGCCAACCCAAATGCATGTGCGAGTGCAAACACACACACCCCCTGCACGCTCACACACACATTTGCACACTCACGCCTGCACAAATCCACGTGCAAATGTCCGGGGGAATGCAAACACGCGTGTGCACGCCTGTCCCTGCACACCCCATGTGCACGCACACGTGTGTGCACCCCCAGCCCTGCACACCTCCCAGTGCATGCACACGTGTGTGCAACCCTGTGCCAGCCCTAATGCGTGTGCACACACACACACCCCTGCACGCTCACGCACACATTTGCACCCTCACACCTGCACACATGCACGTGCAAATGTCCGGGGGAATGCAAACACGTGTGTGCACGCCTGTCCCTGCACACCCCACGTGCACACACACGCGTGTGCAACACCCCCTCCCTATCCGCGCACACGCGTGTGCAACCCTGTGCCAGCCCAAATGCGTGTGCACACACCCCCCCCTGCACGCTCACGCACACATTTGCACCCTCACACCTGCACAAATCCACGTGCAAATATCATGGGGAATGTAAACACGC
>NW_010972907.1:0-1770 GCF_000737465.1 Haliaeetus leucocephalus
GAGGAAAATGACACAAAGGCTGGCGAGGGAGTACTGCAGAGATGGGAAAGTGATGGCTGTCACAGAGTGGGGACACTGCTCCATGCCCTCCCCACCCCCAGGGGCAAGGGGGGAAGGTGGGGCACTTTGGGAAGCTTTGGAAAAGAGACGTTCTCTGGTTTTTCTTCACCGTCCTCAACATATTTGCCAACATCCCTTGGCTAGAGAAGATCCTGGGGTTTTCAACACAGGGATCATCCCTTGGACTGATTCCCAGGGATTATCCTTGTCATGGACCCAGGGTAATCCCGCGTCCCTCTGCTTGGTCTCCCCACTCTGACCACAGGGAAGGGTGAAGACCGAGGGTGTGCGAACGCTTTCTTGGACTGGATCTGGACGTTGCTTCTCTCCTGGTTGGCCAAGAAGCTGCTGTGGGCACACGGGGTGGTCTCAGTGTGCTGCCGTGGTGCCCTGGGAGGGATCGCTTCTTGGGCCCAGGCTCTCAGGAAGACTGAACCCCTGCAGGGCGAGGGAGACCAGGATGCCAGCCCACCTTGTCCAGCTTCAGCTGTCCCAGGATGTAATTGGACACGGCACCCCAGATAGCCACGATCTCTGGAAAGCAAGCGAAAGAGATGTCAGGCTCCACAGCCCCTCGGCAAGCTCCTTGCCCAGGGTGACAGATACCAGTGTCCACGAACAGCCCAGAAAAATCACTGCTGTTCCTGGGGTTCTGGTCTGTGCCCCCATGTCAGACTGCTGAAGGAGACTGGTACGAGGTGAAGGGCCGATTTCCAGCTGGCTCCAGAGAGCCAAATCCCACACAGGCAACAGTTCCCAGGAAAAGCTGGCCCTGGATGGCCCCCCTGTGAGGGGAACGAGCCCTGCCCAAGAGCCTTGGGACTCAGGGCAGCCCCAGCCAGCACCAGGACCCGTGAGTCCTGGCAGCCACATTGTCCCCCAAGCCCAGTGAGACCCTCAGGAGGGGCTCTTGCAGCAGCCCCCACTCCTGTCCCTCCACCCCCACAGCCCAGCAGCTGCAGCTCTTGAGAGCGGACTGCCCCGAAGTGACCCCTTGGGAAGGAGCTCCCCAAACCCTCACCCTCGGTGGAGAGCTGCAGGAGCGTGGGGAACAAGAAGCTCAGGTCTGAGCTGATGGCCACCGTGCAGCAGCCCTCCATCGCACTTGCTGAGGAGAAGGGACACGTCTCCCTGCCCCTTGCCCTAAACTCCTTTCCAACAAGACCCCGCTCCTCTGCCCCTCACGAAGGGTCCCCCCACGCAGCCTCACGGAGCAGCTCACGAGGGCAGCTGCGGGGAACACCCGAGCAGTGCTCAGCAGTGCCTCACTAGAATGTCCCAGCACTGCCGCGGCACCAGGGAGACCTGCCTGTGACACACTGCATCCCCCTATGACATCAGGTCATGTCATTGGAGGACTTATGACACCAGCAGGGAGGTGGCAGAGCTGAGGGGAGAGACAAGAGATGTTCCCTCTTGTCTGGGGAAACCGTCCCCTCCCCTCCTCCCAGTTCCATCCCAAAATGACAGACAAACGCATCCGGAGCATCCTGAAACGGTTCTGGAGCTGTGCACTACCCAACCTGGGGCCCCAGAGAACTGGCGCCCGGGCCTGCACCCACAGGTCTCTGTGGCTGGGAGCCCTCCTGGGCAGCTGGGGCATGGGGGTGGCTCAGGTGGGCTTCTTTCCAAAGGTGGGACCGCAACTGCACAGGAGCCGCAGCCCCCTCTGCGTGCCCGAGCACTCGCACTGGCAGCACAGCACCTGCT
>NW_010972907.1:3609-3809 GCF_000737465.1 Haliaeetus leucocephalus
ATACCCTCACACTACTGCAGTAATAATCACATAACTATTCTGTAATTACCACCAATCTGAAACCCCTCCAAAGCATTATTCCCTGACATGACTGACAGTACTGTTGAAAAGGGAGAACCATCACTAACCACGCACCCACCTGTTACTCCTTCTGCCTCTGTGACCGAGCACATCCACATGGCTATCTCTGCCTGACAGGA
>NW_010972907.1:4818-5300 GCF_000737465.1 Haliaeetus leucocephalus
AACAGGAACAGCACTGTGCTCTCCCCTGCCCATCTCCATGCTCCGGAGGAGCTGTTCACACACCCCTGCCCGGGCCATGCTGCCTCAAAATTCCTCCTGTGCTGCTCAAGGCCATGAAAACTGTCACGCTACAGCTGTACCCAGATCACTGTTCCTCACTCTGAGCGAGACTGCCTGTTCCCGTGTATTCCCACCTGTCTACAGCAGCTGTTGCCTTCTGTCTTGTAAGCGTTTTGGAAAAGTACCCCTTTTTTCCTGAATACCCTCTTTGACCTCGCTACAGGACAGGTCCCCAGTCCATCACCATGGCTGGTAAAGGCCGTAGCAATACAGAATTGCGCAGGGGTGACAAATACCCAGCGGTCCAGCTGACTTCAGTTGTTTAAGACAAGGCTTTTGGCTAGAACACAGTCGAGAAAATTTAAAACCTAACACTCCCATCTGGATCGGCAGCTCTTTCTTCATCGGTTCTTTGCATTTCT
>NW_010972908.1:0-3558 GCF_000737465.1 Haliaeetus leucocephalus
GTGCTGAGGATCCCGTCTGAGCAGGGACGGCACAAAGCCTTTTCCATGTGCCTCCCTCACCTGGCTGTCATCTCCCTGGTTATCAGCACTGGACTGTTTTCCTACCTGAAGCCCAGCTCCATCTCCTCCCCATTGCTCGACCTGGTGATGGCAGTTTTGTACTCGGTGGTGCCTCCAGCAGTGAACCCCCTCCTCTACAGCATGAGGAACCAGGAGCTCAAGGATGCCCTGAGGAAAATGATGAGCGGGTGCTTTTCAGAAGCAATTAACGCCCTGTTTTCTTCTGCAGAGCATTCATAATGGAACTCATTACAGGCTCAGCCTGTCTTCTCTGATTCTTCTTTGTGGTGGCGGTGGTGTTTTCTTTATTTTTCTAGTGATAATGTTCACAATGAAATTTTATGATTCACCCCACTTGTAATTCACTGTCTACCTGTAGAATTTGACCCCGAGGCTGTGTAAATGAGGCGCAGTGCTCTCTCTGTATTTCAACACAGTAAAGGACCCTCCAGCAACTTGTTTGTACAAGAATGTTCCTCTGAGAACCTGGTGAAGCTGCAGGGCAGTGCCTGTGTGCAGAGGGGAAGGGGAAAAGAGTCTCAGCACAGCAGCAGTTCCAGGGAGCACCAGTGCTTGGTCTTCCCAGAGCTGCTCTCTTTCCACTCCCACACTCTCCTTCTGAGCCCTGGCTTGGTGTAAGCCCTGAGTGCTCTGGCAGCTCGGTCCCAGTCCTGCTGTGTGGCAGGACTCCCAAGGGAGAATCTTGGTTCTGAGGAATTGCTGTATTTACACTGGCTTTGTCACTCCATCCCCTGCCCCACTGCCAGTTGGGACCAGTGTTTCCCTCAGCTGCCTTCCTTGTGCTGACAACACATTTAGAGAAGCCCTTCTGGGTCACCTCCCCATGCATGGCCATTTCCAGCCACGACCAAGCTCTGGCTTTGCTGGCTCCATCCCTGCACACACAGGCCAGGTGTCTGTCTGCCTCCCGGGCAGGCTGTTCCCCCTCCAGCCTCCCTGCACTTCCTTCTGGTGTTGGACCTCCTAAGTCAGGGGGGTCCCTGTTCATCCACGCTGACCTCTTGCCAGGTCCTGCTCGACTCCCTGTGCATCAGGCTGGCTTCTGCCTGGGCTTTGAGGACGTTGTCCCTGAAGATCCAGGAGGGACTCAAGGCCCTTTGTCCTCCAGGACAGTCTGTCCTGGGTTCAGCTGGGATAGAGTTCATTTTCATAGGAACCTGGGAGGGGGCACAGCCAGGACCGCTGACCTGAACTCGCCAAAGAGCTATTCCATACCATGTGACATCATGCTCATCATATAAATGGGGAGCGGGGTGGGGAGGTGTCTCTCTGTTTTCAGTGGGGGAACTGGTGGAGCGTCAGGTTCCGCGTAGTGAGCAGTTGCACTGCACATCACTCGTTTTGTATAGTCTTTTATTAGCATCATTGCTGATGTGGTAACTTCTCTTTTTGTGTTGTCCCAGTAAATTGTCCTTATCGCAACCCATGAGGTTCTGCGGTTTGGTTTTTTTTTTTCTTTTCCACTTTCTGGTTCTCCTCCTCATCCCACCAGAGGGGGGCAGGAGGAGTGAGCGAGTGGCTGTGTGGTCCTTTGTTACCAGCTGGGCTGAAACCACAACACAGTCCAAGCAGATCCTCAGCTACCAGAAAGCAGCTCTCCTGCAGTCCCGCACTGCCATTCTGCTAGTTGTCCTACTTCTCCACCATCTCATGGTGGTAGCAGCCATGGCTGCCCTCCTCCTTCCCATCCCCAGACAGATCCACCCTGTCTGTCAGGAAGAGACCAGCCCTAGACAGCTCATTGAGTGTCTCTGTCAAAACGCTGTCTTCCACACCCTGCAGGAATCTCCTGGCTTGCTTGTGCCCAGCCCTGCTGCCCTCCCAGCAGACTGTGGGGTGCTTCAACTCGCCATGTCATCGAGGATCTGTGACCATGAGGCTTCCTCCAAGGCAGGGCTCTGTGCACACCAGCCTCCCCTTTGCACAGAGCAGGCAGGTGGAGGGTGAGGAGGTGGAGGGGAGCTCTGTGCAAGTGCACGCCAGCCTCCCCTTTGCACAGAGCTCCCCTCCAGCTCCTCACCCTCCACCTGCCTTCCTGATGAGCCCATGGCACCCATGGCTGCCCTCCCACCACTCCAGCTGTCCCACCAGGGCTCTGCAGTCCCCGTGGGCTGGGGTGGCACGTTGCTGCCTGCCCAGCAGAAAGGACAGTGCTGGGGAGGGGAGAGGGGAGGCAGGTAAAGGGGCAGGGTTGTGGGACGTTGTCTGGGAGGTGACTCCTGTTGCCGGAAGAGGATGATGCAAGGAGAGGCATGGTAGGTGGGAGGTGGATATTGGGTTCTTTCCAAAGAAGTGACCTCAAAATCCACCTCCCACCTACCATGCCTCTCCTTGCATCATCCTCTTCTGGCAACAGGAATCACCTCCCAGACAACCTCCCACAACCCTGCCCCTTTGCCTGCCTCTCCTCTCCCCTCCCCAGCACTGTTGTTTCTGCTGGGCAGGCAGCAACGTGCCCCCCCAGCCCACAGGGACTGCAGAGCCCTGGTGGGACAGCTGGAGTGGTGGGAGGGCAGCCATGGGTGCCATGGGCTCCTCAGGAAGGCAGGTGGAGGGTGAGGAGCTGGAGGGGAGCTCTGTGCAAAGGGGAGGCTGGCGTGCACAGAGCCCTGCCTTGGAGGAAGCCTCATGGTCACAGGTCCTCGATGACATGGCAAGTTGAGCACCCCACAGTCTGCTGGGAGGGCAGCAGGGCTGGACACAAGGAACCCAGGGGATTCCTGCAGGGTTGAAAAAGACAGCATTTTGACAGAGACACTCAATGAGCTGTCTAGGGCTGGTCTCTTCCTGACAGACAGGGTGGGTCTGCCTGGGGATGGGAAGAAGGAGGGCAGCCATGGCTGCTACCACCATGAGATGGTGGAGAAGTAGGACAACTAGCAGAATGGCAGTGCGGGACTGCAGGAGAGCTGCTTTCTGGTAGCTGAGGATCTGCTTGGACTGTGTTGTGGTTTCAGCCCAGCTGGTAACAAAGGACCACACAGCCACTCGCTCACTCCTCCTGCCCCCCTCTGGTGGGATGAGGAGGAGAACCAGAAAGTGGAAAAGAAAAAAAAAAACACAAACCGCAGAACCTCATGGGTTGCGATAAGGACAATTTACTGGGACAACACAAAAAGAGAAGTTACAACAACAACAACAACGGTACTAATAAAAGAATATACAAAACGATTGATGCGCAGTGCAACTGCTCACTACCGGGAACCTGACGCTCCACCAGTTCCCCCACTGAAAACAGAGAGACACCTCCCCACCCCGCTCCCCATTTATATGATGAGCATGATGTCACATGGTATGGAATAGCTCTTTGGCGAGTTCAGGTCAGCGGTCCTGGCTGTGCCCCCTCCCAGGTTCCTATGAAAATGAACCCTATCCCAGATGAACCCAGGACAGACTGTCCTGGAGGACAAAGGAGCTGTGAGTCCCTCCTGGATCTTCAGGGACAACGTCCTTCAAAGCCCAGGCAGAAGCCAGCCT
>NW_010972908.1:4253-5833 GCF_000737465.1 Haliaeetus leucocephalus
CAGGAGGGTCCCGTAGTGCAGGGGTTGGCAGATGGCAACGTAGCGGTCGTAGGCCATGATGGTGAGGACACAATACTCTGCTGCAATGAAGAAGAGAAAGAAAAAGACCTGTGCAGCACATCCCCAGTAGGAGATGGCCCTGCTGTCCCACAGGGAATTGGCCATGGATTGGGGAACAGTGGTGGAGATGGAGCCCAGGTCGAGGAGGGAGAGGTTGAGGAGGAAGAAGTACATGGGGGTGTGGAGGTGGTGGTCGCAGGCTACGGCGGTGATGATGAGGCTGTTGCCCAGGAGGGCAGCCAGGTAGATGCCCAGGAAGAGCCAGAAGTGCAAGAGCTGCAGCTGTCGCGTGTCTGTAAATGCCAGGAGGAGGAACTCAGTGATGGAGCTGCTGTTGGACATTAGCTTCTTCTGGGCATGGGGCACTGTTCAAGAGGGAAAGAGATTGACAAGTTAGAATAGACTTCTCTGAGCTAAACCTAATGCATTTCTCATAGAAACTCCACCAAAGCCTCCTCTCCTATTTCAGGAAGCCCTTTGGCAGGTCCCTTTCATGAGATACGCTTAGTGCTGGCTGAGGGTGCCACTAGGAGCAGCGGGCTCTGCTGTGGGGTACAGGGGAGTCAGTCCTGCCCTACAGCAGGTGGTAAATAGGAACATGGGGGAATCTTAGATTAAATCCACTTGTCATATCAAAGAGCTTTTCAACATTGTCGCTTCCAATTCAACCAAAAGTGGGGAAGAGCCAAGGGGGTTTTATTTTGAGTATTTTATTCTGCTTTCCCCAGCACACTTAAGCACTTTTGGCAGGGAAAGAAGTGAATGTCCTAAAGATGGGATGTCCTGAAAGGAGAGTTTTGTCATTTGTATCACTGGGAGCCTGGGGTTTAGGAGGGGACTGGGATATTTTACTCACATGGACAAATGTCTGAAATGCACCCAAATCCCCCCTCCCCATCCCTCTCCAGTGACAAGAACAAGAGGAGCAGGGACAGGAGGACAAAAATGGATAAACACTACAGACCTGCTGCCAATGGAGGCAGGACAGGGACAGATGGCAGGGTATTTGATAATTTCTTCTCTTCAGGGCTGAAGCCACTGAGAAGGTGACTGAGTCCCCATGGCCGTAAGGGCAGAGGCTCTGCTGGGTGGGAGAAAAGACCACAGGTTTTCTCCGCTGATGGCAGGGAGGTGCCTGAATCCCCCCTCCCATGGCATTTCTGGGAGCAGCTCCCTCTCACTCCCTGCCCCTGTCTCTGCTGCCTGGAACTGTCCCTGTCAGCAGCTGCTTCTCCATCCCCTTGTCTGATCCCTGTCCCTGCTCACAGAACCATTCCCACCCGCTGTGTGCTCAGCTCTGCCCTGCAGACCCCTCCTGGCAGCCAGGCACTGCCCAGGGGCATGTCTGTGTGTGCAGGGACTAAAGACCACGTCAGACAAGTCCTAAGGACAACTGGGTTCTCGGTGCCTTCTCCAGAGGGGAGAAATAAATTTTAGTCTCACACTGCCCACCCACCCACCAAGATGATAAAAATTCAAAGCAAAGACTCCTTACTTTTCAGGAGAATTCTGCCTTGATG
>NW_010972908.1:6438-9917 GCF_000737465.1 Haliaeetus leucocephalus
CTTGCTCTGCCCCCTCTGGGCTCCCTCCAGCTGTCCCTGGGCCTCCAGGGGAACCTGCTGGGAAACAGGCTGAAGCAATCACGGATGTTCCCTCCCGCACCTGGGGAGAGACACTGCTTTCCAGCAGGGTCATTGCTCTGCTGAGAGACAGACTTAGGTCCAAGAATCCACTTGTCTGAGAATCGTAGAATCTTTTCAGTTGGAAAAGACCCTTAAGATCACCACGTCCAACCGTGAACGAAACACTAGCAAGTCCACCAGTACACAGTGTCCCTAAACACAGTGTGTTTTAAATACCTCCAAGGAGGGTGACTCAACCCCTTCCCTGGGCAGCCTCTTTCTTCTGCCATCATTGGGCAGGACACGCAGACAGTGACAGGCAGGGATCTCCTTTAGCCCTGCTGAGGGAAGGGAGTCAGCTGAGTCCATGGAGGCATCTCATGCTGGGTCTGTAGTCCTGGGGCTGGAAGGGGACTCAGCTCCCTCCCATGCCCATCACAAACCCACAGGAGCTGGGATCCCTCTTGCCTCAGTGTAGGTCTGCATGAAATAGGCACCTGCATGTCAGCTCCTTGCCTCAGCTGCCATGCTGGCTAATGTTGATGGAGGCCGTGAGTGAGGTGTTCAGATGCAAATGTCTGGTGACATTGGAGGTGCCAGACGTGGTCAAAGAGGTGTGCAGCTAATAGAGACAGATCCAAGATATGTGCAGGCAGATATAGAGACAGGACAAAATATGAGCACCTCTTTCTGGTGGCTCCTGGGAATTTCCTCTGGCCAAGTGAAATGACAGCTGATGCCCAAATTAAGGGCAATGGAACCTGTCCCTCCTCATGATGTTCAGGGTGGCCTATAGAGGCATTCATCTGATGGTATGTATTCATGTGCCATAGGAAGAGCTCAGTCTTTCTTTTCCTCTTCTCCATCTGTTGGATTTACTAGGTCTTGGCTGACAATATTGGCTGTTGTCTCATGTTCAGCCCCACCTTGGGTTACAAAATTCAGAGCATCTACTCAATTCGGTGTTCAGATCTAGGCCCACAAAGCTACAGGAGATGCCAGGGCTGGCTTGGGAATCACAGGGCCTATACGAAAAAGCAATTCTCCTTCAGGGAGGGTGTGTGACAGTTCCCCCAGATGGCATCTCGGTAAATATGATTTGGTGCTTTTGTGCCATTGGCAGTTGCCATCAGTCAGAGGCACCAGTCATCAGATGCCATCAGAGAGGCAAATTCTGTCCCTTCTTCTACCCATTACTTGCAGACATTGCATGATCACAAAATACATCACACCTGGGTCCTTTCTCACTTCCTTGAATATCCAACCAAGGAACAGCCCAAGCCATTTACCAGTGTTCCTGGGTACATCTTGCCTTCAAAGACAGCATCCTCCAAGCACAGCCATGGTTCATATCAAAACTCAGCTGAAACTCAAAAGGCAATTCAAGGGCACCAAGATGAGCTGTTGCTACGTCAGGAACAGTTAAAGAAGAAAGAGAGATACTACGGGACCACTATTAAATTAATTGATAATAGGAGTAGGCAGATCTGAGACTGCCAATGTCGTCTTTGCCTCAGTTACCGCCAGCAAGGTCTCCCAGGCCTTTGTGCTTTGAGGCAGGACACTGGAAGGGAAAGGGGAACAACCAGTGGTGGATGACGATCATGCCAAGGTTTACCTAGCAAACTACACCCTTACCACTCAGTGGGACCTGAGGGGCTGCAGTCAAGGGTACTGAGCAGGTGCTGGTCTGTTCTGATCCCAGTAAGGAAGGCACTCAGACTCTGTGAGGCATCATTTAAAATGCTCTTCCTTAGGTCTAGTGCTATA
Organism: Haliaeetus leucocephalus; assembly: GCF_000737465.1. Lineage (NCBI taxonomy): Eukaryota > Metazoa > Chordata > Aves > Accipitriformes > Accipitridae > Haliaeetus > Haliaeetus leucocephalus. Next base: position 8,269 of record NW_010972908.1, read on the forward strand.
AGGAGAGAATTGTACAGATAATCTTATGTCCCTTTAGATGGCTGGAACCCCAGGTCGTGTAGCATGAAGGTAGAAGAATGAGGAGGGTGGATGCCCCCTGTTTGAAGGGGAAGCTTGGATTTATGGGGGTCCTCTCTGTGACAGTCAACAGGTTGGGTTAGCTTTTGTCACTGAGGATCAGAGGAGTCAGTAAGAGTGACATTGTGCTGGCAGTTACAAACTACTTGATCAGGGAGAGGAAACAGAAAAGGTCTTTTGTCAGCAGCCAAGGAAGTCTCCATGTTAATGGTCAGGTGCCTATGGGGGACTGGCAGTGCCCTGGCATTCACCGGCCAGGCAAAGCAACAGGTTGCCAACAGTCTGAAGGATCTTGGAACAACTTCTTCACAGAGCTGCTAGGTGGGCCAACAAGGCTGATGCTCACCTGGACCTTGGCCAACAAGGAAATGCTGGTCAGGATGTGATCACCAGCGTCAGCCTTGGCTGTCATGACCATGAAACAGTGGGGTCTCAGACACCAAAGGGCAGTGAGGGAGCCCAGCAGCAGAGCACAGACTCTGGACTCAGGAGGAGAAGTCTTTGACTTACTTGGGAGACTGATCCAGGTGGTGCCATGGGAAGCAGCTCTGAAGGGTGAAGGAGCATGAGCAAATCTGACAGGCCTGACAGGACAGCTTCCTCCAAGCACAAGAATGATCTCTCCAAGTACCCATGCAAAGAAGCATTCCTCTCAGGAGAGAGCTCTTGCCATTAAATGATAACAGTCAGGAATGAGAGAAAAAACAATGCTCTAAAAACTTCATTCCAGAGGTTACACACTATGAAATTAAGAGCTACCTTGGCAAGTAAGACTGAATGACAGGAATGAAATGAATAAATGTATCAACATCAAAAAGTGCTGTGGTACAATAGGCCACTCTGAGGGAGTCTGGATCAGCACAAGGCTTTGTGTTTCAAGAAAGGAACACCAAATGCATGGCACTAAATTTACTCCTGGAGCCTTGCAAAAGCACTCAGAGCTCCAAGAGCACAGAGGTGCCTCAGGGAAGTCCTCCCCTCACACATCTTGAGGTGTTTCCTCAACTGGTGTTTCTCAGATCCATGAATGACGAATGTAGAAACATGGTCATTACCTGAGGAAAGCCTTGAGAGGTTCTTAACTTCTCAGTAGTGATTAGGCAGTGACTGGAGGTGTGTAGTGATGTGAGAGAGGATGAAGTCATTTGGAAGCAGGAGATGGTTCAGGGCTTTAGCAAATCCTTACAACCATGCCTGAGCCCAGCAATGGAAAGCAGTTGATGTGTGTAGGTGGAGGAGGAGTAGGTGTGCCCTGGGAGTGTGGCTGCAGGACCCTGCACAAACCAGGGGTTACATGAGAATTTTCCATCAGGGGAGCATGCCTCAACCTGGCAGATGGGGAATGCCCATGAGACATGATGGAAAATTCTCATGTAACCCCTGGTTTGTGCAGGGTCCTGCAGCCACACTCCCAGGGCACACCTACTCCTCCTCCACCTACAGACATCAACTGCTTTCCATTGCTGGGCTCAGGCATGGTTGTAAGGATTTGCTAAAGCCCTGAACCATCTCCTTGCTTCCAAATGATTTCACCCTCTCTCACATCACTACACACCTCCAGTCACTGCCTA
>NW_010972908.1:11503-12362 GCF_000737465.1 Haliaeetus leucocephalus
AGACAGATCCAAGATATGTGCAGGCAGATATAGAGACAGGACAACATCTGAGCACCTCTTAGCAGCTCCTGGGAATTTCCTTTGGCCAAGTGAAATGACAGCTGATGCCCAAATCTAGGGCAATGGAACCTGCCCCTCCTCACGATGTTCAGGGTGGCCTATAGAGGTATTCATCTGATGGAATGTATTCATGTGCCATAGGGAGAGCTCAGTCTTTCTTTTCCTCTTCTCCATCTGTTGGATTTACTAGGTCTTGGCTGACAATATTGGCAGTTGTCTCATGTTCAGCCCCACATTGGGTTACAAAATTCAGAGCATCTACTCAATTCGGTGTTCAGATCCAGGCCCACAAAGCTACAGGAGATGCCAGGGCTGGCTTGGGAATCACAGGGCCTATACGAAAAAGCAATTCTCCTTCAGGGAGGGTGTGTGACAGTTCCCCCAGATGGCATCTCAGAGAGTATGATTTGGTGCCTTTGTGCCATTGACAGTTGCCATCAGTCAGAGGCACCAGTCATCAGGTGCCATCAGAGATGCAAATTCTGTCCCTTCTTCTACCCATTAGCTGCAGACATTGCATGATCACAAAATACATCACACCTGGGTCCTTTCTCACTTCCTTGAATATCCAACCAAGGAACAGCCCAAGCCATTTACCAGTGTTCCTGGGTACATCTTGCCTTCAAAGACAGCATCCTCCAAGCACAGCCATGGTTCATATCAAAACTCAGCTGAAACTCAAAAGGCAATTCAAGGGCACCAAGATGAGCTGTTGCTACGTCAGGAACAGTTAAAGAAGAAAGAGAGATACTACGGGACCACTGCTACATTAAGTGAGAGTAGGTGTAGAGAGATCTGA
>NW_010972909.1:0-2270 GCF_000737465.1 Haliaeetus leucocephalus
ACACTGTTGATGTAGTAGCTTTGTTGACTGTTTTGTTCTCTGCTTTCCCATTAAAAGCCGTTTATCGAGAACCTCTCCTTGCCTGCATGGGATGGGGAGGGAGTACAGGGGGGCACCAGGAAATGGTACCAAAGAGGTGCAAAGGCATCACCGAGCCCTAAATCAGATCCACCAAGCCCCAAAGGGCACCAAGCCAGGGCTGAGTTACTGCCAGCACCGCAAACCATCATGGGGAGTGACTCCCCTGTCCCCTTCCCCAGGCGAAGCACCCCTTTGGCGGGGGAGCCAGGACAGATAGGTCCATGCAGGACTCAAGGACACGGCCCCACGCACAAAGCAGCACTGACCCCTGCAACCCTGGGTGCCGTCCTCCCACCCTGGGCCTTTAGCAGTGTGCTGTGCCTGCTCCCAATGACCCCACCATGTCCCCGTGCATCCCACTGCGGCCCCAGAGACGGCTCCTCCAGGCTGCCCCGAGGCAGTATGTAGCAGGGGCGATAAGGCACAGGGTCTGCTCACCCTGAGGTAGAGGTAAGAATGTTGTGAGGCATCATATCTAAGGCCTCACAGAAGTCCAGGTAGATGACACCCGTAGATCTTCCCTTGTCCACTGATGCAGTCACGCCACCGTGGAAGGCCAGTGGATTAGTGGTAAGATTGGTAAAACCTAAGTAAGAAGAGAGCATGAAACTGCCTGATTGCTGATACGTGGGATTGACAAATGACTAGAGGCAACCTATATTGGGTCAGACCATCCTTTCTAAGGTCTTCTCTCTGACACAGACCGGCAGCAGATGCTAAGGAAAGAACACAAGCAGAGAGCATGAAGTGGTATTTCTCCATACGTACATAAATCAATGATTTATGGCTAGATCTTTTTGCTGAATAGCCCCAAAAGGATTTAGCTTCCTTTAATTTGCCTGAGGCTTGCTCAGCAAAAATATCCATATTTTCATATGCATATAACCTGCTAATCATGTGTAAAATATAACATGATTCTGCTTAATGGCAAGTTACACAAGGTCCAAGTTTATCCCTGAGGCTGCTTGCATAGTCTCCACAGGCTGCTCCTCTCCTCTTACAGAAAGTCACTCCATGCTGATTCTGCATGTTATTATTTTGTGGGATAATTTAAACCCTCTCACAGCTGAGCTCTGTTTCTCAAAGGAGCAATTATTTTATTATCATATAAATTTTATCAACAGTTTATTTAGAAATAAAAATGACATTGTATAAGTGTTCTTATTACCCTTGGAGGAAGAGGGGTAAAAAGAAATTGTGTTGGAATGGTCAAATCTTTTTCGACCGACACTTCATTCCCTTACAAGATCTGGTTTTGTGTTACATAGTGATTAATAACAAATTACACTTATACACATAAAAACATAGTAGAACAGACTGTTCTGTATTTATTCCTCTGTTCAGACTAACTCTAAACTAGTTGCACATGTTTAGGCAGACACATGCCTCACACTGTTGTCATTCCCAATGAAAGCCTGAACATGCTGCAAACTGGCAATAGGGATGAGATTCCTGGATAAGTAATCCCTGTTTACATACAATCACCGAAGCTAAGAGAGATAAACAGCTTTATTTTAATCAGGAAACACTAAAAGTATAGACAGAGTGGACGTATTTATTAGACACATAAATCCCTCTGATGAATCCCAGAGACTGAGAATCACATTACTGAAAGAATAAATAGGTCCTTGATGCTAATAGTACAGCATGTAACCAAAAATTAGTCTCCATTTTCATGCTTACAGGAAGTCTACTACACAAACTTCTGGCACCAAAGAGATTGTGAGCACCATAAAAACATTATAGTTATCTAGAAGGCAGTTTTCTCAGACTACAGCTGGTCAGCATTGGGCTCAGAGTGGTATTAGTACACATATTTTTTCTGAATATGTTGATTCTTAAATAGCAACTCGCAGGAAACATTGAGTTTCATATATTTTCTGTGGTATTTTGCTTTTTAAAGATTGGAAGACTGCAACATTCTGTCATTTTTAGGTGGAAAGGTTCCTGGTCTTCCATTTCAAGTGACATGGGGTTTATTTTTTAAGATAAATTTGATCTGTAATAAAAAATATTAAAAAATAAAACTCTCTGAAGTTTTCTGCACCAGAGATTTCCACTGACATGGTACTTCCCCTTCTCCCTCACTTTTTACTTAATTTCAAAGTTGGAGGGAGGGGGTCTTCCATGGACAGGGGAAAGCATTTCCATGCTGGCTTTAACAATCCTTCAACAGGACAGGAAATTTC